>NC_134013.1:66767500-67367500 GCF_040712315.1 Castanea sativa
CTTTAGCTTTAATTTTGCTTCTTGATGTAAATCACTTGCTTTTTTACATGTTTGTAATGAAATTTTCTCTAACTTTCTTGGTTTTAGCAGAAGGTTGTACGGCATAAAGGAAATAACAGTGCGGGGTAAGTTTCAAGGACCCAGCTTGATATTTATACTCTATTCTGATGCCTGTTTAGACTGGATTTCACTTATATCCCTCACGAGTGACCTAAATGCAAACCTTTCCATTGTATATGACATGCAGGGTCTTGGATAAGACAATAACAAATGTGGATACAGAATTAACATCTTCAGCACATGAATCTATAATGCATGACTCTCCGATGTCGCGAAACATGAAGAATGTTGAAACAAATGCGAAAAGAAAATACTTTATGGTTGTAGGAATCAATACAGCTTTTAGTAGCCGCAAGCGAAGGGAGTCTGTTCGTGCTACTTGGATGCCACAAGGTGCATTAACTTGACTCCATATTTCTCTTTAACCTTCTCTCCCTCTCTCTCTTTTTCTCTCTCTCAATTTAAGAATCTTTTATGAATTATTTCAGTTATTTGTCATATCTCATCTGTGATGGTTCTCATGGATTAAGCATTATTAGGTGAGAAGAGAATGAAATTGGAGGAAGAGAAGGGTATAGTGATTCGCTTTGTTATAGGTCGCAGGTGATCTTCGTATGTCTTCACAGCTACTGTCAATTATTGCCACACTCACTGCTTGTATATATTCTTTTAGCACATGTTCTATATATTCTGTTTCATTAATAAGAAATGGAGTTTGTGGCCTTAGCAAATAAATTGTCTGCATGAACTTATGATCTTTTCAATAGCACAATTTTCTTTTAAGGTGGTGCTTTGCATAAATTAGCACAAATTATTAGGCTGCTTATTAATTGGCCTTTTGTCATTAGTTCGACATCTGGTGGTATACTTGACAAAGAAATTGACGCAGAAGAGATGTTGCATGGAGACTTCTTGCGCCTAGTGAGCTTTTCGTCTTACTCCTTTTAAGCTGTCATCTCAATCTACATGTGAAACTCCCGGTTACCTTTAAAAATTTAGTTAGTGTGAAAATAGACTGAAAAGAAATATTTCACATTGTGAAAGCAGGACCATGTTGAGGCCTACCTGGAATTATCAGGCAAGACTAAGACTTATTTTTCAACTGCTGTTGCATTGTGGGATGCAGAATTTTACATTAAAGTTGATGATGATATTCATGTAAATTTAGGTAATGGTAGTTCCATTTTTTCCCTTCATTTCTTCCTTCATCTTGCATTTACTTTTGCAATATATCTTAAATTTATTTTAGTATTTGAGTTTCAGGATCTAGTTCCCCCCCCCCCCCCCCTCTTTTTTATGAATATTCTGATTCTACTAAAGTGATACAGCTATGGTTCTTGGGTGTGTGCTCTATATGTGACTAATTCTGGCATTAGTAATAGAAGAAGTATGACATGCCTGATTTGTCACGTAACAGAACTGTTTTCTTAAATTACTTACTCCTTTCAAATTTGTTACACCATGTTAGAAACATTTCAAATTACTACCATATTGGAAACTTGATTGTGATTGTTTTAAGTTTTTGAGTGAATTAGTTCAAAAGTTTCTCTTAGAGGCTTCTATGGAACCATAGGATTGGCTCTATCTTGGGGTATACACGTGAGAATAGGAATATATTTTAGGTAACATGACTCTTGTTATTACATTTGATCCTTTGTCTCATTTGAGTTCATTTACCTTTAAACTTACTGCAGCTATGCTAGGAACAACTCTAGCTAGACACCGTATGAAACCTCGGGTTTACATTGGCTGCATGAAGTCTGGTCTTGTCCATGCTCGAAAGTAAGCCAATTTATCCTTTTTTCCCCCTGAATTAGCAGAATATATAGATATTTGTAAAAATCTGGTTTTCTTTGCATCCTTTCTTTGGAACAGGGGAATGAAATACCATGAACCAGAGTATTGGAAATTTGGTGAGATGGGAAACAAGTATTTTCTACATGCTACAGGACAATTATATGCCATCTCAAAAGACTTGGCTATGTATATATCGACAAACCAGTAAGTTTGCAGTGTCTTTATTACCTTTTGGGTTAAAAGAAAGCTCAAATTTGTTGTCATTGAATGGGCTACAGATGGATTAAGATATCACAGTTTTAATGGAACCAAGAGGTTCTGGTTCCATTGCCATGCCCACTTCCAAGTTTGAGGAGTTTTTGTTCCTCTTTCATCTTCATTTGTTACATGTCTATTGCTATATATCAGAAAATTTTAAGCTGGGCTGTAGAATGGCCTTAAATCATTGGATGGTAATTTTGTTTGAAATGATCTCAGGCCTATACTGCACAAATATGCCAATGAGGATGTTTCATTGGGAACTTGGTTAATTGGTTTAGATGTGGAGCATGTGGACGACAGGAGTCTCTGTTGTGGTACCCCACCTGGTAATTTAAACTTTTATTTTGTTGGTTTAATTACTTTTGGTGTTTCTTTTTATGGTTTTACCACCACGTTTTTGTTTTATGAATATCATGTCTTGAATTAAAAGCAACTTAGTCAGTGTTAAGCCACAAATGAAAGTTTTGATGTCTAAAATATGTTATATAGTATGTGAAGTTACAATTCATCTTTTAGGGACAGGAATATATCAGTGTTTGTGCCTTTAAACCTGGATCAACAAGGTATTGAAGCTCTAAGACCAATAGCTGGTTATTGTTTAGAAATAAATACATAAAACACTTGATGGGGAATACACTTTGTTGCATGTAGTATAAAAATATTTAAACAAACTATTTAAAATTTCTGTATATGTCATCTAGTCCCAGTAAAACCTTAATGTAAGACCTTTATTTTGTTAAGAATTAAGATGTTTAAAATAACAAACAAAACTGGATCTTCCCTTAGGTAATATTACCCTATTTATACAATATATTCATTTATTTAGTTGCATCACCACAGACCCCTTTAAGTAATGAATTGATCCTGAATTGACCCCCTCAGGGTTAAAAATAAACTATTCATTCCTCCTCTTACAGTTTTATAGTTTCATTAAACAAGCTAAATTTATTAAATCTAATCAGTCTCTAAGTTTGTCTGCCCATAACAAGAAGTGAGAGAGATATGGTACACGGCTTTCTTCACAAATACCTTGCTTTAAGTTAGTCTCTGTTATCACCATTGCTCCCAATTTACTAAGATGACAACGTGTAGTGTTCATATGGGTCATTGTTTCTTCCCTGCCTCCCTGTCTTAATTTAAAACATGAATATATTGTAGCCAGTATTTGTATTCCAATTGAAGGAAAAGAACAATTATGTGAAGGTTGGCATTTTGTCCCAACTGTTGGTCCAGAATCCAAATGCTAGTTGAATTGATTTTGGTCCACTATATATTGTGGACCTCTCTGGTCCCTTCCATTACAAATGATTTTTAATTCAAATGATTTAGATTACCTGATTAGCATATGCTCCATGGTCTTTCAAGGGGTTAAAACCATTAGCTACATAGACCAAGAACTTGGTCTGTTATAGTACAACCTCCATCAGCTGTATGGTGCTGAGAGATTTTTATTTTCCAGAAGAATGAAGATAGATTTAAAAAAAAAAATGATGTGCCGCTTGCATGGATTTTCCTATAGGCTCATGCATTTTTTCCTGATGATGTAATTGTTCCTGCAGATTGTGAGTGGAAGATACGGGCAGGCAACATCTGTGCTGTTTCATTTGATCGGAAATGTAATGGGATTTGCAAGTCTGTTGAGAGAATCATGGATGTTCACCAGCGCTGTGGCGAGGATAAGAACGCTATATGGAGTGCAAGCTTCTGAGAGACTGGCAGCTGTTCCTCCAAACTCAGGAAGGACATACAGGTACCTGAAAGGCAAGCATATGAATGGTCCTTTTGAGCCAATAACTACATATCATGTACGTATAGAGAATGTATATAATTCCGGCACATAGAATTATTATAGTTAAGGAGAAAAGGGAGGCCTTGCTACTTGGGGCTTCTGCATTTTTGCGAAGGAGATCAACCTCTCTAAAGCCAAATAATGAATAGACAGTCACAACCCATTCTTTATATGGTGAGAAGGCTTTATTGTAAGTTCTCTGACATAGCCATTGAGCTCAATAACATGTAATACTCTTTGTGAACAACTTTTACTGCCTTTTGCTTCATGAATAATACAGTGTATGTCATTCTTTCATGATTTCTCTCGCTCACCTTAAACAAAAATTGAGTAGTTATGTGATCTTTTGTTTTAGCTTTATCTGCTGGATGTCACAATACAGGTTTAGTTGAGATGAGATATATTCATGATTTGTAGAGTTCATAATAATTTCTTTTGACTGTGCATCCTGTAATTATAGGTTGTGTATAGCTAATTAGTAGATGTTGATAAACTATTCTCAAAATTAACTTTCTTTGTAAGTAATGCGTATTTTTGGAGCATTGATTTGGTTTTTTTTTTTTAAGTGGTATTTGCAGGTTGATTATAGCAAGCAAATCCGGCATAAATTCCTTATTTGAAGAAGCAATCCCACTGTCTTCAACTCTTCATGCACTCATTTGTCCATAAAATTATGAGTGCTTAACATAAGATAGAATGACTTCTTCAACAAAATATGACAAAAAAAGAAAAAGAAAAGCAAGGAATCCTCCTCATCCTCAAGTTCATCTACCTAGCTTTCATTTAAATTACAATGTACATCTGCAAGACATCAACAGCTATAGGAAACCATAAATTTGATCAGCAAATTCATGGAACCAAGTTTGATCAGCTTGCCTTGGTAGTAAAATCTATCAACATAAAACACCCGGTACTATTTTTCTGGTTTAACCAAAATTTGGAGGGTTTATGAAATGGAAGATGTTTAATTCTAATTTTTCTGCCAATAGGTTCAATAAACAACCCTTTAATGGACTATAATTCATGACTAATAACAAATAAATAGTAACAATCAAACGGAACATTACCTAAATAAATAAATAAATGCAATTAAGAAGTGGAAAACGGAGTCTTGGCTGTTTAATAAACCTAGTAACCTATAGCCAGAGGCCTCTCTCTGATAGCGTTGACTATTATCATCCCATTTTGACCGTCCTCTAATTTTTCTACACATCCCGAATACCCTTAAAAAGAGTTTTTCTCTTCTCTAAACCAATACTTGGGGGCCCTTAAATCGAAAGGAATGAATCCAATCATTGTATAGAAAAATCATCAATTTGTGTCAATTTTTGATCCCAATAATAGGATTAATCAAAATTATCTAAGTTGACTAACTTTGCTCAAGTTGGATGGAAGGTTAACCGAGGTCAAAATGTGCCCATTTCGTTTGACTTGGCATCAAATCCGTGAATTTAGCTATTTCACATCTAAATCTCACTCTTGATCAATTTTTACCAACCTTGATAGAGGCTTGACTAGGGTTCAAACGCACTCATTCACCTTAATTAAGGCTGCATTTGGGAACAACTAAAAAGCTAGCTTTTAGCTTATTCAACTGATTTCATATTGCCCAGGCAACATAGTTGATTATTTGTGGTCACATGTGCTACTGTCTCAAGAGCAAACTATTATTTGTTAGTGTTTGCATGCTCACTTACATTATTTTACACAGTAAGTTGGTTTTCTTTGTTGAACATAAGTACTATTTGCAGGTCTTATAGATCTCATGTGACCTTCTTTTTACTTTTTCTATTCTTTTGATTTTTTATTATTATATTATTATTTTCAAAGTTGTTTTCAAATAGACTTTAAACATCAACACATAAATTTTATTAAATAAAAAGTGAGGTTTAATTTGATAGCAACCGTTAACTATGAGTGTTTTTTTTGTGTGGCAAGAACTGTTAACTATGAGTTTAAAATGTATTTACCCAAAAAAAAAAAAATTGCCAATATGTTTTAACATTGAAAATCACTTAACTCTAGGGTAATATCTATAATTCCAAGTAAGTTGAAGGGTACAGAAGAAGATTCCACTTACTTCTATTCGGCCCCACCACAACTATCCGTTTCACACAGTTCATCGCGTAAATCGGTAATTCCGCATCTCTTTTCCCGCCAAAAAAAAGACCTCCCTCTTCCGCTATATATATATATACCACTCCATTTCATTTTTCTCTGTACCATTTTCACTCCAATACCCTCTCTATTGTTAGCCATCGTTCGCTCCTCGCTCTCTCAGGTCTCTCTCTCTCTCTCTCTCTCTCTCACACACACACACACAAACACATAGTGATGCGAAATTAATTATATCAGACTGTTTCTGAATTTGAATAATCAGCAATCTTAGTTCAAATTTTCCTTACAATATCAATGAATCTGAGCTAATTTTGATTGATCTCGGATTGGCTTACTATTGCTGCGTTTTTTTTGCTTTGGATCTTAGATTTTGAGAATTCATGAATTCTTTTCGGATAGAGTTTCAAATTCGCATGGAGAAGGAGGTTTCTGAAACAATATTGTTCAAGTTTGACCAAATTATTTAGAATTTTGAGTGTTTTTACTTTTTAGGAAATTTTTCACCCAAACAAAAAAAAAACTCGGTGAATTTTGAAAAACTTTGTTACTAATTTGATCAAATTGTGAAGATATTTTGAGTGTTAGGAGAAGATTTCTGTTTCTGACTGTGATTGTAAAATTTTCTGATCAAAACTTGAACGCCATGTCATTTTTGTTTCACAATATGGAATGTGACATGTCGTATTATACACGTTGAAAACTGCCTGCCGTTTTTTCCAATTGAATTGTCGCATTTCTTTTTATATATTGATTGATAATTTATATGTGGATATTCATGTAGGATCATGGATTCATACACACTGAAGTCCGTGTTAGATTTGCCTGCACATTTTCGTTCAGTTTTTAAATTCAGGTAAACATTGAGTTTTCTAAAGTTTGATATGTAAAATTTGAAGTTAGGCTATTCTTTCAGCTTTTATGTTATCAACTTCTTTGATCCTTGTGTTAAACCACCAAGCCAAATTTCCCTTTTTTTTCATTTGTAAATGTTGTGTAATCGTGTATATTCAGCATTGTGGACATAATGATCTCCCTGTGAGTGTGTGTGATCTGAAACTGAAAATGGTAGTTTTCATAGTCCTCATAATTGTTGAAACTAAAATGAAATAGAAAATATTGTTGATAAAATTTTAGTGAGAGCGGAAGCAAGGAAAGTGAAAAGGAAGACGTGAATTAGGTGGTTCGGCATATGTCCACGGGATACACTACAAAAAACGCGGGCTGTAGCCGCGTTTTTTTGCCGCGTTTTAAAAAAAACATGGCTATACTTGACCTATAGCCGCGTTTCTTAAAAACGCAGCTATAGACCAAACCTATAGCGGCGTTTCTAGGAAACGCGGCAATATACCTAACCTCTAGCCGCGTTTTTTATAAAACGTAGCTTTAGACATAACCTATAGCCCCGTTTTAAAAAATGCAGCTCTAGGTAAGGTCTATAGCCGTGTTTGTATGTGTGTAGCTGCGTTTTTTTAAGGGCCTATAGCCGCGTTTCTGAAAACGCGGCCATAGGTCCAGCCAAATTTTACTTTTAAGCTTGATAGCATGTACAACCCAATAAATTTTTTTTATAAAGTGGGGGCTATTAGAAATGCGGCTATAGGTAACAGGGCAAATCCAGAGGACCTATAGCCGCGTTTTTTAAAACGCGGCTATAGGTAACACAAAAAACAAAAAAGGAACACGCTGAGATATGTAGAAGAATAAAATTTTATATTTCTAACAAAGTAGGACCTATAGCCGCGTTTTTAAAAACGCGGCTATAGGTCTACTTTAAAAAAAATAAAAATAATGACCTGACCCCCACCTACCCCATTTATTCCCTACCACTCAATTCAAAATATCTCATCTTTTCTCTCTATGCCCATGTTCTTCTTATCTTTTCTTTTCTTTTTCTCTCAACACATCCATTCTTTTCTTTTTCTCTCAACACAATGGATTCTTTTCATTTTTCCGGCAAAGATGATCGGAAATCTTCATTGGAGAAGCTAAGGTTCACTCATCTCTACTATTTAAGGTAAAATATTTCTAATCTTCTTATGGGTACTATACTTTTGCTAGAGCTTATTTTTATCTAAACTTTATGAGCATTGGGAGTAATATTTATGTGTTTATATGTATGAGTTTTACATTGGTGGAATTATTTGATTTTGAATTTTTTGGATATGTGCTTGAATTTGTGCTATAGTGCTTATGTTTAAATGGGTTTGTGTTCTTGAGCTTGTTCTTTTCTATTTTTGGGCTTATGCTTTTGTGTTTCTTGAATGGATTTAGTGTTAGCTTTGGGTTGATTTTGCTGAATGAGAGGAGATTCATGGGTTTGTGTTGTTATATTTTGGAGCATATTATGTTTGTATTATGAGGATATTGTGTTTGATTTTGAATTTTTTGGGTGTGTTTGTATTGTGGGTATGTTGTGTTTGATTTTGAATTTTTTGGATTTGTGTTTGGTTTTGGATTTTCTGGGTTTGTGATTAATTTTAAATTTTTTTTGTTTGAAGTTTGAATTTTTTGAGGAAAAAAAAAAACCCAGAAATTTTTTTTTTGTTTTTAATAAAACCTATAGCCGCGGTTACAAACGCAGCTTAAAGTGGGTCTGTAGCCGCGTTTTTAAAAAACGCGGCTTTAGGCTTGACCTTTAGCCGCAGTTATAAAAACGCGGCTATAGACCCGTAGGGGCTGTTGCTGTGCCGCTTAGGCCTCGGTTGTAACCGCGGCTCTAGAAAACACGGCTATAGCCTATAGCCGCGTTTTTGGGGTCTATAGCCGCGTTTTTGAAACGCGGCCATAGACCCCTTTTTTTGTAGTGATAGATCCCTTGACGGCTACATCTTTGATATTAGCACTGTGTCGATTACAATGAACTCTAGCAGGGTACATATAGGGACAATATCATTGAGCCTATTGGGCCATTACACATAGATACATAATAAACCACGTAAACCCAATACCACAATTATTATCTTTAACTATAATGTTATTATCTTCCTGCTTCCTGTACTTAACATGTTGGGGTATGTTGTAGTTATGTTAGTTTTGTTTCTTACACATGAAGGTACTTCAATTCACTGCAAAGTGAATGCTTTCTTGTTTGCTTTCATTCCGATGCAAACATGGTTATTTCAACACCAACAGGAAGTGGTAAAACGGTGCTCTTTGAGCTTTGCATTTTGAGGCTTCTCTCAAAGTTCATCTCTGAAGATGGGAGGTTCATCCATATAAAGGGAACCCTCAAAACAGTAAGTCTCCTATACCAAGAAACCATAGTAGACGTTTTTGTTAGTACTTTAGAATATGCAAAAAAGTGCATTTCATCGATTTGGACTTCTAATACGATCATAGATACCTTTACTAAAATTCTTTTTATTTTTGCTTTGACAATATGTTTCCAGTTCCTGTTCCTGGTATGTTTCACTATGATACGGACACCGATACCCAACTTATAATTTGATGACTGCAATTAAAAAGACAAATTCTGCTCTTTGATATAGTGCATTATATTAAGCTTGATGTTTATGTTGAATTTCATCTGCCTTGTTTTCATGTTCTATGAAGATCTATATAGCCCCATCTAAGGCCTTAGTACAAGAGAAGCTCCGTGATTGGAATGAGAAGTTTGGATCATGGGGAATAAATTGCCTGGAGTTGACTGGTGATAATGAATTTTACAACATAAAGAATATTCAAGATGCAAGACATGTTAGTGGTATTTTTATGTGGATGGAGGGTGTTCCACCACATCTTTTTAATGTTCTTCTCGTCGATTATGGATAATTTTTTCAATGAAAGTTTGAAGTATTTCTTTTCAAAAAAAAAATCCCAATCCAAAAGATACCGTTTGTTTTATATATATATATATATATATATATATATATATATATATAGAGAGAGAGAGAGAGAGAGAGAGAGAGAGAGAGAGAGAGATCATTGTAAAATTGATAGTTAACTAATATCAAGATGATAAGGGGGAAGAAACAATTTTTCTTCTTCTTCTTGTGTATTGTGTAAAAATTATAGAAAAAAATGAAAAATAAATATGGCTTTACTTTGTTTGTTTCGGAGAAATATTGAATTTTATATATATATATATATATATATATATATATAAAAATTAAAAAAGATATTGTATATAAATTAATTAGTATGTCATTATTACATAACTAAAAATCATATGAGTAACAAAACAATAAATAAAAGCACTAAAAGAATTACATTGTAGAAAATGACTACTCCTTCAGAGAGAAAAAAGAACGAGATTAAAAAAAAAAAAAAGATTAAACAGAGGAAGATAGACATTTATTTATGTTTGGTTTTAGTAACAGACTTGATGTTTAGAAGGAATAAGGAGAGATGGAAATGCCTAATTTTAAGAGATATGGTAACTATCTAAAATTTAGGAGTGTTTAAATTAGTATTTGTACATATCTAACTTTATTATTTAAACTCTTTAAACATATAAATTTGAGGTTATTTTGGTACACAATATGATAATACCCAAACGAGGAATCTTGTTATTAGTAGTACTAGACTCATCACACACGCTTTACACATGCAACAATACTCTTTTTTATTTGGGGTTTAGTGAAATGATATTTAAAAGTATGTTAGAGATAGTGTTCTAACTTTTAGGATCTTGATGAAAGTTTGAAAGCCTAAAATTTAGGAACTTTTTAAAAAATAATAAATTACTCATTTAACCATTTTGTGTTTTTAAATTTAAAATTATTCAACTATAATATAAGGGTATTTTAGAGAGTTTAAGAATTTGCGCGAGGAAATTTTAGTACGTAAAATGATGAAACTCAAATAGAGAATCCTTTTTTTTTTGTAAAGAATCTTGTTATTAATAGTATAGATAAATTAGACTCATCATACGCGCTTTGTATGTGCAATAGGACTTTTTTTTTTGGGTTTTGTGAAATAATGTTTAAAAGTGAAATGAGGAACTTTTTTATTTTTTATTTTGGGTTTAGTGAAATAATGTTTAAAAGTAAGATAAATATAATGTCTTAATTTTTAGGATATTTTTGTATGTAGGAGTTGATAAAGGTTTGAAAGTCTAAAACTTATGAACTTTTTGAAAACAATAGTAAATTACTTTTTAAACCAGTTTGTGTTTTTTAATTTAAAATTATTTAACTAAAAATAGAGTTATTTTTTAGAGTTTAAGATTTTGTACAAGGATATTTTAGTAGGTAAAAAGATGAAACCCAAACAGATAATCTTATTATTAATAGTATAGTTAAATAATCTTCTACTTTATGTAAGAGAAAAAAAAAATAATTAGCTAAATTAGCTCACATGATTTTGTATAAAAGTGAATGTATCTCATTTAAATTATTTTTATATTTATTCTATTTTCTCCCCCCAATCTATATATATTTATAGAAAGACGGGAAACTTCATTAATTCGAAAAAAGACAATACATCAAGATGAAGAACTTGTTTTATGAACTAAAGACTCTCTTCCATCCAAACTGAAAAACCAACAATGTCAACTGCATGTTTAGCTAAAAGGTGTGCAAGTTTGTCGATTTTATATAAGAAGAAATCTTAAATTTGTCTTCTTTTCATAGCAGGCGGGTTTTCTCCTCTTATTTCTCTACATATTTAAGGAAACATGTTTTGTGTGCTTGTGGAAAGAAGGCTCATTCTTCCTTCTTTCTTTTCCTTATGTTTTCTTCTATAATTTATACCAAACAGGTGAGATAACACCTCTCCATTTTCTCTTCATTTTTCCGTCTTGTCCTCTTTCACTGTAACCAAACAGACCCTTTCTCTTGTCAAAAATAAAATAAAATCAAACAAACCCTTTCTATTAAACTCTTTGGGAGTATAGTAAAATGAATGGAAAATATATGATGAAAGTCATGAAACTACAATCCCTCCTAAAATTCATCACAAGAAGAGGAGAACACTTATTCTTGAAATGGAGTTCGAAATTCCAAATTTATCTTTGATAGGGAGAAAAAAAAGTAAAGATACATTAGTAAAATTAATTATATATTTCTTTCATTTTCATTCCATCTTTTATAAACCCGCACTAGATAAAATACATATATACAATCGTTCATTTATTAATTATAATTTACTAATCTCATATTATTTCATTTTTTCATAAACTCCTAAATAGATATAAGACTTCCAAGTGAACAAAACTCCCACTTTTGTGAAGTTTGGGAGAAATAATTAGTAGATAGCCTTATCTCTAATCTTTTTTTTTTTTCTTCTTAAGAGGTTGGTTCCCGAATGCATTTCAATCTTTTATAAACTCTGAAACACACTAGAAAAAATACATCATATTTCATCCATTCATTTATAACCTACCAATTCCATTTCGTTCAATTATTTTAGAAACTCCCAAATAAAGGACATCCTCAATGCAAAAAACTCATACTTATGTGAGATTTGGAAGAAGTGATTGGCATGCAACCTTGCTCCTAATTTTGGGATTTATTTTTTAGAGGTTAATTCCAGAATGTATAAAGAAATGAGATAAGGGCACCAATAAGACAGAAAAAATGAATCGTAAATAGAAATATAGTTTTGGTTCGAATTTGATAAATAATATGGATTATATTGTCTATAATGAGAGTCAAATGAAAGACTTTCTCAAGACTTTTACTGATCCTCCTGATATTTTGAAAATAAGTTGGTTGAACTTGAAAATTAACTCATTGAAATTGAATAAATAAACAATTGGATTGGATTTGATTAGATTGGATTGGATGGTACTAACGAAATCTAGTGTAGAGCTAAACCTCATTTATTATGGAATTATTATTGAAAATATTTGCAACAAAGTTATAAATACGTTGCGGTAGGGACGGAACCATGATTAATTTTATCTATGGGGTCAAAATATAAACCAAAAAATGTTGGCCATTCAAAAATCAGAGCTATATAATATTCAAAAATAAACAAAATACTATGAAAAAAAACTACCATATATTTAGCGTTAAAAAAAATTAAAAAAAAAAATTTTCTAATAAATTTCAATTCAATTATATTTGATCTATCAAATATATGATCTACCAATATATATATATATATGTGTGTGTGAGTATATATATTATATAGATACTGCTAAATTTAGCTACATGGTTGAATTTAATTAGGGGAACTTATGGTCTAATACCTAATTATGAATTGTATCACATGTGGGTCCTAAATTGTATACACACAATCTCTCTCATTCCCATAGAGAATGTACCTTATGTAGGAGATATTTGCAATTATGCATCATTCCTCTTACAACATGTGTTTCAAACAACTATAGCTTTATAATGGCCCAATTACACTATTCTTCACTCACTCAGCTTATAAGACTTCTAAACTAGGAGAATATATCTTATATACTTGGCGGATATAACCTATGTGAAACTGATATATTGTGGGGCTCACATGTTAATCTCACATAGGTTCTATACGAGGTGTGTATTGGCGCGCATATATTCGCCTAAACTAGAGACCATCATTTATAAATATAAACTTTTATCACTCACATTTATATTCCTACGAGTTTCATTATTTCCTCTTGACCAGTATATATATATATATATATATATATATATATATATATATATATATATATATATTGAGAAGATGATCAATATCAATTTGCTTGTTGTCATTTATTTTATTTTATTTTTTTGGTATTACAATAAGCAATTAGCAAACTGCTGCTATTTATTTATTCAATTTTTTGCTAGTTGATACAAACACACACATATTTCATTGATCCAAGCCGAGAACCTAAACGACCGTTTCCTAGTCCAAACGGCAACAATGTTACCAAAGATAAATCTAGTTTCTCTTCTCTTCTCTCTTGCATGTTGTCTAAACCCGACCGTTAGCTTATTTACACGCAACAGTTATGATTGTCTTATTAAAACACTTTAAGTTTCATGCATTTATACATGAAGCTGTAGGATGTTTCTATAAACCCCATTTATTATGAAATTATTATTGAAAATATTTGCAACAAAGTTATAAATACGTTGCGGTAGGGACGGAACCATGATTAATTTTATCAATGGGGTCAAAATATAAACCAAAAAATGTTGGCCATTCAAAAATAAGAGCTATATAATATTCAAAAATAAACTAAATACCATAAAAAAAACTACCATATATTTAGCGTTAAAAAAAATTAAAAAAAAATTATTTTCTAATAAATTTCAATTCAATTATATTTGATCTATCAAATATATGATCTACCAATATATATATATATATATGTGTGTGTGTGTGTGTGTGTGTGTGTGTGTGTGTGTGTGTGTATTATCAAGATATTGAATTAGCTACATGGTTGAATTTGATTAGGGGAACTTATGGTCTAATACCTAATTATGAATTGTATCACATGTGGGTCCTAAATTGTATACACACAATCTCTCTCATTCCCACAGAGAATGTACCTAATGCAGGAGATATTTGCAATTATGCATCATTCCTCTTACAACATGTGTTTCAAACAACTATAGCTTTATAATGGCCCAATTACACTATTCTTCACTCACTCAGCTTATAAGACTTCTAAACTAGGAGAATATATCTTATATACTTGGCGGATATAACCTATGTGAAACTGATATATTGTGGGATTCACATGTTAATCTCACATAGGTTCTATACGAGGGGTGTATTGGCGCGCATATATTCGCCTAAACTAGAGACCATCATTTATAAATATGAACTTTTATCACTCACATTTATATTCCTGCGAGTTTCATTATTTCCTCTTGACCAGTATATAAATATATATATATATATATTGAGAAGATGACCAATATCAATTTGCTTGTTGTCATTTATTTTATTTTATTTTTTTGGTATTAGAATAAGCAATTAGCAAACCGCTGCTATTTCTTTATTCATTTTTTTGCTAGTTGATACAAACACACACATATTCCATTGATCCAAGCCGAGAACCTAAACGACCGTTTCCTAGTCCAAACGGTAACAATGTTACCAAAGATAAATCTAGTTTCTCTTCTCTTCTCTCTCCGATGCTGTCTAAACCCGACCGTTAGCTTATTTACACGCAACAGTTTTGATTGTTTTATTAAAACACTGTAAGTTTCATGCAATTATACATGAAGCTATAGGATGTTTCTATAAACCCCATTTATTATGGAATTATTATTGAAAATATTTGCAACAAAGTTATAAATACGTTGCGGTAGGGACGGAACCATGATTAATTTTATCTATGGGGTCAAAATATAAACCAAAAAATGTTGGCCATTCAAAAATCAGAGCTATATAACATTCAAAAATTAACTAAATACCATGAAAAAAAACTACCATATATTTAGCGTTAAAAAAAATTAAAAAAATTTATTTTCTAATAAATTTCAATTCAATTATATTTGATCTATCAAATATATGATCTACCAATATATATATATATGTGTGTGTGTGTGTGTGTGTGTGCATATATTATCAAGATATTGCTAAATTTAGCTACATGGTTGAATTTAATTAGGGGAACTTATGGTCTAATACCTAATTATGAATTGTATCACATGTAGGTCCTAAATTGTATACACACAATCTCTCTCATTCCCACAGAGAATGTACCTAATGTAGGAGCTATTTGCAATTATGCATCATTCCTCTTACAACATGTGTTTCAAACAACTATAGCTTTATAATGGCCCAATTACACTATTCTTCACTCACTCAGCTTATAAGACTTCTAAACTAGGAGAATATATCTTATATACTTGGCGGATATAACCTATGTGAAACTGATATATTGTGGGACTCACATGTTAATCACACATAGGTTCTATACGAGGGGTGTATTGGCGCGCATATATTCGCCTAAACTAGAGACCATCATTTATAAATATGAACTTTTATCACTCACATTTATATTCCTGCGAGTTTCATTATTTCCTCTTGACCAGTATATATATATATATATATATTGAGAAGATGACCAATACCAATTTGCTTGTTGTCATTTATTTTATTTTATTTTTTTGGTATTAGAATAAGCAATTAGCAAACCACTGCTTTTTATTTAATCATTTTTTTGCTAGTTGATACAAACACACACATATTTCATTGATCCAAGCCGAGAACCTAAACGACCCTTTCCTAGTCCAAACGGCAACAATGTTACCAAAGATAAATCTAGTTTCTCTTCTCTTCTCTCTTCGATGCTGTCTAAAATCGACCGTTAGCTTATTTACACGCAACAGTTATGATTGTTTTATTAGAACACTGTAAGTTTCATGCATTTATACATGAAGCTGTAGGATGTTTCTATAAACCTCATTTATTATGGAATTATTATTGAAAATATTTGCAACAAAGTTATAAATACGTTGCGGTAGGGACGGAACCATGATTAATTTTATCTATGGGGTCAAAATATAAACCAAAAAATGTTGGCCATTCAAAAATCAGAGCTATATAATATTCAAAAATAAACTAAATACCATAAAAAAAACTACCATATATTTAGCGTTAAAAAAAATTAAAAAAAAATTATTTTCTAATAAATTTCAATTCAATTATATTTGATCTATCAAATATATGATCTACCAATATATATATATATATATATATATATATGTGAGTGTGTGTGTGTGTGTGCATATATTATCAAGATATTGCTAAATTTAGCTACATGGTTGAATTTAATTAGGGGAACTTATGGTCTAATACCTAATTATGAATTGTATCACATGTGGGTCCTAAATTGTATACACACAATCTCTCTCATTCCCACAGAGAATGTACCTAATGCAGGAGCTATTTGCAATTATGCATCATTCCTCTTACAACATGTGTTTCAAACAACTATAGCTTTATAATGGCCCAATTACACTATTCTTCACTCACTCAGCTTATAAGACTTCTAAACTAGGAGAATATATCTTATATACTTGGCGGATATAACCTATGTGAAACTGATATATTGTGGGACTCACATGTTAATCTCACATAGGTTCTATACGAGGGGTGTATTGGCGCGCATATATTCGCCTAAACTAGAGACCATCATTTATAAATATGAACTTTTATCACTCACATTTATATTCCTGCGAGTTTCATTATTTCCTCTTGACCAGTATATATATATATATATATATATATTGAGAAGATGACCAATACCAATTTGCTTGTTGTCATTTATTTTATTTTATTTTTTTGGTATTAGAATAAGCAATTAGCAAACCGCTGCTTTTTATTTATTCATTTTTTTGCTAGTTGATACAAACACACACATATTTCATTGATCCAAGCCGAGAACCTAAACGACCCTTTCCTAGTCCAAACGGCAACAATGTTACCAAAGATAAATCTAGTTTCTCTTCTCTTCTCTCTTCAATGCTGTCTAAACCAGACCGTTAGCTTATTTACACGCAACAGTTATGATTGTTTTATTAGAACACTGTAAGTTTCATGCATTTATACATGAAGCTGTAGGATGTTTCTATAAACCTCATTTATTATGGAATTATTATTGAAAATATTTGCAACAAAGTTATAAATACGTTGCGGTAGGGACGGAACCATGATTAATTTTATCTATGGGGTCAAAATATAAACAAAAAAATGTTGGCCATTCAAAAATCAGAGCTATATAATATTCAAAAATAAACTAAATACCATAAAAAAAACTACCATATATTTAGCGTTAAAAAAAATTAAAAAAAAATTATTTTCTAATAAATTTCAATTCAATTATATTTGATCTATCAAATATATGATCTACCAATATATATATATGTGTGTGTGTGTGTGTGTGTGTGCATATATTATCAAGATATTGCTAAATTTAGCTACGTGGTTGAATTTAATTAGGGGAACTTATGGTCTAATACCTAATTATGAATTGAATCACATGTGGGTCCTAAATTGTATACACACAATCTCTCTCATTCCCACAGAGAATGTACCTAATGCAGGAGATATTTGCAATTATGCATCATTCCTCTTACAACATGTGTTTCAAACAACTATAGCTTTATAATGGCCCAATTACACTATTCTTCACTCACTCAGCTTATAAGACTTCTAAACTAGGAGAATATATCTTATATACTTGGCGGATATAACCTATGTGAAACTGATATATTGTGGGACTCACAGGTTAATCTCACGTAGGTTCTATACGAGGGGTGTATTGGCGCGCATATATTCGCCTAAACTAGAGACCATCATTTATAAATGTGAACTTTTATCACTCACATTTATATTCCTGCGAGTTTCATTATTTCCTCTTGACCAGTATATATATATATATTGAGAAGATGACCAATACCAATTTGCTTGTTGTCATTTATTTTATTTTATTTTTTTGGTATTAGAATAAGCAATTAGCAAACCGCTGCTATTTATTTATTCATTTTTTTGCTAGTTGATACAAACACACACATATTTCATTGATCCAAGCCGAGAACCTAAACGACCGTTTCCTAGTCCAAACGGCAACAATGTTACCAAAGATAAATCTAGTTTCTCTTCTCTTCTCTCTTCAATGCTGTCTAAACCCGACCGTTAGCTTATTTACACGTAACAGTTATGATTGTTTTATTAGAACACTGTAAGTTTCATGCATTTATACATGAAGCTGTAGGATGTTTCTATAAACCTCATTTATTATGGAATTATTATTGAAAATATTTGCAACAAAGTTATAAATACGTTGCGGTAGGGACGGAACCATGATTAATTTTATCTATGGGGTCAAAATATAAACAAAAAAATGTTGGCCATTCAAAAATCAGAGCTATATAATATTCAAAAATAAACTAAATACCATAAAAAAAACTACCATATATTTAGCGTTAAAAAAAATTAAAAAAAATTATTTTCTAATAAATTTCAATTCAATTATATTTGATCTATCAAATATATTATCTACCAATATATATATATATGTGTGTGTGTGTGTGTGTGTGTGTCTATATTATCAAGATATTGCTAAATTTAGCTACATGGTTGAATTTAATTAGGGGAACTTATGGTCTAATACCTAATTATGAATTGTATCACATGTGGGTCCAAAATTGTATACACACAATCTCTCTCATTCCCACAGAGAATCTACCTAATGCAGGAGATATTTGCAATTATGCATCATTCCTCTTACAACATGTGTTTCAAACAACTATAGCTTTATAATGGCCCAATTACACTATTCTTCACTCACTCAGCTTATAAGACTTCTAAACTAGGAGAATATATCTTATATACTTGGCGGATATAACCTATGTGAAACTGATATATTGTGGGACTCACATGTTAATCTCACATAGGTTCTATACGAGGGGTGTATTGGCGCGCATATATTCGCCTAAACTAGAGACCATCATTTATAAATATGAACTTTTATCACTCACATTTATATTCCTGCGAGTTTCATTATTTCCTCTTGACCAGTATATATATATATATATATATATTTTTTTTTTTTTGAGAAGATGACCAATATCAATTTGCTTGTTGTCATTTATTTTATTTTATTTTTTTGGTATTACAATAAGCAATTAGCAAACCGCTGCTATTTATTTATTCATTTTTTTGCTAGTTGATACAAACACACACATATTTCATTGATCCAAGCCAAGAACCTAAACGACCGTTTCCTAGTCCAAACGGCAACAATGTTACCAAAGATAAATCTAGTTTCTCTTCTCTTCTCTCTTGTATGTTGTCTAAACCCGACCGTTATCTTATTTACACGCAACAATTATGATTTTTTTATTAAAACACTTTAACTTTCATGCATTTATATATGAAGCTGTAGGATGTTTCTATAAATTGGGGTATTAAATGTTGTATAGATCACCCTCAGGCCACGTCTGTATGCACCTCTCTCACCTCTAAAGAAGAGGGAGAGAGTGTGTACTCAGTGAAACAAAGTTTATATTATATCTGGGTCTATTTGATTTTGGCTCTTTATTTATATATATTTTTAACTTACATTGGGATTGACACTAAAGCTACAACATGTCTATGAAGAGTAGAGGAATGGGAATAAGAGTGTATGCTAAGTCTATTTACTTGGTCCTTTTGGTGTGCTTAGGCTGCTTCTGTGCTGGATTGGTTTTCATTAACAGGTATGTATGTTTTCTCAATTGGATTTCTGTTACTTTTTCTTAGTTTTCAGTTTTTAGTCTCTGAAGTGGTTGGTTTAATTGAATTATGCTTTTTTGCCTGGTGGGTATCAAGAAACTCAAAGAATTTGGTGAGACTTTGTAAAATAAATATGAAGAGGTTGTTAATAGTTAAGCCTTTCCCAAAAGTTTAAGCTTTTGGGACTAGTGGAAATTTACTATGGTATATCTTGTGTTCGAAACTTGTGTCCACTCTATTTTCCATTTTCAAAGTTAGAAGTCTCACGTATTAAGCCCTGCTTATCAAGGGGAGTCAGGACACATGTGGGGGTGTGTTTGATGATTAAATGGTTAAATTCATAGTCTTATTACAATTTGAGCATTTGGACTAGTGGTAATTTATCAGATAGTTTGTGTTTAGCTGATTATTAATGGCTGTTCCTGTGAATTGAATGATTGTTGCATTTCATCGAGGAGGGTTTGAATTGAACTAATGTTATCTGCATAGTTCAAAAGGGTATGTGTGCTTTCTGATGTGGTTTTTGAATTTGCATTTTTTGGACTCACATTAGGGACAATTCCCTCCCTTAGTCCCTTTGCACTTGTTTTGTTTGTATTTATCATTCATTGTCATTTTATTAACAAAGTGCTACGTGATTTTCACCTTTCGTTTTTGCTCCTTCAACGTTTCATGTATAATTATGCATCATTCCTCTTATTGTATACACACAATCTCTCTCATTCCCACAGAGAATGTACCTTATGCAGGAGATATTTGCAATTATGCATCATTCCTCTTACAACATGTGTTTCAAACAACTATAGCTTTATAATGGCCAATTACACTATTCTTCACTCACTCAGCTTATAAGACTTCTAAACTAGGAGAATATATCTTATATACTTGGTGGATATAACCTATGTGAAACTGATATATTGTGGGACTCACATGTTAATCTCACGTGGGTTCTATACGAGGGGTGTATTGGCGCGTATATATTCGCCTAAACTAGAGACCATCATTTATAAATATGAACTTTTATCACTCACATTTATATTCCTGCGAGTTTCATTATTTCCTCTTGACCAATATATATATATATATATATTGAGAAGATGACCAATATCAATTTGCTTGTTGTCATTTATTTTATTTTTTTTATTGGTATTACAATAAGCAATTAGCAAACCGCTGCTATTTATTTATTCATTTTTTTGCTAGTTGATACAAACACACACATATTTCATTGATCCAAGCCGAGAACCTAAACGACCGTTTCCTAGTTCAAACGGCAACAATGTTACCAAAGATAAATCTAATTTCTCTTCTCTTCTCTCTTCGATGCTGTCTAAACCCGACCGTTAGCTTATTTACACGCAACAGTTATGATTGTTTTATTAAAACACTGTAAGTTTCATGCATTTATACATGAAGCTGTAGGATGTTTCTATAAACCCCATTTATTATGGAATTATTATTGAAAATATTGGCAACAAGGTTATAAATAGGTTGCGGTAGGGACGGAACCATGATTAATTTTATCTATGGCGTCAAAATATAAACCAAAAAATGTTGGCCATTCAAAAATCAGAGCTATATAATATTCAAAAATAAACTAAATACCATGAAAAAAAACTACCATATATTTAGCGTTAAAAAAAATTATTTTCAAATAAATTTCAATTCAATTATATTTGATCTATCAAATATATGATCTACCAATATATATATATATGTGTGTGTGTGTGTGTGTGTGTGTGTGTGTGTGTATTATCAAGATATTGCTAAATTTAGTTACATGGTTGAATTTAATTAGGGGAACTTATGGTCTAATACCTAATTATGAATTGTATCACATGTGGGTCCTAAATTGTATACACACAATCTCTCTCATTCCCACAGAGAATGTACCTTATGCAGGAGATATTTGCAATTATGCATCATTCCTCTTACAACATGTGTTTCAAACAACTATAGCTTTATAATGGCCCAATTACACTATTCTTCACTCACTTAGCTTATAAGACTTCTAAACTAGGAGAATATATCTTATATACTTGGCGGATATAACCTATGTGAAACTGATATATTGTGGGACTCACATGTTAATCTCACGTAGGTTCTATACGAGGGGTGTATTGGGGCGCATATATTCACCTAAACTAGAGACCATCATTTATAAATATGAACTTTTATCACTAACATTTATATTCCTGCGAGTTTCATTATTTCCTCTTGACCAGTATATATATATATATATATATTGAGAAGATGACCAATATCAATTTGCTTGTTGTCATTTATTTTATTTTATTTTTTGGTATTACAATAAGCAATTAGCAAACCGCTGCTATTTATTTATTCATTTTTTTGCTAGTTGATACAAACACACACATATTTCATTGATCCAAGCCGAGAACCTAAACGACCGTTTCCTAGTCCAAACGGCAACAATGTTACCAAAGATAAATCTAGTTTCTCTTCTCTTCTCTCTTGTATGTTGTCTAGACCCGACTGTTAGCTTATTTACACGCAATAGTTATGATTGTTTTTATTAAAACACTTTAAGTTTCATGCATTTATACATGAAGCTGTAGGATGTTTCTATAAATTGGGGTATTAAATGTTGTATAGAACACCCTCAGGCCTCGTCCGTATGCACCTCTCTCACCTCTAAAGAAGAGGGAGAGAGTGTGTACTCAGTGAAACAAAGTTCATATTATATCTGGGTCTATTTGATTTTGGCGCTTTATTTATATATATTTTTAACTTACATTGGGATTGACACTAAAGCTACAACAACATGTCTATGAAGAGTAGAGGAATGGGAATAAGAGTGTATGCTAAGTCTATTTACTTGGTCCTTTTGGTGTGCTTAGGCTGCTTTTGTGCTGGATTGGTTTTCATTAACAGGTATGTATGTTTTCTCAATTGGATTTTTGTTACTTTTTCTTAGGTTTCAGTTTTTAGTCTCTAAAGTGGTTGGTTTAATTGAATTATGTTTTTTTGCCTGGTGGGTATCAATAAACTCATAGAATTTGGTGAGACTTTGTGAAATAAATATGAAGAGGTTGTTAATAGTTAAGCCTTTCCTAAATGTTTAAGCTTTTGGGACTAGTGGAAATTTACCATGGTATATCTTGTGTTCGAAACTTGTCTCCACTCTATTTTCCATTTTAAAAGTTAGAAGTCTCACGTATTAACCCTGCTTATCAAGGGGAGTCAGGACACATGTGAGGGTGTGTTTGATGATTAAATGGTTAAATTCATAGTCTTATTACAGTTTGAGCATTTGGACTAGTGGTAATTTATCAGATAGTTTGTGTTTAGCTGATTATTAATGGCTGTTCTTGTGAATTGAATGATTGTTGCATTTCATCGAGGAGGGTTTGAATTGAACTAATGTTATCTGCATAGTTCAAAGGGTATGTGTGCTTTCTGATGTGGTTTTTGAATTTTCATTTTTTGGACTCACATTAGGGACAATTCCCTCCCTTAGTCCCTTTGCACTTGTTTTGTTTGTATCTATCATTCATTGTCATTTTATTAACAAAGTGCTACGTGATTTTCACCTTTCGTTTTTGCTCCTTCAACGTTTCATGTATAATTATGCATCATTGCTCTTATTGTATACGCACAATCGCTCTCATTCCCACAGAGAATGTACCTTATCCAGGAGATATTTGCAATTATGCATCATTCCTTTTACAACATGTGTTTCAAACAACTATAGCTTTATAATGGCCCAATTACACTATTCTTCACTCACTCAGCTTATAAGATTTCTAAACTAGGAGAATATATCTTATATACTTGGCGGATATAACCTATGTGAAACTGATATATTGTGGGACTCACATGTTAATCTCACGTAGGTTCTATACGAGGGGTGTATTGGCGCGCATATATTCGCCTAAACTAGAGACCATCATTTATAAATATGAACTTTTATCACTCACATTTATATTCCTGCGAGTTTCATTATTTCCTCTTGACCAGTATATATGTATATATATATATATATATATATATATATATATATATATATATATATATATATATATATATATATATTGAGAAGATGACCAATATCAATTTGCTTGTTGTCATTTATTTTATTTTATTTTTTTGGTATTAGAATAAGCAATTAGCAAACCGCTGCTTTTTATTTATTCATTTTTTTGCTAGTTGATACAAACACACACATATTTCATTGATCCAAGCCGAGAACCTAAACGACCCTTTCCTAGTCCAAACGGCAACAATGTTACCAAAGATAAATCTAGTTTCTCTTCTCTTCTCTCTTCAATGCTGTCTAAACCCGACCGTTAGCTTATTTACACGCAACAGTTATGATTGTTTTATTAGAACACTGTAAGTTTCATGCATTTATACATGAAGATGTAGGATGTTTCTATAAACCTCATTTATTATGGAATTATTATTGAAAATATTTGCAACAAAGTTATAAATACGTTGCGGTAGGGACGGAACCATGATTAATTTTATCTATGGGGTCAAAATATAAACCAAAAAATGTTGGCCATTCAAAAATCAGAGCTATATAATATTCAAAAATAAACTAAATACCATAAAAAAAAACTACCATATATTTAGCGTTAAAAAAAATTAAAAAAAATTATTTTCTAATAAATTTCAATTCAATTATATTTGATCTATCAAATATATTATCTACCAATATATATATATATATATATGTGTGTGTGTGTGTGTGTCTATATTATCAAGATATTGCTAAATTTAGCTACATGGTTGAATTTAATTAGGGGAACTTATGGTCTAATACCTAATTATGAATTGTATCACATGTGGGTCCTAAATTGTATGCACACAATCTCTCTCATTCCCACAGAGAATGTACCTTATGCAGGAGATATTTGCAATTATACATCATTCCTCTTACAACAGGTGTTTCAAACAACTATAACTTTATAATGGCCCAATTACACTATTCTTCACTCACTTAGCTTATAAGACTTCTAAACTAGGAGAATATATCTTATATACTTGGCGGATATAACCTATGTGAAACTGATATATTGTGGGACTCACATGTTAATCTCACATAGGTTCTATACGAGGGGTGTATTGGCGCGCATATATTCGCCTAAACTAGAGACCGTCATTTATAAATATGAACTTTTATCACTCACATTTATATTCTTGCGAGTTTCATTATTTCCTCTTGACCTATAGATATATATATATATATATATATATATATATATATATATATATATATATATATATATATATATATATATATATATATATATATATTGAGAAGATGACCAATATCAATTTGCTTGTTGTCATTTATTCTATTTTATTTTTTTGGTATTACAATAAGCAATTATCAAACCGCTGCTATTTATTTATTCATTTTTTTGCTAGTTGATACAAACACACACATATTTCATTGATCCAAGCCGAGAACCTAAACGACCGTTTCCTAGTCCAAACGGCAACAATGTTTCCAAAGATAAATCTAGTTTCTCTTCTCTTCTCTCTTGTATGTTGTCTAAACCCGACCGTTAGCTTATTTACACGCAACAGTTTTGATTGTTTTATTAAAACACTTTAAGTTTCATGCATTTATACATGAAGCTGTAGGATGTTTCTATAAATTGGGGTATTAAATGTTGTATTAAACACCGTCAGGCCTCGTCTGTATGCACCTCTCTCACCTCTAAAGAAGAGGGAGAGAGTGTGTATTCAGTGAAACAAAGTGCATATTATATCTGGGTCTATTTGATTTTGGCTCTTTATTTATATATATTTTTAACTTACATTGGGATTGACACTAAAGCTACAACAACATGTCTATGAAGAGTAGAGGAATGGGAATAAGAGTGTATGCTAAGTCTATTTACTTGGTCCTTTTGGTGTGCTTAGGCTGCTTCTGTGCTGGATTGGTTTTCATTAACAGGTATGTATGTTTTCTCAATTGAATTTCTGTTACTTTTTCTTAGTTTTTAGTTTTTAGTCTCTAAAGTGGTTGGTTTAATTGAATTATGCTTTTTTGCCTGGTGGGTATCAATAAACTCATAGAATTAGGTGAGACTTTGTGAAATAAATATGAAGAGGTTGTTAATAGTTAAGCCTTTCCTAAAAGTTTAAGCTTTTGGGACTAGTGGAAATTTACCATGGTATATCTTGTGTTCGAAACTTGTCTCCACTCTATTTTCCATTTTAAAAGTTAGAAGTCTCACGTATTAAGCCCTGCTTATCAAGGGGAGTCAGGACACATGTGGGGGTGTGTTTGATGATTAAATGGTTAAATTCATAGTCTTATTACAATTTGAGCATTTGGACTAGTGGTAATTTATCAGATAGTTTGTGTTTAGCTGATTATTAATGGTTGTTCTTGTGAATTGAATGATTGTTGCATTTCATCGAGGAGGGTTTGAATTGAACTAATGTTATCTGCATAGTTCAAAAGGGTATGTGTGCTTTCTGATGTGGTTTTTGAATTTGCGTTTTTTGGACTCACATTAGGGACAATTCTCTCCCTTAGTCCCTTTGCACTTGTTTTGTTTGTATCTATCATTCATTGTCATTTTATTAACAAAGTGCTACGTGATTTTCACCTTTCGTTTTTGCTCCTTCAACGTTTCATGTAACTACTTCAAAAGAGGTTTAGATTTATGCAATAGGTAAAGATGTTCTTTTTCTTGTTCTGGCGTCTTTTGTCAAACTCCATCAAAATATTACATACTTTATAAATTGTGACTTAACCCTTTCTTCTACAATGAGCCTACTGTTTTATATGGTTTTAATTACTGTGACTTGTGAAACTCAACCCAACTAGTCCAGATATTTGGAGGGGGTGAACTGGAGGTACTTGACATTTTACGTCTATATGATGAACACTTAATATTCAAAATTACATTTTCCCCCTTAATTCTCACTGAAAGATTATCTAATACTGCTTCTCAAGCTTATTATTTTACATTTTCATATCATTACTATTGGCAACGTTGATTTTATGCTGTAAAACCAGGTTTCCTTATCAATCAGTAGCAGGCTTATTATTTAAGTTACATGTAAAGGCAGCTGCCTGTTAGCATATGCATGTCATATTAATCAAAAAATTATGTATCAGGATGTGGACGGTGCCTGAAGCTAATGATATTGCAATAACTTCTAAACTCGAAGATGCCCGAATAAACTTAAAATCTGAGAATTATCCAAAACTTGTAAGTAAATGTACCAAACTACTAATAATGAGCCATATCATTCTCCACTTCTTTGGCTATTGATATTTATTATTGTTTCACATGAGAAGGTAGTTTTCTTCAAATATACAGCTCTGACTCAGATATTGTCAATATCCTGAAAGAAAGTATAGGCTTGTAGTCAAGTCCTCCTATTTCGTGGTTTTTCTTTTATTAAAGATTATTCTTAACAGAACCGTAGTGCTTGAAATTGTTGCTTCTCGAAATCATTCTAGTTGCTTCTTGCAATCATTATTCCTTCCAATTTTAGCGTTAAATGTGCTTTGCTATCTTTAGTTTTAATTTTGCTTCTTAATGTAAATCACTTGCTTTTTTAAATGTTTGTAATGAAATTTTCTCTAACTTTCTTGGTTTAGCAGAAGGTTGTACAGCATAAAGGAAATAACAGTGCGGGGTAAGTTTCAAGGACCCAGCTTGATATTTATACTCTATTCTGATGCCTGTTTAGACTGGATTTCACTTATATCCCTCACGAGTGACCTAAATGCAAACCATTCCACTGTATATGACATGCAGGGTCTTGGATAAGACAATGACAAATTTGGATACGGAATTAACAGCTTCTAGGGCAGCACATGAATCTATAATGCATGACTCTCCGATGTCGCGAAACATGAAGAATGTTGAAACAAATGCGAAAAGAAAATACTTTATGGTTGTAGGAATCAATACAGCTTTTAGTAGCCGCAAGCGAAGGGAGTCTGTTCGTGCTACTTGGATGCCACAAGGTGCATTAACTTGACTCCATATTTCTCTTTAACCTTCTCTCCCTCTCTCTCTTTTTCTCTCTCTCAATTTAAGAATCTTTTATGAATTATTTCAGTTATTTGTCATATCTCATCTGTGATGGTTCTCATGGATTAAGCATTATTAGGTGAGAAGAGAATGAAATTGGAGGAAGAGAAGGGTATAGTGATTCGCTTTGTTATAGGTCGCAGGTGATCTTCGTATGTCTTCACAGCTACTGTCAATTATTGCCACACGCACTGCTTGTATATATTCTTTTAGCACATGTGCTATATATTCTGTTTCATTAATAAGAAATGGAGTTTGTGGCCTTAGCAAATAAATTGTCTGCATGAACTTATGATCTTTTCAATAGCACAATTTTCTTTTAAGGTGGTGCTTTGCATAAATTAGCACAAATTATTAGGCTGCTTATTAATTGGCCTTTTGTCATTAGTTCGACATCTGGTGGTATACATGACAAAGAAATTGACGCAGAAGAGATGTTGCATGGAGACTTCTTGCGCCTAGTGAGCTTTTTGTCTTACCCCTTTTAAGCTGTTATCTCAATCTGCCTGTGAAACTCCCGGTTACCTTTAAAAATTTTGTTAGTGTGAAAATAGACCGAAAAGAAATATTTCATGTTGTGAAAGCAGGACCATGTTGAGGCCTACCTGGAATTATCAGGCAAGACTAAGACTTATTTTTCAACTGCTGTTGCATTGTGGGATGCAGAATTTTACATTAAAGTTGATGATGATATTCATGTAAATTTAGGTAATGGTAGTTCCATTTTTTCCCTTCATTTCTTCCTTCGTGTTGCAGTTACTTTTGCAATATATCTTAAATTTATTTTAGTATTTGAGTTTCAGGATCTATTTCCCCCCCCCCCCCCCCCCTTTATTTTTATGAGTATTCTGATTCTACTAAAGTGATACAGCTATGGTTCTTGGGTGTGTGCTCTATATGTGACTAATTCTGGCATTAGTAATAGAAGACGTATGACATGCCTGATGTGTCACGTAACAGAACTGTTTTCTTAAATTACTTACTCCTTTCAAATTTTTTACACCATGTTAGAAACATTTCAAATTACTACCATATTGGAAACTTGATTGTGATTGTTTTAAGTTTTTGAGTGAATTAGTTCAAAAGTTTCTCTTAGAGGCTTCTATTGAACCATAGGATTGGCTCTATCTTGGGGTATACACGTGAGAATAGGAATATATTTTAGGTAACATGACTCTTGTTATTACATTTGATCCTTTGTCTCATTTGAGTTCATTTACCTTTAAACTTACTGCAGCTATGCTAGGAACAACTCTAGCTAGACACCGTATGAAACCTCGGGTTTACATTGGCTGCATGAAGTCTGGTCTTGTCCATGCTCGAAAGTAAGCCAATTTATACTTTTTTCCCCCTGAATTAGCAGAATATATAGATATTTGTAAAAATCTGGTTTTCTTTGCATCCTTTCTTTGGAACAGGGGAATGAAATACCATGAACCAGAGTATTGGAAATTTGGTGAGATGGGAAACAAGTATTTTCTACATGCTACAGGACAATTATATGCAGGGACGGAGGCATTCATTGACCAAGGGGGGCAGTGGCCCCCCCTAATTTTAAAAAAAAAAAATTATATATATATATGCATTAATTTTAGCAATTTTGTTCTATAAAATTACATTTTACCCTATTAACAATATTATTGAATCTTTTTAGAGTAACGTTAAAGATACAAACTTATTTACAATATTTTTATAAACTGTTGAGGTACAAATTCTTATTGGTTCGCATCTGGGTTTATTACTTGCATAACTTTTTTACTTATCAATAATCACTCACTATATCATCAATATACTTCTAGCACTTTTCTCATTTTAAAGGCCATTAAAATTTTATAGATCTAAAATCTAAAACAATATATACTAGCCCAAAAACATTTGTGCAACAACAAAAATCACCAATAGCAAAGCTAAAAAAAATTAAGTCTAATTAACCAATTTTACTCAAATAAATAATTGCCCTTTAAAAAGTTTTAAATGGAATAATTTTGTTTTTACCTAGCAAATGCACACATTAAAAATTAAAAAAAAAAAAAAAAAACCTCCACAACTAAGAAGCTGTCAAACTAGAGGTCAAAGTCGCCCCCCTTAACTTAAAATCCTGGCTCCGTCCCTGATTATATGCCATCTCAAAAGACTTGGCTATGTATATATCGACAAACCAGTAAGTTTGCAGTGTCTTTATTACCTTTTGGGTTAAAAGAAAGCTCAAATTTGTTGTCATTGAATGGGCTACAGATGGATTAAGATATCACAGTTTTAATGGAACCAAGAGGTTCTGGTTCCATCGCCATGCCCACTTCCCAGTTTGAGGAGTTTGTGTTCCTCTTTCATCTTCATTTGTTACATGTCTATTGCTATGTATCAGAAAATTTTAAGCTGGCCTGTAGAATGGCCTTAAATCATTGGATTGTAATTTTGTTTGAAATGATCTCAGGCCTATACTGCACAAATATGCCAATGAGGATGTTTCATTGGGAACTTGGTTAATTGGTTTAGATGTGGAGCATGTGGACGACAGGAGTCTCTGTTGTGGTACCCCACCTGGTAATTTAAACTTTTATTTTGTTGTTTTAATTACTTTTGGTGTTTCTTTTTATGGTTTTACCACCACGTTTTTGTTTTTTGAATATCATGTCTTGAATTAAAAGCAACTTAGTCAGTGTTAAGCCACAAATGAAAGTTTTGATGTCTAAAATATGTTATATAGTATGTGAAGTTACAATTCATCTTTTAGGGACAGGAATATATCAGTGTTTGTGCCTTTAAACCTGGATCAACAAGGTATTGAAGCTCTAAGACCAATAGCTGGTTATTGTTTAGAAATAAATACATAAAACACTTGATGGGGAATACACTTTGTTGCATGTAGTATAAAAATATTTAAACAAACTATTTAAAATTTCTGTATATGTCATCTAGTCCCAGTAAAACCTTAATGTAAGACCTTTATTTTGTTAAGAATTAAGATGTTTAAAATAACAAACAAAACTGGATCTTACCTTAGGTAATATTACCCTATTTATACAATATATTCATTTATTTAGTTGCATCACCACAGACCCCTTTAAGTAATGAATTGATCCTGAATTGACCCCCTCAGGGTTAAAAATAAATTATTCATTCCTCCTCTTACAGTTTTATAGTTTCATTAAACAAGCTAAATTTATTAAATCTAATCAGTCTCTAAGTTTGTCTGCCCATAACAAGAAGTGAGAGAGATATGGTACACGGCTTTCTTCACAAATACCTTGCTTTAAGTTAGTCTCTGTTATCACCATTGCTCCCAATTTACTAAGATGACAACGTGTAGTGTTCATATGGGTCATTGTTTCTTCCCTGCCTCTCTGTCTTAATTTAAAACATGAATATATTGTAGCCAGTATTTGTATTTCAATTGAAGGAAAAGAACAATTATGTGAAGGTTGGCATTTTGTCCTAACTGTTGGTCCAGAATCCAAATGCTAGTTGAATTGATTTTGGTCCACTATATATTGTGGACCTCTCTGGTCCCTTCCATTACAAATGATTTTTAATTCAAATGATTTATATTACCTGATTAGCATATGCTCCATGGTCTTTCAAGGGGATAAAACCATTAGCTACATAGACCAAGAACTTGGTCTGTTATAGTACAACCTCCATCAGCTGTATGGTGCTGAGAGATTTTTATTTTCCAGAAGAATGAAGATAGATTTTAAAAAAAATGAAGTGCTGCTTGCATGGATTTTCCTATAGGCTCATGCATTTTTTCCTGATGATGTAATTGTTCCTGCAGATTGTGAGTGGAAGATACGGGCAGGCAACATCTGTGCTGCTTCATTTGATCGGAAATGTAATGGGATTTGCAAGTCTGTTGAGAGAATCATGGATGTTCACCAGCGCTGTGGCGAGGATAAGAACGCTATATGGAGTGCAAGCTTCTGAGAGACAGGCAGCTGTTCCTCCAAACTCAGGAAGGACATACAGGTACCTGAAAGGCAAGCATATGAATGGTCCTTTTGAGCCAATAACTACATATCATGTACGTATAGAGAATGTATATAATTCCGGCACATAGAATTATTATAGTTAAGGAGAAAAGGGAGGCCTTGCTACTTGGGGCTTCTGCATTTTTGCGAGGGAGATCAACCTCTCTAAAGCCAAATAATGAATAGACAGTCACAACCCATTCTTTATATGGTGAGAAGGCTTTATTGTAAGTTCTCTGACATAGCCATTGAGCTCAATAACATGTAATACTCTTTGTGAACAACTTTTACTGCCTTTTGCTTCATGAATAATACAGTGTATGTCATTCTTTCATGATTTCTCTCTCTCACCTTAAACAAAAATTGAGTAGTTATGTGATCTTTTGTTTTAGCTTTATCTGCTGGATGTCACAATACAGGTTTAGTTGAGATGAGATATATTCATGATTTGTAGAGTTCATAATAATTTCTTTTAACTGTGCATCCTGTAATTATAGGTTGTGTATAGCTAATTAGTAGATGTTGATAAACTATTCTCAAAATTAACTTTCTTTGTAAGTAATGCGTATTTTTGGAGCATTGATTTGGTTTTTTTTTTTTAAGGGTATTTGCAGGTTGATTATAGCAAGCAAATCCGGCATAAATTCCTTATTTGAAGAAGCAATCCCACTGTCTTCAACTCTTCATGCACTCATTTGTCCATAAAATTATGAGTGCTTAACATAAGATAGAATGACTTCTTCAACAAAATATGACAAAAAAAGAAAAAGAAAAGCAAGGAATCCTCCTCATCCTCAAGTTCATCTACCTAGCTTTCATTTAAATTACAATGTACATCTGCAAGACATCAACAGCTATAGGAAACCATAAATTTGATCAGCAAATTCATGGAACCAAGTTTGATCAGTTAGCCTTGGTAGTAAAATCTATCAACATAAAACACCCGGTACTATTTTTCTGGTTTAACCAAAATTTGGAGGGTTTATGAAATGGAAGATGTTTAATTCTAATTTTTCTGCCAATAGGTTCAACAAACAACCCTTCAATGGACTATAATTCATGACTAATAACAAATAAATAGTAACAATCAACGGAACATTACCTAAATAAATAAATAAATGCAATTAAGAAGTGGAAAACGGAGTATTGGCTGTTTAATAAACCTAGTAACCCATGGCCAGAGACCTCTCTCTGATAGCGTTGACTATTATCATCCCGTTTTGACCGTCCTCTAATTTTTCTACACATCCCGAATACCCTTAAAAAGAGTTTTTCTCTTCTCTAAACCAATACTTGGGGGCCCTTAAATCGAAAGGAATGAATCCAATCATTGTATAGAAAAATCATCAATTTGTGTCAATTTTTTTATCCCAATAATAGGATTAATCAAAATTATCTAAGTTGACTAACTTTGCTCAAGTTGGATGGAAGGTTAACCGAGGTCAAAATGTGCCCATTTCGTTTGACTTGGCATCAAATCCGTGAAGTTAGCTATTTCACATCTAAATCTCACTCTTGATCAATTTTTACCAACCTTGATAGAGGCTTGACTAGGGTTCAAACGCACTCATTCACCTTAATTAAGGCTGCATTTGGGAACAACTAAAAAGCTAGCTTTTAGCTTATTCAACTTATTTCATATTGCCCAGGCAACATAGTTGATTATTTGTGGTCCCATGTGCTACTGTCTCAAGAGCAAACTATTATTTGTTAGTGTTTGCATGCTCACTTACATTATTTTACACAGTAAGTTGGTTTTCTTTGTTGAACATAAGTACTATTTGTAGGTCCCATGGATCTCATGTGACCTTCTTTTTACTTTTTCTATTCTTTTGATTTTTTACTATTATATTATTATTTTCAAAGTTGTTTTCAAATCGACTTTAAACATCAACACATAAATTTTATTAAATAAAAAGTGAGGTTTAATTTGATAGCAACCGTTAACTATGAGTGTTTTTTTTTTTTTTTTGGCAAGAACCGTTAACTATGAGTTTAAAATGTACTTACCCAAAAAAAAAATTGCCAATATGTTTTAACATTGAAAATCACTTAACTCTAGGGTAATGTCTATAATTCCAAGTAAGTTGAAGGGTACAGAAGAAGATTCCACTTACTTCTATTCGGCCCCACCACAACTATCCGTTTCACACAGTTCATCGCGTAAATCGGTAATTCCGCATCTCTATTCCCGCCAAAAAAAAAGACCTCCCTCTTCCGCTATATATATATATACCACTCCATTTCATTTTTCTCTGTACCATTTTCACTCCAATACCCTCTCTATTGTTAGCCATCGTTCGCTCCTCGCTCTCTCAGGTCTCTCTTTCTCTCTCTCTCTCTCTCTCTCTCTCTCTCTCTCTCTCTCACACACACACACACACACACACACACAAACACATAGTGATGAGAAATTAATTATATCAGACTGTTTCTGAATTTGAATAATCAGCAATCTTAGTTCAAATTTTCCTTACAATATCAATGAATCTGAGCTAATTTTGATTGATCTCGGATTGGCTTACTATTGCTGCGTTTTTTTTTGCTTTGGATCTTAGATTTTGAGAATTCATGAATTCTTTTCGGATAGAGTTTCAAATTCGCATGGAGAAGGAGGTTTCTGAAACAATATTGTTCAAGTTTGACCAAATTATTTAGAATTTTGAGTGTTTTTACTTTTTAGGAAAATTTTCACCCAAACAAAAAAAAAAAACTCGGTGAATTTTGAAAAACTTTGTTACTAATTTGATCAAATTGTGAAGATATTTTGAGTGTTAGGAGAAGATTTCTGTTTCTGACTGTGATTGTAAAATTTTCTGATCAAAATTTGAACGCCATGTCATTTTTGTTTCACAATATGGAATGCGACATGTCGTATTATACACGTTGAAAACTGCCTGCCGTTTTTTCCAATTGAATTGTCGCATTTCTTTTTATATATTGATTGATAATTTATATGTGGATATTCATGTAGGATCATGGATTCATACACACTGAAGTCCGTGTTAGATTTGCCTGCACATTTTCGTTCAGTTTTTAAATTCAGGTAAACATTGAGTTTTCTAAAGTTTGATATGTAAAATTTGAAGTTAGGCTATTCTTTCAGCTTTTATGTTATCAACTTCTTTGATCCTTGTGTTAAACCACCAAGCCAAATTTCCCTTTTTTTTCATTTGTAAATGTTGTGTAATCGTGTATATTCAGCATTGTGGACATAATAATCTCCCTGTGAGTGTGTGTGATCTGAAACTGAAAATGGTAGTTTTCATAGTCCTCATGATTGTTGAAACTAAAATGAAATAGAAAATATTGTTGATAAAATTTTAGTGAGAGCGGAAGCAAGGAAAGTGAAAAGGAAGATGTGAATTAGGTGGTTTGGCATATGTCCACGGGATAGATCCCTTGACGGCTACATCTTTGATATTAGCACTGTGTCGATTACAATGAACTCTAGCAGGGTACATATAGGGACAATATCATTGAGCCTATTGGGCCATTACACATAGATACATAATAAACCACGTAAACCCAATACCGCAATTATTATCTTTAACAATAATGTTATTATCTTCCTGCTTCCTGTACTTAACATTTTGGGGTATGTTGTAGTTATGTTAGTTTTGTTTCTTACGCATGAAGGTACTTCAATTCACTGCAAAGTGAATGCTTTACTGTTTGCTTCCATTCCGATGCAAACATGGTTATTTCAGCACCAACAGGAAGTGGTAAAACGGTGCTCTTTGAGCTTTGCATTTTGAGGCTTCTCTCAAAGTTCATCTCTGAAGATGGGAGGTTCATCCATATAAAGGGAACCCTCAAAACAGTAAGTCTCCTATACCAAGAAACCATAGTAGACGTTTTTGTTAGTACTTTAGAATATGCAAAAAAGTGCATTTCATCGATTTGGACTTCTAATATGATCATAGATACCTTTACTAAAATTCTTTTTATTTTTGCTTTGACAATATGTTTCCAGTTACTGTTCCTGGTATGTTTCACTATGATACAGACACCGATACCCAACTTATAATTTGATGACTGCAATTAAAAAGACAAATTCTGCTCTTTGATATAGTGCATTATATTAAGCTTGATGTTTATGTTGAATTTCATCTGCCTTGTTTTCATGTTCTATGAAGATCTATATAGCCCCATCTAAGGCCTTAGTACAAGAGAAGCTCCGTGATTGGAATGAGAAGTTTGGATCATGGGGGATAAATTGCCTGGAGTTGACTGGTGATAATGAATTTTACAACATAAAGAATATTCAAGATGCTGATATCATTCTAACTACTCCTGAGGTGAGTATGCGTGTCCATCTTACATGCTCACACAAGACTTTTAATCCATACATAATGCTTACATATGAATTATGCACAATCGTTACCAAAAAATAATTTGGCACTATCACCGCCCTGAGACATCAGTGTATGAGTCAACACTTGTATGTAGTTGTATATCTCTATAAAAGAAAATTGTGTAGATTTATATATTTCAAGTTTCTGATAATATGGATTGCATTATTTCAATCCTCCTTCGTTCAGGTTTGTTTCAAGGTGATATCTTAGGAGCATGACTAAATGGGATTCTTTTTCTTGTTAAATAGAAATTTGATGCTGTGACTCGTTATCGCATAAAAGATGGTGGCTTGAGCTTTTTCAGTGATATAGCACTTCTACTTATTGATGAAGTTCACCTATTGAACGATCCACGTGGAGCCACTTTGGAGGCAATAGTTAGCAGAATAAAAATGCTTTCTCGCAACCCAGAGCTAAGATCAAGTCCTCTTGCTCATGTCCGCTTCCTTGCTGTGTCTGCCACGATTCCAAATGTTGAGGACCTCGGTAAATTCTTCAGTCGATGATATTGATGCCTGTTAAAGACTCAAAATGTTTATATGTTATGTTATTATCTTCAAACGCTTACAAGTGGCTAAACATTAAACAATTTAAACACTGCATTAATCTACTGCAGCTGAATGGCTTTTGGTTCCTGTCCAAGGACTAAAAAGGTAAGTTTCTATTAGTGATGACTAAACTTTATAAATTCAACATCACTATCCAGTTTATCTAATTTACCTTTTCCGTGCTTTCACAGGTTTGGGGAAGAAATGAGGCCTGTCAAGTTGACTACTAAAGTTTTTGGTATGCATATATAACTTGAACTTTATATTGCAAAATAAGTTTCTCACCTAGTTTATTACTATACCATTCTTGTAATTTACTATTGAATGAAATATACAATTTGGGGGCATGGCAAACGTTTGCCCAAGATCACTTAGCATAGTATGATGCATATGACCATTATATTGTTTGATGTGGACCATATGGAGGGAAAGGAATCAGTGGACCTTTGAAGATGTGGAGTGCACATCAACTCAATTGCAAGCATCCTTCAGTAGTTCTCTTTATAAGTGGTCCTTTGTGTCTGGTCTCATAGATAATAACTCTATTAATTCTTTCATAGATTCAATTCCCATGGAGATAGTTCTCATTTTGTAATTCTTTAGGCTACTTTGTGCTATTTTCACAAGGTACTCTCGTTTAAAAAAAATAATTTTACCTATAAAAAAAAAGGTGCAGGAGCATAAATTTGTCACCGAAATAAAGTTTTTGTTGTTTTTGATATGTTTTCACATCTTTCTTGCAGGCTACACCCCAGCCAAAAATGACTTTCTATTTGAGAAGGTGAGTGTTTTGTTGAATGAAGGTTTTTCTTTTCTCTGTTCTAAAATATTTATTGACCAGGACAGATGAAATTTCAAAGTCATAATTTAATGAACCACTTCTCATATTTCTGATAGTGTTTATTTGTTCAATTATCCAGCGCCTTCAAAACTATATTTTTGGTAAGCAGAGACTATTACACATTTACAATAACTTTCTGATAGATTATTATTATTTTTTAATTTTTCCTGTATGGTCATCTGATTTTAAAACTTGCATAAAAAGGAATCATGAATTTTAAAGATGCTTAAAACTGATTCGCAGATATTCTCATGCAATTTTCAAGGGGAAAATCTGCTCTGGTTTTTTGTTCAACTAGAAAGGGAGCACAAGAAGCAGCACAATGCCTCTCTCAGATAGCAATGACCTTTGGATATTCAAATCCATTCATTAAAAGTAGTGAACAGAAGGAAAGGCTAAGGGAAGCATCACTATCATGCAGTGATAAACAAATGCAATCTTATATCATTTTTGGTGGTATAGAGCAAACTTATTCTCCCATAGAATACTTTTGAGCTTGGAATTATCCTTATGATCGAGATGTTGAGTTCTTTCTCAAGTTGATCTTTAGTGCACTGTGATTCAATAAATTTCATTTTTGCAGTTGGTTATCACAATGGCGGGCTTTGCTTGAAGGATCGCAATCTCATTGAAGGTCTTTTTCTTAAGGGCGATATTCAAATTCTGTGTACTACAAATACGCTTGCCCATGGGATCAACCTACCAGCACACACAGTAGTGATCAAATCAACGCAGCACTTGTATGTTGAACTATTTAATCAAAGTAAGCTTTGCAGTAAATTCCAGATACCTCCTTGTTTAATTTGTCAAAACTTGTATTTGTCTAGCAACAAGGAAAAAGGTCTCTACATGGAATATGACCGATCCACAATATTACAGGTTTGGCACTGGTCATTAAACACCTCTCAGTAAATGATTGCATTAAATCAGTCTCTTTTGGAGAAAATGTCCAAATATTATAATTGAGATTGAAATACCATAACTGCTATATTATTGTACACCTTTAAGTAGTTTTATTGCTTGTTTATATATTAATGTTATAAGTGAAAGGAATTATAACCAAGAGAAGGCATCTGAATAGATAGCTTTAGGAGCTGCTGCATTAAGAGGAACTTAATAAATAATTTGGTAATTGCATTGAAAAAAAATGCACAATAAAGCCTGAACCTGTTATGCCAATGGACTAATCACGATGTTAATGGTGAATCCAAGTTCTTTGGTCAAATATGACCAGAAATTTTTTAATTTCCAAGTGCAAACTATAGGGTCAATATATGGTCAGACTTGTTGTACTATGTTATTAGGAAGAGATGTTTCTACAAATAGGGATTCTTGTCAATTATAACATAAGAATGAGTGCAATATCCTCAATAAGCAGACACATGCTGTGTACAGGTAAAAATATTGCCTTCATCTTCATATTAACTGTATTTAGCCCCAAAAAGGAAGAAAATAAGAAAATTAAATACGACTTTCATCCTGATCACATGCATATCTGCATTCATTGGTGTCATTGCCAACAGTATTCCAAAACTATGGGGTCTATTATGGATCCTTAGCAAACTAATCGGGGTCAACCACATGTATTCTTCTCCCTCATTCTATCCAATGCAAAATCACTCTCTCTGTTACCTCCTTATTAATATATCCTTTTTCACTACAACATCAACAATGTCTTTTCAATACTTCCACTAATGTTAGTTTGTGTCTTCCTCAACGTCTTTTTGTTCACTCAACTTGAATAAATCCATTAATACTTATTGGTGCATTAGCCGCTCTCTTTTGCTCACAATTCAACCATATCAAGCTACTCTCACTCATCTTTTCATTAATAGGGGCTACTTTTATCTTTAAAAGAATTTTTTCATTCTATACTTTTCTCTGTTTCTATTTATTCATTTTAACTTTCTCATTTTAACCATGCTTATTTTATAAACATGTTACTTCTTAATAGCTCAACATTTAGTGCCATAGAGCTTAACCGGTATATATATATTTCTTTTAATTTATACTCCATTCATTTCGATAGAAAACCTTATGTGAAGATGGTTTTCTAAACATGTTACTTCTTAATAGCCCAACATTTAGTACCATAGAGCCTAATTGGTCTTATTGTAGTCTTATAAATTTTTTTCTTTTTATATTTGTTTTGATGGAAAACCTTATGTGAAGATAGTTTTCTGCATTTCCCTATGTTTGGTAGCACTAAAAAAAGAAGAGTAAATAGAAAACTATATTTGGTCAATGGAAAACTCAAGACTTATCTTTTAGAGGTTGTTTTCCATTAAAATTTTACTTAAAACAATTCTATCTCACATCATGTGAAACAAATGAGTAAATAATCATGTTTTCAAGCTTATTTACAAGGTTGCTACCAAACACAAGAAAATGAGATAGTTTTATAGAAAATGCTTTTTGAAAAAAAGTAATCATTTTTCCAGAAAATTATAATGTCAAAACAAATGGAGAGTTAATAGGTATTCTACAATTAGGCGGTACTTCTAATGCACTTTCTCCACTTCATTCCCTGCTCTTATCTTATGGTTCACATCCGCTTTGATCTATCCATCCTTATAAATGATTGATTTTAGATATCAAAGGCACTCAATCTTTGGTGTCTGTTGACCATCAAGTTTTACAACCCCTACATCTTTGTCTTTACTAAACTTACACTCCATGTACTTTGTTATAAAGTTAGTCAGTTTTCTTGGCTTGCAGATGTGCGGGAGGGCAGGCCGACCACCATTTGATGATACAGGAATGGTTATAATCATGACAAGAAAAGAAACAGTAAGATAAATTTTTCTCCTTCCCTTTTCCTGACATATCTGTGAGTAGATTGCTTTATAATTATTAGTTTATAAATTTCTTTGTAGTAACTGAATCAATTCTGTTTGATATCAAAGTTTCTGTCCATTCTGAACAGGTCTTTTATGATTTTACATGATATCAGGTACATTTGTATGAGAATCTATTGAATGGATGTGAAGTGGTGGAATCGCAGTATGTTTATCAATTAAATTTTATAATTGATTTGGTCTCCTGGGCTTTAGTGAATATTCTGAAAAACTTCACATCTTCTAATCAGGTGACTCTTGTTGTCTTTTCACTTCAGATTGCTTCCATGTGTGACAGAGCACTTAACTGCAGAGATAGTTCAACTGACCGTCTCTGATATTACAAAAGCAATTGAATGGTTGAAGTGCTCATATTTATATGTCAGAATGAAAAAGGCATGTACTTGTGCAAATCCCTTTCAGGATATCAGATACTTTTCGATCTAATTACTTTGCTGACACTTTTAATGCATAAGCAGAACCCTGAGAATTATGCAGTTAAAAAAGGGACTTCAATTGGCCGTATAGAGAGGCATATGCAAGGTACTGTTATCATTCACTAGTGTAACTATCATTTTCCCCTCTCTCCATTGATTTTCAATGTTTTTTTTTTATGTCAGAGATTTGTGTCCAGAAAGTTAATGAGTTATCCCAACATCAAATGATCTGGACTGATGAAGATGGTTTCCTCTTGAAGTCACTAGGTATCATTATCGACATAAACGGTATTTTGCGGTTTTTATGAATGACAAACAGTATGAAGTACTATCAATATGCAGACCCCTGAAAACTGCAGCTCGTAACCTTTCCTTATTCTCTATGTCTTCAGATCCTGGAAAGCTGATGACAAAGTACTACTTGAAATTTGACACAATGAAACACATTATGCAGACCCCTGTAAACTGCACTATAGAAGATGCACTTCATATCATATGCCGTGCTGAGGAAATTGCTTGTATGTATATATGTAATGATTATGTATCCTCTGGTACTTGAAAATTTACTTGATGGAGTAATATAGTTATTTACTGGAATATGAAGGGATACAGCTCAGACGCAATGAGAAGAAACTTCTAAACGACATAAACACTGACAAAGATGGCCGACTTCGCTATCACATCCTTGATGATAAGGGGAAACGGAAAAAGCGTATCCAAACTAGAGAAGAAAAAATATTTGTTTTGGCAAATGATTGCTTGACTGGTGATCCTTCAGTTCATGATTTATCCCTGAGCCAGGTTTTCATTTACTCATATTTTCAATACCACTATGTTGTGTTTAGATATACCTAGGATTTATATATGAAATTATAATTTTGGCGTCTGTGCCATAGGACATGAATTCTATATGCTCAAATGGGAGTAGAATTGTGAAGTGCATGAAAGAGTATTTCATTTACAAGAAGAATTATAAAGGAGCCTTGAATTCAACACTCTTAGCGAAATCCTTGTATCAAAAACTCTGGGATGATAGTCCATACTTGCTGAAACAATTACCTGGCATTGGAATGGTGACCGCCAAGGTTTTCTTTATTGACTTCTTTATTGTATCCTATGACATATGATATTAAAGTCTTCATTTAGTTAAAAATCATCCTAATGCTATTTGTAGGCACTGCATTCAATGGGAATTAACTCATTTGAGACTTTAGCTGAAGCCGATCCAAGGAGGATAGAGATAGTCACTGGTCGAAAATACCCATTCGGGAACCATATTAAGGATTCCTTACATTCACTACCTCCAAAAGTCGACATGAAGGTTGAGGAAATTGAGTGCAAGAGGCAAGGAAAGTCCAAGCTGGTAGTGACATTGACTAGGCTAACACAATCAGTGCAATCAACAAAAAGACATTATGCTGATATGGTATGGTATCTGGAATCTTATACAGCAATTTGTGCCAAACTTATTCACAAAGTATCAATTGTATTGCAACACAAATGTGCTAATGATGAATTCATTTCTGCAGATTGTTGGCTCAGAAGAGGAGAACTTGATTATCTTCCATGAGAAAATAAGGTGATATTTTTTTCTTTACCTTCAACAATGGGATATCAGGATTATACTGCAAGCATAGTATTGAGGAGTTTTGCCTGTACAGATTTGGTTGTTTTCAGTTGTGATGTCTTGATATGCTTAGAACTGTATACAATCCTCAGTCATCTACATATCGTTTAACTCCTCCTTTATTGTTGCAGCAGCCTGGAAGAGTTCTCCAGGTATGCAGGCATAAATCCTTGGTTCCCTTCTTTGTTTGATGACTCGGAAACATTTTGAAGCATTCCTATACTGTATCAACAATGCATGAAACTATTGAAATCATAGTACATATTTACATGGATCCAGGATTTGAGATATGGAGACTTAGAAAAGCAATACTCAACATGAACTTAGATTTTTTTAATAACAAAAAAATTCAAGGATTTTGAATCTTCTAAACTAGTAAATTATTGTAATGTTAATTGAAACTATAATTATTTAAAATTATAATGACGACACTAAATCTTGTTGATGTTGGCAAACATGAAGAAAGAAAAAGCTATAGAAAAATCAGCTTGGCTTCTGGCTCTATGTCAGAACTACCATCCCCATTTCTGTCGGAAGTTTAATCAACTACCCATGTTTTTCTGTGCCATATTCTTTGAGTCTGAGGTAGTTGGTTTTCATTGCAGCCCCTATAGTGCAACAATTCTCCTGTCAAATCCTCATCAAGGAAAGCTGACTATTAAGGCTGATCTTATTTTTGAAGAATACAGTATGGCCTCAGCCATTTTATGTCTAACTTCTTTTGCATTTGTTTATACTGGCATTGGATTCCAGACTAAGAGTTCATTTTGTATCATCGTTCATGTAGTTGGTATTGATCTCCGCCAAAAACTTTTACTGATGAAAGAGAACAATTTAAGCATGAATTATAATAAGAGAAATAATCAGCCTTGCTCTTTTCCTCTGCCTGAGGAAGTATATATCATAGATGATGATGAACCTACATCTCGAGCTCCAGCCAAAGAGCATAACAGATCAGTCAACTCTGAAAGGAAAAATGATTCCTTGTGAGTATCTTGTCATCTGATTTTTGAATCTCCTTAGTGGGACCTCAAAATTTGTTTTGATAGATCAATTGGTTTGGTTGTTCTGTTCTAGGCCCACTTTCAACCTCCTAGATGAAGATATGTGGGAAGGTATAGCTCAAAAAATAATCCAAGACATTTTTTAAGGTTTAGTATTTTTAGTCCCTTTCACTTACCACTTCTACCCCTAAATCAATGCAGGTGAGCCTGATGTTGAAGATAAAGAAGATGATTGCAAAATCATCACTGAAAAAACAGTATTTGATCACATACGTGAAAAATCCAAAAACTTTCCCATCTTGGCTGCATCAAGTAGTGCCTGTTCTCCATTAGCAGAGACCTTGATTTTCACAAGAAAGCGAACTCGTGAGAAGCAGCTTGAACTCCAAAGTGAAGTAGAAGTTCTGGAAGAGACAGACAGAAACAAGATTCCACGACAGAGTGTGGTCAATCCATCTTCAGAAACCATAGAGGCAGAAGACTATGGGCTTGGTACTAACAAATGTATGACTCCAACTCACCACATTACTGCCAGAAGCTTAGATACCATGATCGAAGGCGGGCCTCCTCCAGAATCTGACGAAAGCACATTGAAAACTTCAATTGAGGAATCAATATTTGATCATATTCGGAGAAAATCTAAGAATTTCCCTGTTATCAATAAATCAAAGACCGAGGATTTTGAGTCTTTACTCTGGACAAAGGAACATTTCTCTGACAGTCAGGCCGGCTTTAGTAGTGCTTCCTCTGAAATATTGAAAGAGATGAATCCAGATAAAGTCCTAAGAACGTCAGATTCGGAAAGCACAGAGGTCAAACGCAACATATATTTTGGAAGCTCCTATGGGTTACTGAATCTTCCTCCAAGAGTTTCAAGCACCAATGCTGATTCATCATCTATTAAGATGCTATCATTTGATATTTCCATGTTAAAGAATAGGGAGCAGTTAGCAGAACCAGTGAGCTCCATGAAAAGTAGCAGCAAACCGCAATGCTCTCCAAGAGAATCTAAAAGGCAGCAGTGTTCTCCAAATGAATTCAAAAGACAGTGCTGCTCATTGGAAACAGCTAGCGAAACCAAGGAAGCAGATTCATTTCTTGGGTTTAAGAGTGTCTTTTCATTTCTCTGATTCCTCTCTTGCCAGGGCATTAATGGATTGCATAAGCTTCTAAATGGAGATGGTACATACATTTCCAAACCTTAAAATGATATTTCATCACTAATGTAGCAATGTACATGAACTTAGAATTGAATCTGACGGTGCAGGTTGGCCCCTATACTCTAAAAGCTGTATCACTCTACCTGATGCAGATACCTAGGGTCAAACAGGAGTTATAATCAATGTCAATTCATCTGGCAACCTTGTGAATAAATGCATACCATGACAGAGAGAGCAGCGAACAGAGATAAAAATAAATTAAATAAATAAAAAATATTCTGTAACAGAATTTCGGACTGCTTGTGAATGTGCCATCTCTTTTGAAATTCATCTTGACGTGTTCAAGCTCTAGATTAGATTTATCATAAACAAAAAATGATTAAGTGAACATATAGTGAAGGTTCCAACCTCCAAGGTTTTTTTTTTTTTTTTTTTTAATTTTTAATATTAGGATGTGGTGGCCTGGTGGATCTGGGTTAAATGGTGAAAATGTTTGGTTACCAAAAAAAGTTGCAAGAAAGTAAAAAAGAAAATTGAAAAAGGACGTGAAACTCTGTTTGGTTACCAAGAAATGTAAAGAAAATTAAAAGATAAAGATAAAATTAGTATATAAAAAAACTATTTTTAGATGTTGATGCGGCTGTCTTTTGTTGTGTAAGTTATGACGTGGGTATTAAAATTTTAACACATAAGCATTAGGCATGTAAACAGCACACGCCATTAGCTCTATAAGCATTTTTCATTAATGAGTTAAATTGATTGTAAGTTGAAAATAACAAAAACTATATTGACTGCTACTAAAATACAAGACCAAACTGACTGGAACTTCGAAAATGGAGTTTTCACCCTAAAAAAGAAAAAAAGAAATGATATATCCATTCAATTTTTTTGAAACCCAAACCGGACCGAAACCCAGACTTTTATAATTAGACCATAAAGCCCACTAGGCCCATCCTAGTCCAGCGACAAGCAAAAACTAGGGCCCGCGGTCCACCACAGTTCTACTTTTGTCTGACATTATCACGTCCTCTACTGGTCTACAGTCTAGTTAGGCTTGAGACATTTGGGCTACTAGTTGTTGACCCATGCTCTGCACGATTTTTTTATTATTTATTTATAAATTTTGTAAACATTATAAGTAGGAAATTTATAACAATATTAATTATTTAAAATAATAATAATAATATCCTTTTAAAAAAATTATTATTATAGAGAGAAGTGTTTATTATTTTTTGTAATCCTATTTTATGTGGTTGAATTTTTTATCTCCTTAAAAATATAAGTGGTAAATGTCAAAATGCAAGAAATTATTACTTGTAATTGAGAAGCAGGTTAGAATACAAAGTGGTCTTCTTACTTAATAGTATAATGCAAAGTAGTTAACACAGTATTGGAGGCCATTTTAGTTTGGCTACAAAATGGGAAAAAATGGTATTTATGTATGCTTGTATGTCAATTTTTTTTATTTTTTTAGATAGATATATAATCAATTTTTCTTTCAATTGAGCGTTGGATTTATTTTTGTTTTTTAATTTAGATATAAAATAAGTTATATAAAATAACTTACTTTTATTTTTTTCTTATGATATAGATATAATTTTCATCATTGCTAGTCCCACAATAGTTGGTTTGTTTAGTGCAATACTATGCTAAAAATAAATAAAGCTGGCTCTTTTCTTTAATCATCTTCTTTTGTTCAGAATCATCATGCTCAATCACATAACATACGCATTAATATATATATATATATATATATATATATATATATATATATATAAAAGATATCAAATCTAAATCTAAATCCAAATCCAAATCTTCCAAAGCAGGAAATTATCACATTTTGATCAAATAGTATTATCTATTTAAAAATTGTAAGCAAGATAGAAATAGAAAGAAAATATCTTACATGGCTTTAAATACAAAGCATAAATTATGAATTTTAGTGAAGGAGAGAGAGATTAAAGAAGAAATTATATGGTTTGAATGACCACAACACCCTTTACTTCTTTACATAGCATGACAATAATTTGCCCCAATTTGGTTATTTGTCAATAGGTTATTTTCTAAATTTTCTTTCTTTAGTCAGAATTATCATGCTCAATCACATAACTTGCACACACACACACACACGTGTGTGTGGGTGTGTGTGTGTGTATATAGAGAGAGAGAGAGAGAGATCCCAAATTCAAATTCAAATCCAAATCCAAATCAACCTTTGAATATGCACCTCAAATTACCAAAATTTCAAATGAGAAATAAAACTATCATATCTTATTCAAACAATATTTGATATTTATAGACTGGAAGTAAGAGAGAGATACAAAGAATACCTTCAGTGGTTTTATATACAGAGCACAAATTACGGTTTTGAGAGAGAGAGAGAGAGAGAGAGAGAGAGAGAGAGAGAGAGAGAGATTGAAGATGAAAATTAGGTTTTGTTTGAATTTTTCTATTGTAAATTGTTATCCTTGCCTTTTGCTTTATATTAGGGGAAATTACACTTTGCCCACTTGTGGTTTGCCCAAAAAACAATTTGCCTACGTATGATTTAAAAATTGGCACTTTACCCATTTGAGGTTAGCTCTATTTGTCTCCCGTTACTTATCTCTGTTAAAATAAGGATAAATTTGTATTTTTGTTACTTTTTTATGTCTCTCTCCTCTCAAAACATAAAAAATTAAGGGAAAAGAAGATCTAAAAGCTAGGTTTTGTAGAAATTAAAACTTAACTTTTACATTTTCTTTTCATGTATCAACTTTTAGATCTTCTATTTTAACATATTAAAAATTGAAATTATGTGTTTCTTCACCTAAACTAGAGAATGGAAAAAATCAGTTGAGTTCACCACGATTTTTTATGTTAAGGCATGACTTAATAAATGATGGATGGGATGATTGTCTGCTATACCCATCAATCAATATCAATATATATATATATATATATATATATATATATATATATATATAAAGTAGAGACCTCATGCGAGAAAGCATGAGATTTTGCCAAGTGGCACCTTCCTTTGGCATAGTCTCTCTATCTGCCACATTAAACTCTATCAATATGTGCATTCACCAAAAAAAAAAAAAAAAATTCTATCATTAATGCTTATGTTTTCCCTTCATGCCTTTTACCATACCTAGTGCAATTATACAGTAACACAAACCCAATGTCTTTTCACCTCTTGCTTTTCTCTTACTTCTGTCTCTTCTCTTTCCCACACATTTGGTCATCTCATGCATGTGTCTTTGTCTCAACCTTAAGGAATGAGTGCAGAAGATGAAAAGCCCTCAAATCCACCACGTACATTCTCTCCACGCTTACAAAAAATTATCTTTCACTCTCAAGCTTTGTTAATTTCTTCTCTCTTTGGATACTGTAAGTGCTTCACTCATGCCTATTTTTGCTTTAATTTTAATGTATTTAATCTAATGGTATGCCAAATCGTGAGAAGCATAGATGGAGCTCTAGAATTATATAAATATTATATTATTGTTGTTTAAGTGTGTGTCTTTGCCTCTTTGGCTTTATTTGTGCAATGATGTTTGTCTCTCCAATTCTTATTGTTTTTATACTAAAGGTTTATTTTTTGGTTTTATATGTTTTTGGGCGTCTAACAAAAAACCTGAAAAAATCACTAATTCAAATGTTTGACATGAAAACAAACTTCTTTTACAGATTAGAAGCCCCAATTGTCTTTGAATGCTTCTTTAGCAACTTGAGAAAAGGGCTATGTCTATTGCTTAGTGGAATAGCGGATGAAAACCAACGTCAAGATCATTGAAGCTAGGTAATTTTTTTTTGCTCATATAATTTAAATTCTTCAATTTTTTAGACATAATTTTTTGTTGTTTTATCGTTTGATCTTAACTTCACAAGGTTAAAATATGTTTTTATGTGTACCTTCAATTGTAATAGATTTTATGATTTGACTATAGAAGAAAAAAATCCTTTGCTTGGCTGATGAGGAAGTTTGAGGAATAAGAATTGAAGCTTTTACCTTTTTCTATTGCGTATTCTTTAGGGTATTGATCAACCAAATTGGACATATAATTGTAAACAATTAAAATTTATTAGGTTTTAAATCTATATTTTCTTTCACATTCCCCTATATTCTCATATAGGATAATGAGAAACCTGTGAAATTTATATAAGAAGATACTAATTTCAAGCATTCATTTGCCCAAATATTTACATAGAAAGTAGCACCTCAGCTTTCTTCCACAATGATCTGTTTGCTTCTACCAACATATGTTCTTGAACCAAAATGAAGGGCAGTATGTATCAAAAGCGTATGGCATGGAAGCATATAAATAATACACATGTTTGAGACACATGCCCTATTTTGAAGAGTTCTTATCTCTAACGTGGCACTTGAGGAAGTCTTAAAATTATGAACCTAACAAAATAAAGAGTTCTTATCTTTTAAATTTTAATTAGTTCTTATCTCTAATGTGGCATTTGAGGATAACAAGTCATTCATTGTAGCATTGAGTTGTAAAGGGAGAGCAATTTGAAGTTGGAGAAAGCAAAACTAACAACAATTGTCTAGGTTATCAATTTTGAAATTGAGATATGTGTAAGATATATCATCTTAGAGGGAGATTTAGCATTTGTTATTGACAAGTTTCGATCTAAGGAGAGAGATAATTCATGGCTAGGAGCACTAGTAGAGACAACAATATTAAGAAAAAGTATTATGCATAGTCATAAAGATAATTTTATATAAAATAAATATAGTTTTTAATTTTTAATAAAATATTTTAAAGTAAATTGATACAGTACCCGTGCATCGCACGGGACATCCGCTAGTTGAGTTTTAATAAAAGGCTTGTTCGGTGTATCATATGGCAAATTTGAACTTTCCTAGATGTGGTGCCTCAGGACATTCTAAAATGCAATAATATATGAAGTAAAAAATCATTTCTAAAATTTTTTCTTGTAGGTAGAATCTAAGTATTTACATTTTCAGGCCAAAATGACCGTATATCACTATTTGGGAAAATATGTATGGATCTACCATTGTTTGCAATTAGCAATCTATCATTTTTTTTGAAACTCAAGTTTGCCGTGTAACTTAAATTCCAGAAACTAGAACTCAAGTTCTTTGAAAAAATAGTCTTCAAATTTGCTTCACTATTTTTTTATAGAACTCAAGTTACATAAAAAATTTTCAAAATTTTTACATGGAACTCGAGTACAATGAAAAACTCGAGTTTGCCAAACTCGAGTTCTCGATTAATGGTAGATCCCTACATATTTCAGAAATATGTGGTAGATTGCAAAATATTTTTAAAAACAATGATATTTGACCATTTTGGCCTACGTTTTCGTGCAGCGGATCTTTTCTGTCAATTATTGATGGGGTCATTGCTGGAATTATAGGGTTCACAAGCTTGACTGGGTTTATTTTTTTTATGTCCTAATAATGGCAATCACTTTAGTTGGGCTACTAGCAAAGGCAGGTTTTATAGTTCATTCATAATTTGATAGTTGGAATCGGGTTTTACTTGATGGCCTTTTGGGCAGGCTTATGGTATGACTCTTTATTATCAGTCCGTTTCTACAATTTCAATATTTAATGTGTTAAAATAGAAAATTTAAAAGTTGATACATGAAAAGAAGATATAAGAGTTAATTTTTAATTTTTACAAAACCTAGCTTTTAGATCTTCTTTTCCCATGATTTTTATGTTTTGAGAGGAGAGAGATATAAAAGGGTAACAAAAAAACAAATTTACCTATGTTATGGTAATGGGAGACAAACGGAGATAACCTCAAGTAGTTAAAGTGCCAATTTTTAAACCACAAGTAGGTAAAGTGTTTTTCAAACAAACCATAGGTGGACAAAATATAATTTTCACATATATAATTATTTAGGAAGTCATTTAAGTTTAGGACATTAATTTCAACCAAAATGGTTATTTTTTAAAAAATTAAAAATAAAACATTTGTTACCAAATTGATTTTGACATGTTCATTCCATATTCTCATATTAATTATGGTGGTTGGTTTCCAAATTTACGTTGAAAAAAGATTGAGACTTTTAAGTAGCTAAAAACCGGTTTGTTTTGAGGCTTAATCATTAAGTCTGAAATTAGTGTGGGATTAAGAGTGTAATTAAAAAACTAAAAAAATAATAGAGGAAAGAAGCGTATTAGTTATAACTGAAAAAAAAGGGTAGGAATGAATAGGCGCATTTAAGTATATGTAGTTATTTAAAGACATATTAATTTAGGTGTGAAAATCATGGGAAAAGAAGATCTAAAAGCGGGGTTTAGAGTGAAGTCCTAGTTGTGGGACCATGTCGGCGGTGGTAGGTTTTTGTGGTGTCAATTTTCATTCCTTAACTTTTTCTTCTTAGAGCATCCAGAGCAGTGGAGTTAAATTGCTAAAATTTCTATTACAAAACATGCTGCAGTAGTGGATCTATTTTAGCTTTCAACACAATAAAATAATATAAACATCACAATAAAATAATATTTCTATTACAATAAAATAATATACCCCACAAAACAAAAAAACACCACAAACTGATGTACCACCACTGCCAACCAACAAGATCAACCGCTCATAACCATCCAACAACAACTAGCAAGCCAACAACCACCCACAACCACTGCCAAAAATCCAAATTAGCCAAAAACCACCGCACAAATCACAGAGAAACCCACACCAACAAACTCACATAAATCACAGAGAAATGGAGGACTGGTCGACGGTGAGATGGAGGACTTGAGTTCGATGAAGGCGGTGCCGATGGAGCTTGGATCGGCGGTGAGATGGAGGACTGGGCGAGATGGGTCGGTGGCATGGGATGGTGACGTGGGCGATGAAGATGAGGATTGGTGGTGAAATGGAGGACTGGTTAGCGAAGATCGACGATCCAGAACAGATCAGCGATGAAGAAAGAAGAGAAGCAGAGAAGAACTGGTCGGTGAAGAACTGGTCGGCGAAGCAGAGAGTAGATGAGGGAGAGAAAAAAAGAGACAGAAGGAAAAACGAAGAAAGAAGAGAAGCCGGAGAGAGTGAGAAAAAGAAAGAAAGTGAAAATATTTTTTAAATGAAAGAGAGAAATTTAATAAAATATATATATATATATATATATTTTTTTTACCTTTGAGCTATAGTGCACATCTATCTTTAGATGTGCACTGTAGGTGGAAGCAAAAATTTTTTTGCTATAGCTCCACTGCTGGAGCATCATTTTTTGTATTTGAGAAGTTAAAAAATAGCAATATACCTATATAGCTCCATTGTTGTGGATGCTCTTACCCCTAGCTTTTCGTATTCTTTGTTTGACTTTACTGAAGCCTGGTTCTTTTCAGTTCTAGATTGAGAAAGTTGGAGAGATAAAAGGCTGATATTTATTGACAACTAGGAAAGATAAAATAAAGAACAAAAAAGAAATAGAAAGATAGGTCTTTAACGCCGTTTGTTGAAGTTTTTAATTATGACAAGTGGCTAAAATATAGATGAGGAACTTAAGAAACTATATATAAGATACTTTATCTAAGTTTTGCCCATGAGATTTTATGTGTAATTGAAATACACTAGAGAATGTGACATATGTCATTATTGTGTGTATCCATCAGTTTTGAGATCTAACTTTTAACCCATTCGGACAATTGAGCAACATACCAAAATTGACATCATTATGTGCACCACAATTATCACAAACAAAATACATTTCTTCATCTTGTAGCAAATGCCTTCCACTGTCCATAGCAATAGTACACATTCTTTATATCCATCGCCTGCGGCGACTTAGGTGATAAAAGCCTTGCATTGCCTATAGCAGTGCAACTTATTATTAGTTTTCTCCAATATTTCAATAAAATTTAGCTTAATTGGTTGGCACCTCAATTTCCGATAGAGATATTCAAGATTTAGATCCCTCACCCTCAATTATCGATGTATAAAAAGAAAATTTCAATAATTTTTCTTTGTAAAAAAAGTAATCTTGAGTTATTTTATGAACAAAATAAAAAGACACTAAGAATAGTATAGTGCTTTGATCATACTATATGTGTGTGTGTGTGTGTGTGTTTACAAATTGAAAATTGCATGGTATAGTGACTCATCTAGATAGACATGTTTCATGCCTAGTTGATTGCTAAAAAAATACAAATATCGTTCAATTATTTTTTTTGCATTCTTGATTTTGTGTTACTAAAACTTCTATTTTTCTTTTTTGTTGCACATTGTTTCAATTATTGCAAAAAAAACTAAATTTGAGTAAGAATACTATATTTCAAATCAATTGTTCCTCACATAAAAAAAAAATCAATTGTTTCTCATATAAATCTTAAAAAATAATATTAAAATTTCATTATGCTTAAAATAATTAATATAAAAAATTTAAACATATTCATCCTATTTGTTATCTTTCTAATTACGTAGAATAAAAACTACAATCTTAGTTTCACACACACACACATTACGTGTCACGGAAAGGAGTTAGAAAATATAAATGGTTAAAATTAATTTTAGTGAATTCATATCTATTTATTTATTTTATGGTTTTTGTGTCTATTGTTGTTAAAGCAACTAAACACGAGGAAGAATGTCATATTGTAAATCTATTATTATTGGTCCAACTAAAAATTATTTCTTAAATAGAGTTTATAAAAATAATTATAAAAATTCATTTAATATAAATAATTAATGCACAACTATAGATAATTAATATATGCATTTATTTTATTAGCTATTCAATGAACTAAACATTTGATATAAATACAAAATTTGTTGAAGTAGAAGTCTAAATAAAGAGAACTTCAAGGATTGCGATACATGGCACAATCTCATATTGTCCAACATGAGGTCTCTACTTTTTATATATACTAGTATTATGCCCGTGTGATGCACAATTTAATAAAAAATATTTTGATAATATAATTAAATTTAATAAAAAATTAAAATTAAAAAAATAAGTTACATGGAATATGTATATTATGTAAGATCAAGTTTGGTATTTTTTTTTCAATTTTTTTTTTTAAAACTATGACAAATTGTTAAAATAGTATAACAATTATTAACAAAATTTCTCTCTCTCTCTCTCTCTCTCTCTCTCTCTCTCTCACACACACACACACACACACACACACACATTATAGGGAGACACTCTTCTTTAATTAAAGGGAAGCATTAAATATAAGTATTTAGACCTACCAAGTGACCATAATCAAGATAATTTAAAACATAGAGACCACCGCGCATCCTTGGTGCTGTAGTCACTCCATTAGTATAAATGTTTGTGAGGTGTGAGGGGCAAGGGTCGGGGTTCAAGTCTCCAGGAGGGAACTTCACACACATATACACTTAAATTAGGCTAGAGTAGAAATTCTATCTTGTATAAAAAAAAATCGATAAATCTAGGTTCATAAAGAGAATAAAAAAATTGCAATGTAAATGTAAAAGTTTACATATAAATTATCAATCATAGTCATTTTAATGTGTGAGGAAATAATATGCACAATCAATTAAGAACACCAAATCAAAAAATAATATCAATAATTGAAATGAATTTTATTATCTAAAATGTAAAATAAAAAAAAATCTTAGAATTTAAGCAATAATTGGACTATGCTAATAGAATAATAGAAATGCAATAAAAAAGAAGATAACTCTTCTCACATAAATCTCCTAATTTAATTGATGATTTGATGGTGATAGAATTTCTTGCTTATATAACCAAGAAAAAAAATCCACAAATTATAAGTAAAAGGTACATAAAGGGAAAGCAAAATTTTTTTTTTAGAGAGTTTCAACCTGTGAGATTCGCTCTTGATAATACTCTTTATCATCAGACCAATACACCAATCAGTTTTTGGCGTAGGCAGTGAGAAAGCAAAATTTTTATTGCAATGTAAATGTTAAAGTTTACATATTAATTACCCGGCATAGCCATTTTAATGTTGCCATAAATGAAGAAATAATTTGCACAATCAATTAAGAACACTTCAATAAATAATATCATATGAATTGCATTATCTAGAATATATATTTTAAAAATCATATAATTTAAGTAATAATTGAATTGCTTATCTAATCTAAGTTTTCTTATGTGGATTATCAAAACAACAAAGAAGAAGTTTTTGATTGTGATATAAAGTTCTTCATGTTGTACGGGCACGATTAGCTCCTGAAGCCCAAATGAAGGGTCAATGACCCAAAGAGCCCAAAACAATGAATTTGTTAAAGAGTGAGCTTAAAGATGAACTTTCAATGAGTTAAGTGGATAGTAATCATAGTAGGTTAGTTATTGTTTAGGAAGAATAAAATAAACAGTTTTGAGCAAGAAAAGTTCTCCTCAGCCAAGTACGAGGATGGTTTGTTCTTATATATTTCTCTTAAACTAATACAAAAATTACAGTTCTTGAGTCTACAATGATTTTTCCTTAGATTTTATGATAATCCCCCTGTAATGAGGTTTTTCTCCTTTATATTCCCCTTCCTTTCATCATCTCAGCCCTTCACATGTAGATCAGATTGCTGACTTTGATATTTGTCTCACCAACACCTTTCTAAAGTCTTTGTGGGTAACTGCAAGACTGAATGTTACTGTTCAGGTATCACCTCCACATTAATGCGGTCAGGGGTTAGTTGTAGAGCATTCAATGCAATGGTAGCAGCTTTCTTCCCAGATATTTCCCAACTCTCTTTTGTCTTATTCCCACATGATATTTATCCTCGTCAACAAGATTGCTTGTTGCCTTGTTCTTGATGAAGGGTTGGATCTTTGACCTCTACTCTGTTTAGCTGAGGAGACACTTCTCCTTGGACAACATTTCCAGCTCCTTATAACTAGATTTCTTCCACGACCCATTAACCTGTATGTCTTCATTAGTATTTACTTGTCATTGGGCTATCTGATGTCCTCGGGTACAGCCCACGGCCCAATACCTATATCTGGGCCCTTCATCCCTACACATGTAATGCTAAATTGATATCAACTCTTTTTTCTTTTTTCAATTTTTGATTTGTACACACGTTGATATCAATTTTTTTTATATTTTTTTTAAATTCAATCTTATTTGATTTGCACGCCTAAAAAGTTGATAAGGATAAAAATAGTGGTGTTATCTGAAAATTAATAATAAAATGATTAGACAAAGAATTGGAATTATAATCAAATTAATATTTTTATTTACTTAAAAATTATTGGAGACGAAGATAAGAACAAAAAAATATGTAAATTTATTTTTTTAAAATCTAAAAAAAAAAAAAACATTCTGCTTTGTACATTGATATTTGTTTTTGTAAGTATTCAGAAAATAAAGGCCCAAGCCCACTTAGATTAGTGGTACCTTGTCCTTTTAATCAAGCCTAAACAATAGAATTTGTAGAGAGCGGAAAATTCAAGTCCAAATGCAATTCTAAACCAAGCCCAAGCTTATGGCTGAGGTGCCTAAGTAACAAATTGTTATGAACGAAACGACAATTGTGATTAAAGTCTTCCCCAGGCAAGTCTAAGGGTCAACTATTTGTATTAAGTATAGTTCAAGTTTACATCAAACTACTCTTTGTTCTTTTTTTTGTTTTGTTCTAAGGGCCTTTTCAAGATTCACCCCCCCCCCTTTGGGGGGTTCCTTTCCTTTTATATCCCTTTTTAAGGAATCTCAGCCCTCCACTTGTACGTCAAGGGGCATTTCCCAAGATATTTGCCCTATAAGGACTCTACTGAAGGTGGTAAAAAGGGTTGGTAGCTGTGGAATTATTATTCAGGGGTCATTTCCACATTAATGCGGAGGTGAGAGGTAGATCTTTTAGGAAACTTCCTCACACCATCCTTGTTCCCATCATTGTCCTTTCTCCTCTCTCTAGGCCTTCACAAGACACTAATTGTCCTAATTCTACTTCCATCCTCAGGTGGGCGAAATCCTTGAAGCTTATTTACCCCTTCGGCCCTAGATCGTGCAAGCTATTCCGCAGTTTGATACTCCTCGGTCCTCGGACCCCCCATAATAGCTCCCTAAAACCTTGCTACTAGGAGCTACTCTAAGAGTAAGGTTTTATTTTTAATGGGGAGGCTGGTACGTGCTAAGCGCGTTCCCACGTGGAGACGTCGTTTCACTTGTCTTTTGAAAACTCCTGATGCTTTGGTATCCATGTTCCTGCAATTATTGCATTAAGCGATTGCTTGTCTCCCCACATTCTATTGTGCGATGGTGATCCAACGATCCCAATTCCCTGGAATTTATGAGCGGGAAATTTACTACTCATTTTCAACTCCTATACAAAGAAGGAATGGGGGTGATTTTTTCCATTTACATGCTCTCTACAATTTTCGTTGAAGTAGCAGTTTGAGGAAATCTTCTTCCAGCACTCATAAGTGCCTTTGGCCCTTCATCCAATATTATAAAGAAAACTTTTTCATTTCTTCCCTATTTATTTTCACCTTATAGGATACATGAGTAGATTTGCTAAACTAGTTGATATCCTCGAGGGCATGGCCGTTTTTAGGGCTAAGTATAGAATCCCAAAAAATGTTGAACTTTAACATTGTGAACTAGGAGAGTGGCTATTTAAGAATAAACCACCGGGGGTAGTGGTTATTTCCATGATCGCCGTTATAGAAGGTGGAACGGAAATTCCCATAGAAAGGGTTACTAGAGATTTTCTTATTAACTTTAGGTTATCCCTAAACCAATGTTCTCCTAACCTTTTTACAGTCCTCGAGAGTGTAGACATGATAAATTGAAAAATGAGAACCAACCTTATGTGTCATGATGTGAATTGGGTCTATAATTGCCAAAAGGGAAAAGAAACGGGTTACTATTTTAAGTGTAGAGTAGCCTCTGTTAGGTTGATTTCTTGTATTCCTGAGTCGAATAAGGGTGTGGATGAAGATTTCCTCATCGACTCGGGTGAATGGCACGATGGTTTGCACTGCCCTACCCAAGATGGAGAGCCAAGTGGAGTACCCAAGGCCTTAAAATAACTTAGATTGTCCCCTCTCTTTATCTTTCCATTTTTGCCTTCAAAATTTTTTTTAATTGATTTTTTTATTTTGCAGACGAGTTTCACATTGCTTTGAACAAAAACCTAGTGAACTTTGCAGACCTTAACCGAATTCTTCAATCAAAAATCTTCCTCCACTGAGACGGACAACTTCATGCGGTACACGTAATCCTCAAATTCAAACCCATCTCTAATCGTTTCCAATCTCCCAAACACGTGATCAAAGACAAAGTCCCGAGGCTCACTTTAATTGACATAGCTATCCCTGGATTCTTGACCGAACCTCCCCCCTTTGAAGTCTTTTATTGGGCAGATTCCGAAGACACTCTAGCACCCGCTCACCGTCACCTCGTTGCTGCTCAAGTTAGTACTAGCCAAGAAGTAGCTGATGTTCCTAAAGCCATGCTGCTAGAGAAGAAAACGCCTGACCTGCTGGCTCTACTCACTGCCTATGCCGGGGGAAATACTCTCGTGGTTCCTATTGTACCCCGACCCCCTACTTTTGATGGTAATGACAATAAAGACACTGATTATGCTTGGATGGGTCTCCTCCCATTTTATTGGGCCACTTGAAGTATGGTTCACTTTTTATCTTCTCGAGGATTTGATACACGGGCTCCTTAAATATTAAGTTGACCATTTGTGTGCTAGCCCTTGATGATTGGTTAGCGAACTCTCTCTTGGGTCGATTGTGATTATATCCTCCTAGCCGAGGATCTCTCTTTTCAGGGGGGAAGATTTTGGCCTTGCCTTTCCCTGGGTTTGATCTTCTTCGACTCGTTTATGCTCGTCAATGTGGTCCATAAGCTGATGCATACTACAAGCGGGTTTCATCGTTAGATATTTCCTTAGGTCATGTTCTGTTGGAAGCCCAACCTTAAAGGTTCTAATGGCTACATCCTCAACATCGACATCTATCTCATTAAACGTTTCCCAATACCTATCCAAGTAGGTCTTCAAAGTCTCCCCCTCCCTCATCACCTACACGTCACAAACCTCACTCTGAACGCTCTGGTTAGTTCTTCAAAAGATCTAATTGAACCCTCTTCCAACCCGTCAACTCGAGGTTAGAGGGAAATTCCTTGCACATAAGGGCTTTATTCCTCGAATGGATAGCCAACCTCTGATTGAAGTGCCTTACATGTTCCACAGGGTTGGTTCTCTAATTATAAATGGTAATTTTAGGCTGTGTAAAGCGATGGGGAAGCTTGTCTTTATCAACTCTCCGTGTAAAGGGTGACTTAGAAACTTGGCAGAGGGCCTTGCTCATTGCATCATTTCCCATTTTCCTAGGGGATGAGCTTTCTCCTCGTCTTCTTCTATGTTTCTCTAACATATTTAGACGTGAAGATACAAAAAAAGATTCACTGTGAGAAGTCCTTGACCTTTGTCTATAGGTACGATCTCCATCTTCATCAGATCTTTCACTTGATGGGGGCGTTGGATCTCCCCTAATATGCTCCCTCCGACGCAATTTTTTGCGTAAATGATCAATCTTCAACTCTTCGTGTAAAGGGTGACTTAGAAATCTGGCTGAGGGCCTTGCTCATTTGCTTCATTTCCCCTTTTCCTAGGGGATGAGCTTTCTCATTGTCTTCTTCTATGTTTCTCTAACATATTTAGGCGTGAAGATACAAAAAAAGATTCACTGTGAGAAGTCCTTGACCTCTGTCTATAGGTATGATCTCCATCTTCATCAGATCTTTCACTTGATGGGGGCGTTGGATCTCCCCTAATATGCTCCCTCCGACGCAATTTTTTGTGTAAATGATCAATCTCCAATCAGAGATTTCGAGTCTCCTACTCATGTGATACATGACTTCCAGTTCTTGAGTGGCTCCTGCCAGTATACTCAGTATATTGTGTTTCCACCCTAACGCTTAGGGTAGGATTATGCCCCCTATCTCTCCTTTCCAAGTTAACAAAGTGGTCCACACGCTGAAAGCCAACAGATTCCTCCCTATCTTGTTTGGAGTTAGCCATAGCCTGGAAAGAATGAACTACAAGTGGTTCCCACAAACAGCACCAATTGTAAATACTCAGAAAATAAAGGATCAAGCCCACTTAGATTAGTGATACTTTGTCCTTTTGATCAAGCCCAAACAATAGCATATTTGTAAAGAGAGGGAAATTCAAGTCCAAATGTAATTCTAAACTAAGCCCAAGCTTAAGGCTGAGGTGCCTAAGTAAAAGATTGTTATGAACAAAACGACAATTGTGAATAAAGTCTTCCTCGATCCGAGGGCCAGCTATTTGTATTAAGTATAGTTCAAGTTTACATCAGACTACTCTTGTTCTTTTTTTTTTTTTTTTTTTTTTTTGGTTCTAAGGTTTTTTTTAGGATTCATCCCCCCCTTCTAGGGGGTTCCCTTTCTTTTATATCCCCTTTCAAGGTATCCCAGCCCTCCACTTGTACGTCAAGGGGCATTTCCCAAGATACTTGTCCCATCAGGACTTTACTGAAGGTGGTAAAAAGGGTTGCTAGTTGTGGAGTTACTATTCATGGGTCATTTTCACATTAATGTAGCTAATAAGGTTGGTGTATGGCATTAAATGCGGAGGTGGGTGGTATATCCTTCAGGAAACTTCCTCCCATCATCCTTGTTCCCATCATTTTTCTTTCTCCTCTCCCTAGGCCTTCACAAGACACTAATTGTCCTGATTCTACTAGCTGTGGAGTTACTGTTCAGGGGTCATTTTCACATTAATGCAGCTAATAAGGTTGGTGTATGGCATTGAATGCGGAGGTGGGAGGTATATCCTTTAGGAAACTTCCTCCCATCATCATTGTTCCCATCATTTTCCTTTCTCCTCTCCCTAGGCCTTTACAAGACACTAATTGTCCTAATTCTACTTCCGTCCTCGGGTGGTCAAAATCCTCGAAGCTTATTTACCCCTTCAGACCTGGACTATGCAAGCTATTCCGCGGTCTGAAACTCCTTGGTCCTTGGACCCCCCGTAGTTTTTATTTATTATAAAAGCTCTATTTTATTTGATTTGTACTCTTAAAAAGTTGATAAGAATAAAAAGAGAGTGTTATCTAAAAATTAATTATAAAAGGCTTAGATGAATAATTTTTATTGTAATCAAATTGAGACTTTTATTAACTTAGAAATTATAGGAGAAAAAAAATTTATATATTTCCTTAGAAAAAAATCTTAAAAAATCTCTACAATTTGGTGAAGCCACTTAGTGGAATCACGGCTTCTAAACTCAACTTTTATAGTATACTAATTAAAGGCCTATGCGTTGCACAGATTTATCATAAACTTATATAATATATATTTTATATGATAAAAAATAACAAAATAAATAATTATTATACTAACAAAAAGAATAACTCGATCGTCATTTTAATCTTACAACTCTTGTTATTTCATAATTGTTCAAATATTTAACCAAAAATAAATAAATAAAACACTATTATACACACAACCAAACGACCAAACTAACTGTATGTATATTTCTAAGACAAATCAAGTGTGTAAAGTGTAAAAAAAAATACTTGCTTGTAGGTTAGTAGTGGTGGTAATGTCTTCCATGTGAAGCCATTTCTAGTTAATGTCTCTTTTTTTCCTTTTTTTTTTTTTTTCTTCTATGAGAGAGAAAGTGTGACCTTTTTTTTGGATAAACCAAATGAGAGAGATCTATACATAATATTTAAAAAGTGGCATTTGATGCCTATTAGTATTCCAATTGTGATGAAATTCTTCTTTTTATTTATTTATTTATGTGTCTTATGATTACCTATTTAGTTTTTATTTATTTATGTGTTTTAGGATTGTCTATTTAGTTTTTGGAAGTGGTATTTAAGAATCACCGCATTACCATGTGTTTTTGGAAAAGTACCAGGTTAGGTTCTGTTTGTTTGTTTTGTTTTTTGTTTTGTTTTTTGAGAAAAAATAGGATTCTGTTTTAAATCTAAAACGTATACTACTTCTTCTCAAAAAAATTAAAATGTGTATCTATTTTTTTTTTAAATCTAAATCTAAAACTGTGTAAGATTTTTTTACTGCTTTTTTTTTTTATAATTAAGATTTTTTTTCAACTTATATATTATAATAAGAAAAATATTAGATGAAGAATTTGGATTATAATCAGATTATGATTTTTATTAATTTAGAAATTATAGAAGAAGAAATACTATACCTATTTTTTATTATTATTATTATTATTATTATTATTATTATTATATAGGTGCTACGTCCACAATATTTTTACAACAAATCATAGGTGGTTAGTTGTTATAAGTTCAAATTTGAACCTAACACTAAGATTACTTTTTTGCCCCAACAATAACAACCAGTAACAACCTGCCACTTAGAATTTATTATAAAAATATTGTAAAAATGTTATTGACATATCATTTCTCATATATATTTTTCTCAAACACGTGTCCATAAACTTTTTTGTATTTATTGCTACACGCCTACACCTGTAAACTACCCCCGCCAATTTTGTTAATCTAGTGCATCAAAATCTCTAAAATGTTTGATCAATGGTCCAGATTAATCGTCACCGATTTATATTTTACCATCCTATTTTCTCTCAATTTCCTGAACTCTCTCCCTGGTTCTCTCTCCCGCTCTCTACAGTGACAATCAGAGGTACGTAGTCCCTCAAATGATCAATTATGTTTCTTTGTAAAAGCAGAATTATGGTAAGTTTGGGTTTCATGCAGAGGAGGGGATTACTGATGAGATATAGATAAATTATTTGACAATCATGTATTCATGTTGTCCTCTGGTCTATGGTTTATAATTACTATGATGTAACGCATCAATACGAAGGGCTGTTAGTGGATTTGGATATCCAAGGCAGATATTAATTTAGTGGACAGTTAAAGATTTAAAACCAATAAATAAATAAATAAAAATTTTCAATAAGAAAAAGTACACAAAACCCTACGAGTGGTTTCTTGCTAAACTTGGAACAGAATCTTATGAGTTTTGAATGTAACACTCAACCTCGGTTACATTGAAAACCTTAACATTTTACACATAAGACAACAACTCAAGAGTTAAATGGTACATTCAAAACCTTAATAGGGTTTCGTGTTTTAGGGGGAAAAAAAACTACAAAATTGTGTTGTGTTTCTAGCAAGTCTTTGTTTACACGTACGTGAAGATGTGAATTGATCGAAGATGCGAATTGGCAAATTAGGAAACTAATAGAATGTTTGTTAGCCAAACAAATTTGATGTTTTGAGATATTTATATATATTTTTTTCTCACAATAAACTGTTACTTGTCCCAAAAGCTTGAATTTTAACTATTAACCATTATTTTAACATTTCAATTCAACATGTAGGCATAGATTGTGTAAGCATGGATTCTTTGTCCATGTGTGAGCTTATACTCTCTTCAATGAGTGGGGTGAATAGCGTAATAAGTAGATAGAAAGTATAGATAGCATAGATAAAGTTCAAATTTATGACGGTTTGCTCTAACATCATGATAAACTATCACTTTATATCGGGGTTCAAGTGTGATTAAGGAGATTTGCTATGGGATAGGTCTTAGCCTCGTGGCAACCTCCTTTGGAAAATGCATCATTGGAAATTCCAGAGGAGGACCAAGGAATTCTATGATATGCTTGAGAAAGGTGAAATTAGTGTCGTGGACTCGTGGTGGAAGACGAATAGGCTGTAACATATCTTGTTGTTTTTATCTGATTCCACATATCTTTTTACTTTTTTTTTTTTTTTTTTGAGTGAGAACTTGCAGTTTCATTTAGCAGTTCAGTTTGTTCTGTAATATGTACTACGTAATCACTTTTCCTAATAATGTAATGTGATGAGGGGTCCCTTTGAGTTTTGGATAAATTAAGGGCGTTATGAAATGTGACAATAGCATCAAATCATTGAAATGGGTGGATTTCCCAGAGGCCCAAAGTGTAGTTATTTTGTCTAGGTATAGCCCCACTAAATGTAGGGAATAGGTGCCTCAGTCCGTGTGATTTTTGTAGATTTGTGCTGCCCAATTGTGAGGAGGACAAAAGGATGAGGCCAATGAGTAATCTTCCAATCGGCCTAAAAAAAAACAAAAGAGTCCCACAGGCGGTTATAACTTGTAAGTCAATCATTCATCAGTCATAATCTATATCTATATAATTTGGATTATATATATATATATATATATATATATATATATATATATGTGTGTGTGTGTGTGTTTATAAAAAAAAAATATATATATATATATATATATGTGTATATATGTATGTATGTGTGTGCTGTTGAATGTAAAATACATTAAATATTTAATTACATAAAACTTTGTTGAGGTCTTAAAAAAAAAAGTTATAGCACTAAGACCCAAAATAACATAGTGAGTGAACTCCATGAAAAAATAATAATAAAAGGTTTGAACTCACAACAAGAAAAAAAAGATGGTAGGCCCAAGTCCATTAAAAAGATTTAAGCCCAAGACTCACGAAGGGATAGGCCTTAGGACCCATGAAGCGAAGGGAAGAAGGAAAAAAGCCTAGCCCGCCGAAATCAGAAAATCACTTGGGAGTCCAGTGGTAAAAATTGGGTCGGGATACCTAGGGATTGCCAGAAGCTTGGGGTCCTCGAAACGTGCAGCAGAGCTAGGATGAAATTAAGACGACTCAAAAGGAGTGCCAAGAAACACAAAAAACGAAGAATAGACACGTCCTTATCAGCCACCCAATGATGCAGAAGGGAACCAGAAACCAAAAAGCTTGGAAACTAACAATTTATGAATAAGGGGCTGGTACCTCAGGGAGCCTAGAAAAAAGAACCATGAAGGGAAATAGCTAAAAAAAAAAACTTTCAACCTAGCAAGAATGGAATCGGCCCGCCCGGGAAAAATGAAAAAAGGAAAGGCAGCAAAAAAGGCTGAGTCTGAAAAGATGACATTTAGAAGCCTTGAAGAAGGAGAGATTAGAGGTCAGCTCTCTAGGGACACTCTAGAACGGAAAATCAGCAAAGCTTTTTGGGAAAAAACACCAAAAGAAGAAAATTATGAGAAACAAGAAAGGGATCAACCACCAAAGTTGCTGGCACAACATTGGCTTTGGTACCCAAGGAAGCAAAAGAGGGGAATCAGTGATACTCCGAAATCCTAGGATGACACTATAAAATGGGGAAGCAACCAACAGCGAAGAGGCATTGTAAAACAATGAATTAGAAGAGAATCATTGAGAAAACGCTGTAAAAAACTCAAAAAAAGTGACAAAAGAAAGGAGAATACCGCCCGGTATCCTCAAACAACCACTATAGAGTATACTTGGATTCAAAGAAATTCAAACTTTGCAAGTCTTAGAGGTCGAGAAAGCTATCTAAGTTTGCAATTTTTGAATTTATTTGGACCTTATAACACACTTTAGTGAGCATATTGTAATGCACAAATAAGAAAGTAATGGAATATTTCACATCACTTTAAGGATCCTTAACATTTATTTTGTGTCTTCATTTATCACATTGCCCTTTTACTGTTTCTTGTTGTTCCATGCATATATATATATATTCCTTGTTTGCTAGTATGTATATATTGTAGGATTTCTGCTCTGTACACCACTTGGTTTGTAATAAGCTCATTTAGCTATGATGAATCAAGCCCAGTCTCTTAAAACAACAACTAAAAGGCCCAAGGTTCTTGCTTCTACCTGGGCCTAGACACTGTCCAAAAAAGGACTTTCACAAGCTTATAAAAATATAAAATACTTTTAAATAACATATGTACAATTTAATCTACCAATTTTACATTATATTCTTATAAAATAATTATAATACATTTTCTACAGATCGCATAAGTTAGCAAAAGCCAATCGTTAGTACATAAACATAGCAGTAACTAACACAAAACACACGCCACTAACAACAAACTTAAAATAGATCCTTCTCACCCAAAAAAAAAAAAAAAAAGAGGCAAACAAACCAATAACCTAGCTCAAAAACAAAAGCAGGAGCCTGCAAAGACCAAAGAATTGTATTTTTAAAAGATATCACGTTCTTACACCAAGCAAGCCTATGTTTAACATCCACACCTTAAAAATGGCAGACATAATTTCACCATTACAAATCCTAGCATTCCTCTATATATATATATATATGAGATGGGTTCAAGTTACACCTGGTGTAACTCTTTAGAATTACACCTTTTTTAAACCGTTGGATTTAAGTAGATCCAATGGTTAATAAAAGACCATCATTATTACAAATATTCTTATTAGGATCTCATTAATTATTCTCATTTATTACATTTTAAACCTATCTCTAAACCCAAAAACGTCTGACTCCCTCTCTTTACGTTTCTCTCTCTCTCTCTCTCCGTTTTCCTCTCTGTCTCCTCTACCATTGCTCCTCCACCATTGTTCCATCTCTATAGGTTGCCAAAGGAAGAAAAAAAAAAAAAAAAAAAAAACCAAGCCGAACACTAACCAAGCTCTCTCTTTGTCTCCTCCACCATTGCTCCTCCACCATTGATCCACCTCTACAGGTTGCCAAAGGAAAAAAAAAAAAAAAAAAAACCAAGACGAACACTAACCAAGCTGAAACAACAATCTGAGAGAGAATGATATTTGCTCTTTTAGCCATAGTGTTGAAGTTGATTTTAGTTTTTGTGTTTAATAAAGAAATAACTGCGTAATTTTTACTGTGTTTAATAAAAAAATAACAGGAGACATTTAATTACTTGTAACAATTATATTACTTGTTCAAAAGAGATAGTAGTCAGAGTGCATGAGACATTTAATTTTTTTTTACTAGTCTGGCAATATAGAGATTAACTTGAATTGACTCCCTACTTTTTACTTTTATACTTTGAAAATTCTGAAAAATTGCTTACTGTATCGGATGGATTTGAATACTATCCTTATTCTTCTAATAATGAAGTTGCATAATCTAATCTTTGGCTTGCTAATCAATGTAATCATTGATGTGTATTTGGTGATTATTTCTATCTTGACGTTGTGGATTCCCAATTATGATATGAGATTGAAAATATGTTTCTAAAACCTTCAGTTGTTTATAGGGAAGCATATGAGCAAAAACCTCTAATGTTGTTCCACGGTTTTTTTTCTTTTTTTCCTTCTTCTGCCGGCAATCTATCCATGGAGGTGGAACAACGGTAAAGGAGAAAGAGATAAAGAGAGAAACGTAAAGAGAGTCAAATATAACATTTTTTTTTTGGGGTTTAAAAATAGATATAAATTATAATAAATAAGGGATAATTAATGAGATCTTAATCAAAATATCAGCATTAATGAGGGTCATTTTTTGACCATTAGATCTACTTAAATCCAATGGTTTAAAAAAGGTGTAACTCTAAAGAGTTACACCAGGTGTAACTTGAACCCATCTCTATATATATATATATATATATATATATATATATATATATATAAAATGAGTTCAAATTACACCTAGTGTAACTCCACAAGAGTTACACCTTTTATACACCGTAGATTTCTAAAAAAATTTAATAGTTAGAAAATCATTATAATCAATGTCATCTTTAAAATTAATTGCTTTCCATATTAGCTAACCTAATTAATTTAATAGAATATTATATTATTTTCTTTTCTACTTTCTTTCTGTCTCCTAATTAATTCATCCCTAACCTTGCATAAGTGCCTATTCTCAAGCTTCTTAAGTTGCAGATTTTATTTTTCTTGCACAAAAAAGATAGCCTCCTCTTTTTGTCATTCTTTGTTATTGTTAACTAAGATGTATTAGATACTTCTAAGAATCTTGCACTGACCCACCACTTCAATATTCTTTGTTATTTTAAGATAGATGTGACACGTTTCTGTCCAAGTCCAACATCATGGAATGATAATTTTGCCTGCCTCCTTTGTTGAACTAGATCAACCATTTTGACAGCGAATTCTCTAGATAGGCCAAACTTCTCTAGCTTCAGCATTAAGGTTTTTGTTCAGTGCTAGTGATGTATGCAGTAACAGCTAGTTGCTTAGCAATTGAATACTATTTTTACCAAATTTTCCGCAACTTGCCTAGATGACAAACATTGATAAGGAGAGAGAGAGAGAGAGAGAGAGAGAGAGAGAGAGAGAATTGTGGCATACATATGAAGAATTTTCTCTAGGTCAAGAAATAGAAAACATGTGCATGCACAAATGCATGTCCACCACTAAAATAACACGTGTGGTGGACATATCCACCACTAGAATTTTCTTAGAAGCATCTAATACATCTTAGTTAACAATAACAAACAATGACGAAAAGATGAGGCAATCTTTCTTGTGCAAGAAAATAAAATCAGCAACTTAAGAAGGTTGAGAATAGGCATTTGTGCAAGGTTAGGGATGAATTAATTAGGAGAGAGAAAGAAAGTAGAAAAGAAATAATATAATATTCTATTAAACTAATTAGATGAGCTAATATGAAAATCAATTAATTTTAAAGATGACATTGATTATAATGATTTTCTAACCATTAGATTTCTTAGAAATTTACTGTGTATAAAAGGTGTAACTCTTGTGGAGTTATACCAGGTGTAAGTTGAACCCATCTCTCTCTCTCTCTCTCTCTCTCTATATATATATATATATATATATATATATATATATATATATATATATATATATATATATATATATATATTTTACACTTAGCTTTGTGTTTCATAGAATACTAAGAAGGTTTGCTAGACTAATGTTTGGAATCATTTGGACATATGGGTCTCTTACTATTCATTTGGGGCCGTTTGATATGGTATTTTAAGTAACATTTTCAGTTTTTAAATAACATTACATATATTTTTACACACTTTTTTACCCACACGTATTTTCAAAAAATACAAACAATATTACTAAAATAACGTAACCAAACAAGGCCCTAAGTATCTCACAAGCTATGCCTAGGTAGTTGAGGTTTAGCATATTGTGGGGTAACAATTAGGTAACCATCTCATTGATGTGAACTTGGACTTAATGTTTTCTTTTGATTTTCTATGTTCTTTCTTTTGTTGTTCAATTTCTAACTTAGGGCCTATAAATAAGTTTCAGCCACGAATACTAGCTAATGGTCCCAGCTACTATAGACAAGGGTAATATACTTGGCAGAAACTTATTACGTAGCTTGTCTAGTCAGTTCATGCCATCATGTATGACCATGTGGCAGTTCAAAAACTATAATTATCAAAGCCATTAGCATTGCTATTGGCACATCCCTAAATGGTTTACATCAGACATTTACTGTGAACTACGTCCTGTATGCTGCACAATTTAATTGTGAAAGGGCCTTAACATGACCACCAACCGCATTAGTTTTGACAATAGAATTATAATTTTGATGATGACTACTTAGCTATTTCATCAAAATGATAAGAAGATTAAACCAAAACAAAAGAAAAAGAGAAAGTTTAAGATTTTGCCATTTTAGTTAAGTTACAAAACCATGCCGACACAAGGAGGTGGGATACAAGAAACTACCACCCTACTTGATCAACTTTTGATATTTATGGAAGTATTCATGTGCTGGATGAAGGCCAGAACACAAAAACATGTTATCAAATTTCCAGGACTTCCTCATTGCATACAAAAATATTTATAAATATTTAAAAAATAAAAATAAAAAGGAAAAGAAAGAAAGAATCTGAACATGACTTGGTGGCTAAAGAAGTTCTGAGCTGGCCATAACTTATACCTTTACCATCTCCTAACTTTTGAATCTGCTACTTCTGTGCAACTTTGAAGTGCCTTTAATTTTGTTGATTTTGGGTATATATCTCAAACATCTGATACATGCACCTCTCTCTTATGGTCGTGCAGGATTCCCATGATAAAAATGCATATATCAAATGCATAAGATAATTATTGATCACGTAGATGTGTGCTTCGTTGTATAATTTCCTCCTAACCTACAAATGTCAATTTGAGGATTGAACATTAATGAGTCTTAAGATGATTAGAATTTTACTCTTGACTCTACTTCTTAAGGAACTCCAATCTTGAAATCACATCTGAACTGTCCCTACTAGAGGACTCTGTGGAAGTATAGGATGCTTCCAGCTTTCTTGCTGCGTTTAACACTAAGCTGTCCATGCTATAGGACTTAAGGGAGCTGTCTGACCCAAGCGCATTGGTACTCAGAAAAGGAGGCTGGTTTGGTATAGGAATCTCACAATCTTTACTAGTTAACATCTGAACTACTTCCTCCATGGATGGTCTTAAAGCAACTGAAGCTTGTGTGCACAAAAGCCCAATTTGAAGCACATCTGATGCCTCTTTTCCAGGAAATTTATCTCTCAGGCAAGGGTCAACAGCTTCAACCAATTTATTTGTTTTGTAGAGTTTCCATACCTGAGGTCGAAATGAAACATAACACTTAAGCAAAAAGAGCTTAAAAGTTGTATGGGTCTTGTATCCTATAGCACTATTTGAAATACATGGATTCTGAGTCTTACTGTTTGTAGAAGGGAACTTGAGTCCTCAATGAAAGAATTATTCCTCCTACCACATACAATCTCAAGTACCAGTACTCCAAAACTAAAAACATCTACTTTCTCTGTAAGTTGTCCTCGAACAAGATACTCAGGAGCCATGTAACCTCTGTTAAAAAGACATGCACTTTTAATGAGAAAGGGAAAGAATTGAGACACTTTAGGAATTATGTGGTGGGAGAGCTTTGATCTGCTAAAATTTTACTTCCAAGTCAAAATTGGGATTCCAAATAACAGTTATAATGAGTTAAAATGATGGAAATCTAGCAGGCTGACATCAACTGCAATGAAAAATATAATGGAACTGGACAGTGCAGGCTGCCACATTTTACACATTAAAAAAAGACTTATTTCTCATAATTCTTACTTTATCAGATTTCATAGAGACATACAATTAAAATAAACAAGAAGACAATGTATTTATCCTAATATAATAGATTTTCAGATTTACATTACTAAATCATGTAATGCTTGAAGTCTGGTATATGTCAGTATAAAAACATGATCCTATATGAAGGAATGAAAACAGCAGGCTAAATAGAACTTTTACAAAATTTACTTACAGTGTACCAGCGATTCCAGTACTAAGATGACTTTGATCAGCAGCAAAACATCGAGCAAGGCCAAAGTCGGCAATCTTTGGGGTGAGATTCTCATCCAGAAGAACATTGCTGCTTTTTATGTCCCTATGAATTATTCTTACTTTGGCACCTCCATGAAGATATGCAAGCCCCTCAGCTGTCCCAACAATGATATCAAATCGCTGCCTCCAATTTAGAATCTGAACTTTGTTCTTGTCTGCAAAGGATATAGAGATCATCACCATTTTGAAATGGTAGTTTTACCTTTTCTTTTCCCTGCATTTCTCAGCTTGTGTGTTTTCAATTGCAAAGATATATGTTACTCATTCAGGAATGACTTATCTAAAATTCAGCAATGTAACAAGCATATTCATGTCCTAAAACAATTCAATAATTTGTTTCAAATGTGGATCATCATATACATGAATAAAGAGATACTATGGCTCTGCATTAAGCAGAGCCTTACATAGCTATTAGAGTTACAAAGCTCTTTAAGAAAAAAATGATAACACACCAAAAAGGGATTTAAGAGGGGAAAAGCGGAAATTTGAAACTTTTACAGAAAAAACTCTACAGTTCACTATATTTTATAAATTCAGAACTTTAAAGCACTATTCACTGTAATTTGCTAATCGTTCAAAATGCTAAACAACTTTTCAGTTAAAGAACCATGTTGCAAAAGCTTTACTACTAAAGTTTTTAAGCTAAAACTCTACTTCTTACAGCAAACCAAAGAGGTATAAAGAAAACAGAATTACCAAAAATGAACTGATCGAGGCTCCTGTTTGGTACATACTCATAAACCAAGAGGCTCTCAGGGCCTTCAATACTGCAACCCAAAAGCTTCACAAGATTCTTGTGTTGAATTCCACTGATTAAATTTACTTCATTGAAAAAATCATCTACCCATTGCCTGGTATTGAAAATCAATCTCTTAACAGCAACAATTTTCCCATTTGGAAGAGTCCCCTTGTATACAGAACCAGCTCCTCCTTGGCCTATTTTTCTTGAAGGATTAAAGTAGTCTGTTGCCTTCTCAAGAGTCTCATATTTGAAATTCAAACTAGCCCTATCAATACTAGTTGAAATTTGGCCTATATTATAGCGCTCTGAAGTGCAAGACAAGATTAATGAATTAGAACATTACTGGATGATAGATCATAAAAGCTATTGTAATGCATGAGAAACCACTATAATTCTTGTCTTGATCATGACAATTTCTCAGAATTGTACCTTCTTTGATCTTTAATAACCTTGCATAGCCAGCATATGCAGCAAACAGAAAGAGCATTAAGAAGGCAACTGCCGCTAAAACTATGGCTACAATGGCTCCTGTTCGAGAAAAACCTGGACAATATAAAAGTATAAAACACATAAAAGACAGCAATTAAAAAACAACATTATCAACATGGCCAGAGAATATTAAATAGCATCAAACGCTATGGAAATTGACATATATGGAATGGGGTTTAAAATACATAAATTGTAAAGAGAGATACTCAAAGACAAACCCACCATTAAACAGAGTGACTTTTACTCCAATATGCAACTGCCATAATGGAACGAAAGAGAGAGAAAAATAAAGTATGAATCCTCAATAGACAAAAAAAGGCCTTTAGTTTCTGTTTGCAAGCTGACAAAAATTGATGGAAACTAATAGAAAACAAAATCTTTGAATTTTTCCCCCTTTTCTTTGTATTCATTATAAGACCCAAGAAAACTAAAATCCCCACTCAAATGATCATACCTTAGCTATTCGTGCCAGTTTAATTAAATTGCATATATACACAACCAAAAAAAACCTAGAATTTCAGATTCTAAACATTGTCTTCGCATTCTTTTCCATTCCCACAAATCAAATAGAAAGGTTATGAAATAAAAAATGCCACCACCCGAAATAAAAAATGAACCTTTGATTCAATTTCAGTCCAACTTACCCCACAAAGTCCACCAAAATCATGAATTTCAAAAAAAAAAAAAAAAAAAAAGAAGAAGAAGAAGCAAGAAACTTAATTACCATGACCATTTTGTGCTTCTCCATTATCATAGTAAAACTTGTCAGTGGAATACCTCAAATAACACCCTGCATTCAATCCTCTCCCTTCCCTCCTTGGCAAGCACTGACTGATCACTGCCTTCCCTGCCTTCTCCAAGCACTCTCTGCACCCATCACTCCCAACAGTCTTCAAACACTGCGCCAAGGCATACACACCCTTCACTTCAGCCACTGCAAACCCTTTGTTTCCCACAGCAGCTTTTGTCACATTTTCAATCAAAACCCCAACATTCTTTACAAACTCAACCTTGGAAACTTCATCAACCTCCACGCCATATTTGGAGCTACAGTTCACAGTGTCAATCAAAGGGTTAGTAGCTTCTTCGTAAAAGCTGTAGTTATCATAGCGCAAAAGGCACCCATCAAGGTAAATGCGAGCTGAGATGGAAGGAAGGCATCGAGGAAGCTTTGTACGGCTTGCAGCATAGCAAAGAAGACAGTCTGTGTGAGAAAGGTCTTGGAAGCATTGAGCTAAGCCATACATGGGAGGTGTGGAGTTGACAAAGTTTGTGCCCCAGTGGTAGGTGTTAACAAGCTGAGATAGGCTCTCCATTTCTTTCACAAAGGTGGGGATGAAGTTGGTGAGTGGTAGAGACTTGACAGTGCCACAGTATAGGCCTGACTGGGATATCCTTGGATCAGAGAGTGAGAGAGAGATTAAGCTGAAAAAGAAGAAGACCCAGGTTGGATTTTTGTAGCTTGGGCTTAAAGAATGCATGAAATTCATGGTTGGTGTAATGAAGATCATGCAACAAGCTCTGCAGATTACAGATTGAAAAGCTACTATAAGCTAAAGAAAAGGGAGAGCAATTATTAAGAAGGTGAAAATGAAAAGGTAGTTTATCATTATGTTGGGTTTGTCTTCTTTTCTTGTTCTTCTTCTTGTTGTTTTTTTTTTTTTGCTGTTCTTGTTGTTGGTTGTGTTAGATTTGTTTTCCTTGTTGCCTGTACTTTTGATTGTTTTCCTTATTTTCTGGAAAAGTTTCTACTTTCAAAGTGTGAAAATGTTGCTTCCAGGAAAGTAGCTCACAAAAGGAATTCACAAATTAAAGTGAAGTTGCTTTTGTAAAGGAAAAATTGATAGGACGAAAACCACAAGACGTGACTTTAACCATGTGGATTGTAATCTTTTTCTCTCTTTTTTTGGGTAAGATAGTTATGTATTTTCCACATGATGTTTAAAATAAAGGGTAAAGTAATCATTTAACTTATTGAAGAAGACCTGTCCTCTTTCTATTACTGTTTTGTGTTTGCAGTGTCAACTTTACTTGTTTTAAAAGTTAAAAAGCATATATAGAAAAGTCAATTTGGTGGCATCCCGGTTCCTACGCTTACACTAATTAAGTGGAAGACTCTTAGGGATTCAAACCCATTTCAGCACTTAGACAAAACATCTTGTGACACTAGCATGAGATCAGAATACTTTCGAACTATACAATAATTTTCAGTTCTGTGCATTATTAGTATCACTTGTGCTATGCTAAATAACATTTTGACACATTAAAATTTACTCTTTTTTTTTATCATACCATTTTATAATACACTCTACATTATATGTTTTATTTTAATATTTCAAACATATTAAAATAATCTTAAAAACACTCTTTTGAAAAAAAAAAAATACAAATCCACTTTAATGAAACAGAATAGTGGCGTAAGAGAGAGGAGAAAGATATTGATAATGGAGATGTGACACAAGGAGAGAACAAAAAAATCATTAAAAAATTTATAGCATTTTGACAGTAACATGATATATATCACTGCAACCCCATGTTATTTCTTTTAGCATTTGACATATCTCATAAAGTAAAGATTTTAGTATTTAGTGTGGCAAATGTTAAAAATTTAGCATTTGACATACCTTTTAATGTCAATGCTCTTAGACAGGAAAACTTACTTCCCAACCTTTGCTTCCAGGAAGCACATAGCTCTCTTGATAGTCTCTATCCTGTTAATGGTGTGATATGAATGATATGGATTAGTCACTGAGTTTGTTGTGTCAATGTGTTCCCTATCTAAAATTAGCATGTTGTAGATCAATTCAAACTATATATAAGTAATTGTAAGAGTTTCAATTTCAATTAATCCTTTTAAAGTATAATACAAAGATAGTTAGGATTTTGTCGGGTCATGATGACTGACAAGTATGTAAAGTGCAAATGTAGCTCTTATTTCATAAGTATATGATTATAATGTAATGCTTAGTGTATAAAATCTAACCAATTATTTTTTTAATCCTTTTTTTGTCATTGAATTGGACAAACAAACAATAAAAAAGAGGAATGCTTTTTTTAATGAATAGAAAATGAGTAGGGAAGCGACTTAAGTTGGCATCTTCTACCTTAGCATGACTATAATTACACTCTATTTGCTGAGTTCGAGCTTGCAGAAGAGAAGAATACTTTTTTTTTTTTTATATAGCTAAAAAGGATTACAATAATAAATATGAACAAACCTTCAAATGTCACTTCATATATATGTAAAAATTTTAATAGGAGACAAGTATAATCTCAAAATTAATTAAGAGGTAAATGTTAGTTTCAAAGTTTAATTTTTTGCCGAAAGTTTCAAACTTTAATTGAGAGGCCAATTCCAGCACATGTGCAACTTCTTAATGTGCGATTTTGGGTAGATTGTTGATTGTACAACTAAAATGAATGATTGAGTTTTTCTGAATGTTAAAGATAAAGAGGCCGGTCGGTATAGGTGTAGCTGTGCAGGTACAGAGAGATACACTATTACACCGCCCACGGTCCACCTGGTGCACAATTAAAACCCCAATTCAATTTTTTCTAAATCCATTTTTAAATATAACAACCAACTCTCAAGTTGGGACCTCTTCTTTCACATCATCCAACTACACTATCATAATATTTATTTCTGTCTCTGTCTATATCTGGGCCACGTGTACTTCTTTTTTATTTGGACTCAAAAAAGTGTGCAAAAAACAAAGCTACAAATCTGAATGTACCCAGCAGCCACATTTGACAAACAACAGGTTTGCAAATTAGTACAGTGCAAAGTTTTTTTTTTCTTTGAGAAGGTAGTACAGCGCAAAGTTGATGGCATCTATGGCCCTTTTCCTTTACGGCTTTTTAATTACCCTTGAATTTTGGATCTCTCTTTTTAAAATGGAATCATTACCATCATTCTTGAAAGAAATATTTGCAATTCAAAGTGAATGATGGTGGGTCTAAACTCTAAACTGTGTCCAGTTGATACTTGGTTGGAGGATTTTGGAAAGTAAAAAAAAAACGAGGCCAACCAAAGAAGAGAAAAAAGGTTAGTAGATAAAGTTTTTTGACTATTTGGTGCAAGAGAAAATAGGAGAATAGAAAGGAGTGAGGGTGAGCATTTTCCAATTGAGCCTAACATAATTTGTCCTCCCAAAGGTGGGAGGAAAAAATAGAGGAGAACTAAGAAGAATAAAGTGATGATAGATTTGTCCGAGACTATTCTCTCTTAATTTTCTTGTGAATTTTTATTCTTCTTACATATTTGCTTTAGATTGATAATTTTTTTTTTTAGAACTCTAATTTAGGTTGATACGATTTAGTTTTATGTTTTAAGTTATTATTATTATTATTATTTTTTGTTCTTTTTAATTGTTAAATGTTATTTGATTACACTATAAAGAATTAAAGATAGTAGATAAGAATATAATATTATTCTATTACATAGCATGATTTGAATAATTTAGTGTATATTATTATATCTTTCAATTTTACTTTTTTTTTCTTCTCATATTATTTTATTCAATATTGAAATTCAACTACATCCTCTTTATCATTAAATTATTTATATTTTCTCTCCCTTTTTGTTTTAAAAAATAAAAAATGTATTATTTTACTTAAATTCAAATGATAAAAAATTGTCATCATAAAATTGTACTCATTTTTTTTAACATTTACACTTTCTCCTTTCCTTTACATTTTTATCTCCTCAAACCTTCTACCTTAATATTGCCTTTTCTATTTCCCTTTATCTTCCTTTATTTTGTTTCTTTTTATTTCCATCCTCTTAGTATAAATTTGTCATTCACTCTTCCATTTTTTGCATAATTTTCCCTTACAAAAAAGGGCTATTAGCCTATTACCCTCTCTTTCTCCCTCATTTTTTGGTGGATTTATTTATTTATTTTTCTTGCATCTCTACTTTAGCTTAATAAAGTTGTGTTATTTAGAACTCTATTTTGGGTTGATGCGATTTAGTTGTGTTTTAAGTATATGAAAATAGAATATTATTATATTGCACAAAATGATTTGGATAAGTTAGTGTTTATTGTTTTTTTTTTTTTCTTCTCACATTATTTTATTCAACATTTTGGCCACATCCCTCATATATATCATTTAATTGTCCTCATAAAGTGGAGTAATGCCAAGAAAACACTCATTCTCACACCCAATGCATCAAAGGAAAAATGGAATACAAAACAAATGTCAATTTAGAAACACTAAATTTATTGCTTATTGCTGAATATTGAAAACTAAAAACACTATAGCAAAATAATTTTTAAATACGTGAATAGTGCTATGGGACCCATTTTTAATAAAAAAATTTATATAAAGTGAAGTTTGTGGGTCCCGTGAACAATACATGGGACCCACAGATGTGCTCAAAAGTCAGCAAAATGCGGCTACTGTTCATGCACAGTAACATGAACAGTAGCCTTCGTCCCCCCTGACCCGTGCAGCAACAGAAGAAGAAAAAAAAAAAAAAAAAACACAGAAAACTCAGACGTGGACGCTATAAGCTGTATCCAAACAAAGAGGTTGTAAAAAAAAGAAAAAAAGATAGCCATACAGAGAACATTAAAATCTTAGTGTAGTCATAGTACTAAAAAATTAAATCAATAATCAATAATTAAATACAATCATAGTACTAAATTTAAACTTAAAACTAATCAAACTCTAACCATGGAAACCATATTTCTAATTATAACTAAAAAAGAGATGTTCTCTGGTAATAGTATAAATTACATAAGAAATAAAGTTAGAAAATTTTAAAATTCCTTTTTTGACATTTCATATAACCTTATTTATAATATGTATGTGTGTGTGTATATATAATTTTCATACACTATTACTTTTGAAAATCTAACACACTAGAAGTACATACTCAAAAGATAAAAACTCATGGCGAACTTCACATTCTATATTGAATGAAAAAATTATCTTGCTTTGTTCTGTTCTACATAATAAACTAAAGCCATATTAGATCAAATGCAAGTGTCGTACCAATTTGAATTTGAAGGTTTACCATTACATGAGTACTTTGCAACAAATGCAGCTTGGGAAAGGAACTTCTTAATTCCAAGATTATGTCAACATAACCCAATACTGTTCAAATAATTCTATGAATATTTGGAAACCTCAACAACAACAACAACAGCTACAATCAAATCTTAATTATACAATTTTGGAATTGACTCCTTTCTTCAAATTACATAATTAAAAAAAGAAGAATTGTCTCCCCATTTTTACGGGCAAGCCAACCTGTTACTGTTATTAAGAAGCTCATCTCAAATAGGATTCTTGACTTTTTGTTCACTTTTTTTTTACCTTAGAATAGGTTTGATTTCAGTAAATTTCTGCATTGGTTTTAAATATTTTAAATTTCTGTTAATTAATTAATTGAGAATGAGAACTTGGTAGTAGAGGAACTTATATGTATGATTAGTTGATTACATTCACTTTGATCATGACATAAAATATAAAAAGTCTGAGAAAAAAAGCGAAAAAAGAAGAAGCAAGCTTTGATTTTTTTTTTTTTTCAACTTTCATATGCCCAAGCCCATTCTTTCACCTATCAACTCAACTACCCCTTATTCTCTCTCTCTCTCTCTTCAATTTTTATATTGTGACCTGATAAGTAGTGTCTATGTGATGAAAAGGCTTCTACCTAATTTAAGGTAAGGTTTCTTCTTAAAAAAGGAAAAAAAGGTAAGGTTCATTCTCAACTTTTGACATTTTTTTCTTAGTCATCTATCCTAATAAAGTGGAAATTTGTCCACAAATACGGTGCTAAACAGTAAACACATATGATTAGACCTTCAACCATGGAAAATTTCCTTTTGTTTTTTGTTTTCTATTTTATGCAATTTTTATTAATATATCTTTTGACTGGCTAGATTTAATAATGGAAATTGGTCACTCAATTTTAACCCCACCTGCTATTATATGGATACCTCTACAAAAGTCAAATCTCAAAACAATCATATCTTTTTGTCATATCATACGCTTAAGTCCTACTGGCTGTCACCTTAAGGATTCTCAAGCAATCTCTGCACCTAAAAATTTGCACTCAAAAGTCATAAGCCAGTTCACAATGCAATGCAGCTAAAGATTAGATTGTACCAAAAGTTTTAGGTGGATTTTGTGCAAAATTCAAAAACATCGGCCATCATGTTAAGCTAAAGAGCACACTCTTAAGATTTTCAGCTTCAATTTCATTTCCAATCATAGTCTCCTACTTAAGATCTATAATATCAAGCAAGAATGGTCAAAGTAGTAGACATGTTACACCCTAATGGAGTCATGCTAATCGTTTCAATTTAGATATAACCAATTTGTGTCAAAACTCAAAAGACACAATGATGTGTTCTGCAATATTTCTTGCACACATATCTTCATGATTCTATTTTAGTCCTCTCTCCCTCTCTCTCTTAGTTCTTGCGTGCTATACTTTTAACTTTCCTAATTATCGTCATGTTTACCCTACATGACTATTAACATAATGGAAATTGAAATGCTTTATATACTCTGGCAAGTTAAAAGTACAATGGGCCTAATCCCACACATGAACTTGGACTAATATAACTCTCAACACTAGATTACAAGATTTTTTTATTTTTATTTTTTGAGAATTAGGATTACAAAAATTTGATTTGGAAAAAAAAATGAAGAGAGAGAATAAAAGAACTAAAGCATTGTTAAATATGCTGCATCTTGTCTTTGTCAAGCATTGCAAACATAAATAACACGAGAAATAATCCCAAAAAAAAGAGGGAAAGGGAGAGAAGGAAAGCCTAATGAAAATCAAAGAGGAATTATTCAGGGTCACATTTTTTAAAACTGTGGAATGTACATAAATCAGATAAACAAGAAGTTTGTCGATGATGACATGAAGAGTCAAATGATGAAGATAATCTTGCACATTCATCTGCGAAAGGAGGCTTGGATGGCACTGGCAAATGGAAATCCTTTTCTTTAAGCATTTGAATTACTGTTGTCATGCTAGGACGTAAAGATGGTGATTCTTGAGTACACAATAGACCAACCTGAACAACTCTTGTGATTTCTCCAACGTCTTCCATCATTATGCTTTCATCTATAATCTCCAATACTGTATCTGATTGGAAGTGCTTCCAAGCCTACATTCAAACAAAAAATGAAACTAACAATGGCAATGAATACAAGAGCAATGTTAGGGACAACTTTTTTCAAGATCCTCCTCACAATTTGCTAATGTCAAGTTATGAAATAAATTGTGTCCCTAGACTAAATGTGTTGCATATACAAAGACAGAAGCTGCTCAAATGCACATACGCACAAGTATTAAGCAAGGTTATGAGAAAATTTACATTAATAACAAGAGTCTCAAATGTTTCTGTAGGATGAAATTCACTGTTCTTCACACCGCTGACTATTTCAAGCACTAGAACTCCAAAGCTATAGACATCTACTTTTTCAGTTAGTCTTCCTTGAGCAAGGTATTCAGGAGCCATGTAACCTCTTTCAAGCATTAACAAGAGAGAGTTTTTGTTAGTATAGTGAATGATTAAACAGAATTCAAGTTCTAAATGCCCGACTAGAAGTTATGAAGAATAAGAAGAATACTATTAAATAAGCACACTTACAGTGTGCCAACAATGGCAGTGCTGACGAGGCTTTTGTCACACGAATAAAACCTTGCTAGGCCAAAATCAGCAATTTTTGGTTTATGTTTCAAGTCTAATAGAATGTTGCTTGCTTTGATGTCTCTATGAATTATCCGATATTGACAGCCTTTGTGGAGGTATTCCAAACCTTCGGCTGTTCCAATAATTATTCCAAGCCTTCTATTCCAATCTAGTTCTGTCTTCTTCTCTGGGTCTATCTTCCATGGGTAGCAAAAGATTCATCAAGATATTTTACGCTAGAAGGAACATGAATTCATAATTACTAAGAAACCAACAGTAGTTAGTTAAACATGTTATATAAATTGATGCCATTATCCACAAGATTATACTTATAACTAGATCTCTTACGTAAAACAATACTCACCAAACAAAAGACTAGGATAATTTACAGAAACATTAAATCACTGATTGTCTCAAAAGTTTAAGTTATTAGGAAATTGTGAATTTTTACATAACTATAATTCTAACACTCCCCCTCATGTGTGGGCCTAAACTTCCCCTTAAGAAGTGGAGGCCCAACATGTGGGATTTTTAGCATTTTAAATGAGAGGTAAAATAAATACAAAGATTGAACTCGGGATCTCTTGCTCTGATACCATGTTAAATTACTAATTGTCCCAAAAGTTTAAACTATTAGAAAATGATGAATTTAATCACATAACTATAATTCTTACAAACACAATACTCACCAAACAGATGACTAGGATAATTTACATGAGATTATGTTTATTACATACTATCTAATAGCCAATTGCCATCACAATTATCATTTGTCTGATCCTACCCAAAGAGATGAGATTGAGTTTGAAGTTGTTACCAAATAGAATACTGTCAAGGCTTCTGTTTGGAAGGAATTCATAGACAAGGAAGCTGTCTGTATTGGTGAAGCAGCAACCCAGGAAACGAACCAAGTTCTTATGTTGGGCTCTGCTAATGATATCCATTTCATTGTAAACCTCGTTTGTATTAGCTTTTCCTCTGATGTATAATCGTTTAATCGCGATTTCTCTACCATCAGCCAAGGTTCCCTATTCAAATAAGCATATATAATAAATTAGAGAAGTGGAGTTAGGAAATTTAGAAATAGAAGGCACTTAATACACATACCTTAAACACTTCACCATTTCCTCCGTGACCAAGCTTGTGAGCTTGATCAAAGCTGTCAGTTGCTTTTTCTAAGGTTGAGAATTGAAACTGCAAGATCTGCAAGCTTCTGTTTGAATCTGATAAGAGCGTTTCCTTTCCTTCGGATACAAAAACATATTTTGTGATGATGAGAGGAAATTATTTACTTGAATGTGAGCATATATAGATAAACTATTAAAGTAGTGTTATTGTGAGGAAGAATGAAACAAAAGTGAAGGAATCAGTAATATGCAATTTTATTTAACATTACCTTTCACTCTTCTTTTGTGATTCTTTCGTCTGTATACAGTTCTACCAGCACAGAATCCAATTACAATCACCAAAGCACAGGATGCAATGGCACCGAGAGCATATGACATATATGAAAATATGGTATCTACAAGAGATTCAACAAGTAAATTATGAAATTACATAAGCTCCAAAATTAAATATGAGAAAAAAGAAACCCTCAAAATCGAGAAGAAAAGGCAAATAAAGGAGGCACTATCATATAAATAAAAGTGCTTGGAAGGGCGTTTGCACAGGTGAATTGTAGCAGTGAGATGTGTACTTCACCATCAAAAAAAAAAAAAAAAATCTTAATAACATATGCCAATATGACATGGTTTGGGATAATAACAAGGGCTGTACACCATATAAAATTTATTCAGGTACCAGGAGCAACTACTAAACCTATAGAACATGAAATTTATATAGGCACTAAGTGAATATAAAAACATGTGTTGATATGCATCTTGCTCAAATTACATAGGAAGGATATTGTTGCAATGGTCTTGTCCCCCAAAGGAAAGAGCATTCCTTGACACAGTTGCGGTAACCAGAACTAATATTACCAAGATTAAATGATTAAGAACTGACCTACAGCTTCATCAGGACCAGGGCCATTGGTGAAATCATAATCAGAGTAACGAATAAAGCAGCCCGCATTCATCACACGGCTATCTGTTGATGGTAGGCAAGATAAGGAAACCATGGCTGCATTTATCAGGCAGGAAGAACACATACTATGGTCCATAGTTTTCCAGCAATTAGCCATAGCATAGACTGATGAACCCGCAGGCAATTTCTGTTGCTTTACTGCAAATCCTCGACTATCTGGTGCTTGTTTTGCTATCTTATAGACTAAATCCTCTGCCGTGTCCTTGAATATTTGACTTCTGTCAAAACTATTACTGCATCTCTATGTCCAATCAATCCCCAAAAAGAGTAGCATGTTAGATGAAGGAAAATCAGTGAGGATTGGGTTCATTATTGTTGTAAAAGACAAAATAAAGCTATATAAAACCACGCAGACAAGCACACGAGCGTTATCATGGAGATTCATGTCAATTAATACTGCATCTTGAAAATGTATTTGTATCTTAAGGCTCAAAGTGTCTGATTATACACAGTCCATATTCTTAACATCCTTTTAACAAGCATGTTAGGGGTTTTTTTATATTGAATGTGCTAATTTGGGCAGTAAATAAGTCAAGTCGAGTATTAAAAATTCAAGATTGGTTACTATAATTTTATTTCGAACACAAACCAAGTTCAAAGTTCAAACTCATTAGCTATTTACATGTTCAAACTTATTCATTTACTTGTTGAACAAGTTTAAGCTTGTTCACACTATATATATATATATATAGACATAACCTTTCACAAATTTTTGCTAATAATTAACAACTATAAATAGTTAAAATTATATTATTTCAATTAATTAGATATAAGGAGTTTCTAATGAGTTTAAATTCTATAGGGATACTATTTAACACCCTCAATTTACAATGTCTTATCATACTTGTTAAGATGAAAGAATAGAAACTAATAGACGTGATCACAATTTCGTTAAACACTATTCACTATTCTTAAAAAATAAATTAAAAAATAAAAAAGAAGAAGAAGTGACTGGAGTTGCCTGCAATTGCATACGCACACATATGTATATATATTATCCATTCTCACAGCAATTAAAGCTGCCTTCTTTCTTAGCCGCTTTGTACCTATAAATATATAGCAGATTACCCAATTCTCAAGTAATGTCTACTGCATTCTCTTGTGGTAATCTTTATTTATTTTATTCTTTTGAAAAATAAATAATGTGAGATGATATTGTTGTATTGGAAGATGTAAATGGAAGGTTAAAACTTAGGTCTTAGCTCTACTTAAGTTTCCCATTATTATCTAGTTTTATTTCACTATTTTTTATCAAAACTTTTTTTGGGACACTTAAAGGTAATTCCTTTAACAGAGGCAGGCACAATGACTACTTTGAAAAAAAATGAAATTATAGAATTAAAATGAATAAATCAAAAGTTTCATGACTGAATTAAATTTTAGACATATTTTGAGAGTGTAATTTGTAATTTAATATAAAATTATTTTTTTTTAAGCTATAACAATTAGATTTATTGGCCTCTTATTGTTAAAAATTATGTATAATTAATTTTCACCATAAAAATTATAAGAAATACCAATAATAATTTGTTATCTTATGAACTTATTTATAATCTTGCATAATCTAATCTCAAACTCTCAACCCTATCAAAATATATTTTAATATGTGAATATATAAAAAACGTATAGTATTGTATTACATATACTCAAATCAAGTTCAATTCTCTTTAGTTTTTTTTTTTTTTTAAAAGGTTGATAGTAGGGAGGAAGAGATAAATTTTAGAACAAAGACATAAGACACCACAAAAAATGTCATTACTACTAAGTTACCACTTGAACCAAGTTTGTTCTCAAATAATTATGTTTGAACATGACTCAATTAATAGTCAAACAATAATTTGGGTTTGGGCTTGGGTTTAATTTGTTTTTTAGAATTTTTCATAAGTTGAGCCCAAAGTGTTCATAAGTAACTCAATTCATTTACAATCCCTAGTACTAATACAAATGGGTAAAACTTTGATGTAATTCTTTAGATGAATTATATTAAGTTCTAATTAAGTACAAATAAATTGCCCAAAAAAATTAATTACAAATACATAATTATATTGAATGTAATTATCATTGGAAAAAAAATATAATGTTTGTGTTTCATTGGTTAATGCAAATATGCAACCATGTTTTCAAAATTAATTGAAGAATCTAATATATAGTATTTAAGGAAATGTACCTAAGTTTTACCCACACTAATGTAACATATCAAGTATTGGGATTGTGCTGGTGGTGCGTTATTTCCCTAATATAGTGTAGTGATTTATTTTATCCATTTGTAATAGGAAGAATGTAGTTTTTTTTTTTTTTTAATTGTTACAAGTGGAGGAGGGGAATTCGAATTCTAGCTTCCGTTAGGGGAGACCAAATAACACCAATGAGTTGCAAGATTTTTGTCATGTAGCTAAAGTTGTGCAGCAAACCTACCAATTTGCCAAAACTAACCTGATCTAACCCAACAGGTTGGGGTGCGTTGGTTTTTAAGGGTTGGTAAATTGGGTTGGATTATCGAAAGAAAAAATTACAGTGAGTTAGGTTGGGTTGGATTGAAAAAATTCTTCAACCCGACCCATGCACACCCCAACATGTAGCATTTATTATCGAAAAATGTTATTTTTACAACAAATCATAAGTGTCAGGTTATTGATGTTATAAGTTATTATTAGTGAGGGAAAAAGTAAATTTAGCGGTAAGTTTAAATATTGTGAATATAACATTTATTTTATCAATCACCTAAATTATAATTCGCTCAAAACAACAATTTCCTACAAACTAGCGCCCCCCACACCCCCCCCCCCCCCCCAAAAAAAAATTGATCATAACAAATTCCCAATTCATACTTTACTCATTTTACTGGAACCAAATTCTTAACAATAGTTTCTTTTTAATGAATGTCATATTCCCCTGGTTATTAGCCTGATCTCAAATGACACATTTTCCTCCTTAACAACAAGATGTATGAGTGCAATTTATCATTAACCAAAAAAAAGAAAAAATATATATAAAAATATAAATTACCTTCAAAGCATCAGGTCCAACAGTTTCTTCATAGAAACTATAATTCTCTACCCTGATAAAGCACCCATCAGCATAAACCCGACCACCTATGGAAGGAAAGCAACTAGCGAAAAGGGTCTTCACATGGTTGAAGCATTCTTCACATTCGTTGCTGGAAAGATCAGCCATGCACTGCGCAAACACATGGAGTCGGTTAGGTCCCTCACCCACTTCTTCAAACGAAAACTTATTGCGCTTTATATCTTCTTCCATGCTCGCCATTATCTTCCAATATGTATCCACGTACATTGATGCATTGTGTGCCTTCGTATGGCTGCATGAGCGCGCTACCACGTCCAAACGTGGGTCTGCATGAGCTACCTGAATTGAAAAGTGGATGAGAAAGAAGATCAAAGACAATAAATTGGCAGCCATGCATGAGAGAAAAGAGAGTGGTAGATATGGGGTTCTGAGTTTTGATTATTGTTAATTTTGTGGTCATGGTTTTTTTTTTTTTTTTTGGTATTTCGGTTTCTTTTTTTACTATAGTTAGCATGGTTATACCGGTGGTGTTAAATTAGTGTGGTTTTGTTAGAGAAGGAGTTGGCCCAAAAAAAATAATAATAATAATAACAAATATATAACCAACTAAGCTTGAAAATTTTTACCTTCGTCACCAAGAAAACGAAATGACACCCATTATGGCCTTTTTGAACATTTCAAAATCAAGATTAATTCAAAGTAGAAGGGCCATGGCTTGGATGCTTCCAATGGAGCTCTATTTTTTTTTTTTTTCATAAAATAATAACTTTAGTTTTTTGATAGCACACATATTTTAATTCACAAAACATTACCTTCAAAAATGGGTTTTATATTTGTAACTAAGAACAATCTTGTATAATATATAAAAATGGATAAATGTGGAAACTGCAAAGAAATTGTATCCCTAACTTCAGAATCGCTAATTGTATGTTGTACTGGCCTATCCAACGCCAAGACACATGATAATTATCCCTAGAATGGTTGTCAAATTGTTCTGTAGTTTCTTCATGCAAATTGACGTCTTTAGTTTCTTTCAAGCTATCTGAACTCAAGGCAATGTTGATTGTGATTGTAGAAAAAGTTAGCATAATGGCCATTCTGAATCACCTGTAATGCGGTGATTTTGCTAGAGAATATGGAAATGGAAGCCTCCATAAACCATGTTTGGGCAATGAATTGGTTTCCTGGAGTTTGCTGGACCTAGAGAACCATCCTTAGAACATGATATGTTTTGCTTAAAGAATTTCAGCAGAACAATTCAATCCATAAATGCATGAAAAATGCTGAACCATGAATACATGTATGGTAATGAAGCAAAATCTAGAATGTTAATCCCCGCTCTCTTTTCTTCATATCACTAGTTATTTCACCCCAAATTCAAATGATATAATGTGAAGAACAAACAACATGAACTTACCATAGAAAGAACAAAATTGTTTGAAAGGTCAAAACCATCATCATTTGTAATATTCCTCCGTTTTCTCTATAGATATTTGCACTTTGTCATCCCTTTTGATAGAGTTAAAGGTAGCTACAATGTATCACTAACAAACAGAAACCAAAATTTACAATAAGATACATAGAAAAGATACCTACCTACCTAATCAGGACTATAGGTCAAGTTGCCTAATCATGTGTTTTGTATTTCTAAAACACAACTCTGTTATCTGGTTGCAGAAATTGGGAAAGCTTTCCCATAGAATTGAACTTGAACCAAGCGCCTGCATTCCTGATATTCTTACTGATTAGGCAGGCCATAAAATCTTTCTGAGTCCTCTCTCCTTTCCCATCAGAATATAGGAACATATGCAAAATTCATCTGTCTGCACTCTCCAGCAAAAAAATTTGCCGAAATTTAGCATATCCCAGCCAGTACAGGAACATCTTCAAATCCTTTATCTTGCTGTTCTCATTAATAAAAGAATCACTGACATAATACTATTGATCATCCACCAAAGCTACTACTGGAATCCCCTTGCTAGAAAAGCTTGAACACTCAACTCTTAACTCATCACCTACCTCAAAGTCCTCCTTTCCATCAGTCTGCATGGCAAAAACAAGGCATTTTTAAATAAACACACCAGTTTCAGAGAAGAAAGAAATTTTCAATGACCCAAATTTTTTTAAAAAATTGCATTCTCTCTTGGTCAATAGGCATTTATATTTTTTGTCATTTCAAAGCTCTACAACAAACCAGTTTCTTTGCTAGTTGCCCCATAGCTGCTCCAGACATGCTTCTTAAATCATCCTTTGGATGGGGTAGTAGTTTGGGAAAGAAAATATAACTGTTTTCATTCCAACTTGTATGGTTTTTGTATGCCCAAAATAAAGAAATAAAATCTATAGAGGGAAAGAGGAAGCAACGACCAGCCTACCATCAGCGAAATGGGATGTTGAGATTAATGACTGTCAAGGCAAAGGAAACAACAAAATTGAAATATGGCATATCCAAGAAAAGTTGGCAGTAGCACAAATTGATGAAAAGAAGAAAGATTAGTCAAATTATGTAACCAGCTAATCAGCACTACTCAGGGGAGAGGTGGTGCAGAAGGGCTATCAGCTGGTGAGACAAGACATGGTGGCATATAACTTAGCAAAATTATGGCCTATACAGGACCTGGCTAAATAAGATTTATGAAACAAAGCCAAAAGGCTTAACAAAAGGCTTTCTTGATTCCAAATGGAGTGGGAAGAAGGGAGGTAAATTTGAGGGTAAAACTGGAGAAAAAAAAAAAAGGATCAAGCTACTACAAAATTAAAACAACATGTACCTCAAACCGATACATGCCACGAAGTCCTCCACCCAAATCAAGGACCAACCCACGTGCACGAATTTGATAAACCTTGGCAGTAACTTTTGTTCCAATCTTCAGTTTTTTTGCAGTTATAGGAGCCTCAACTTCATCCTCCTGGTCAGTTGAGCCATTCATAGTATGTGTGTGGGATGAATTGTGCTTGTTCCCATCAGCTCCTAGACTTTTGAGGATAGAATTGAAATCTATCTCTTCTTCCTTTTGCAAGACACGTTTTGGCTTCTTAACATTCTTAGTTGGAAAAAGACCAGAATTAGAAAATGGTGACTCATTTGCATGATCCTCAGGAGGCGATTTTTTCAACTTGCAATTTGATTTTGAAGCACCAACATTACTAGTGGCACTCTTGGGATTCTGACTCAAAGCAGCAGATTTTTCCTCTTCATCGCACTCTGCAGCGCTTCTAATCAGAATTGGTGATATTGAGGAAGTAGAGGGGTTTACCCCACTCATTTTGGATTTGTTCCCTGACAACTCCTCTAATGGGGAATTCTGATTCTCTTGTTCATTAGAGACATCCCCAACTGATGCCCATATATTAGGTTCTTCTTTCACAGGTGGAACAGATCCTTCCACCACATTATTTGTGTCGGCTCCTGGTCGAGGTGAAGTAGCTTTAAGGGATAGTTTAATATTACCACGGACATCCTGTCCTATGCACATCAAAGAAAGCTGCTGGCCAACAGAAACCACATCTGATATCCGAGAGACCTGATCATAGGAAAGAGGTAAAATTAATGAAGAAACAAATAATAACATTAGAAAATGCAACAATACAGAATTCCTGATGCTATTTGTGGGTATTGATGCTAATAATCTTTATATGCAAAATTATTAAGTGGAATAAGAGTTCCCATGACTGTTTACAACCTGGTATAATGAAAGTGTTGGAAAGTATGACATTTTCCACAAATTGAAGATGAAATCAAGGAACTGATTACTTGAACTAAATCAAGAGATTGGAGCAATCAATTATATCGATATGAAATTCAATTTCAATATATACACGTAATGAATTGATGATTTACCTATTTTCAAATTTTGTAAATCCCATTATAAATTTTTTATATATAAAAAAGTAATTTTATTTTACAAGACTACTTCATGTACAGAAAGAAAATGATTCAAAAAACTCAAATGGGTTACTATTAGTGAAACCCTACAGCTAAGACCAGTCAAACAACAATCTAGCAAATGGCTCTATCAATTGTATCCCTGAAACTTCCACATCCTCAAAAGTACGACGATTATGTTCCCTCCACGATTATCCTCTAAATAAGATTGTCACAAGTAAGGGTCTTCCCCGTCCATACAAAAAAGAGACCCTCCTTGGGGTCTTAACGAACCAAGTACTCTTCCATGGGAAAATCTTATTGCAGGGGCCCCTTAAGGCATCATAAAAAGAGTGAACATCAAAATTCCCATATCTTGACAACCCCCATCGTAAGGTACAATCTCTTAATTTATACCAACAGTGAAATGAATAATAAGGGTTCAAGCAATTATACATTAGATTTATAACAGAGAATGCTCAGTTAAAGAAAATTTAACAGAGCAAACAAACCATTTGAAAAGAAAAAGAGGGAGCTACAATGGGGATGTAGTGCAATGAGCACTAGGGACTCAAGAAACACTTATCCATCCATTTAACATACCGGTTCGTGTGACAGCTCAGAAATGTGTAGAAGGCCTTGCTGGCCACCATTAAACTCCACAAATGCACCATATTCTTTTATTGAACTTACAACACCTTTATAGATCCCTCCTATTTCAATTTCACGGCCTACAATAAAATCAACCTGCACAGCAGAATAAAATGATTAAGGCACCAAACACAGAGCAAAAATACGTATGTCATCACTACAGGCTAACCATGAGCCACATTGAAAAAGTATATGTTATGCCAATTATTTCCAAAACTAGTTTTGGTTGGTTCAGTTTTATTTTGAAGATTGGCCCAGTCTAGATTAGGGTTATCTGACTATAGTCAGAGTCAGGTTCAAAAAGTACCCAGAACTGAACCAACTTAAACAAGAGTTGTATTCCTGTTTAAAAAGCATGAGTTAGTCATCAAACTTTGTTTCAATAAAAAAAAAAATTTTAAAAAAAATAAAAACAACAGCCAAACAATCACAAGGAAGCTCATGAAGAAAATTTTTAATTTTCTACTCTCTCTCAGAACTTCATTTTATTTTCCTTTGTTTTATTCTCCCTGAGGGAGTACTGTTAAAAGTTCTGAAGAAAAATTTCAATTATTACTGGAACAGATTCTGTTATCCATTAAACTTAAAACCTACTTAAAACACGCACACACTACTGACCAAAAAAAACCCACATTTTCAATCCAAATTCAAAATGTAATACTTCAATTAAAAGTAAGATTTACCTTTTCTAATACTTTTTCCATTACAGCTTGATTCTTAGCCACTATGGTAAGTGTTCCATCGCTTACAGACATTCGTGCACCTGGATAATGGCAGGAATATGACATGATAATTTGATAGGTGATCATAAATTAACACAAACATGAATTGATTCTCATAATCTCAGTATATCAAACAAAGCTGATGGTTTTTCTATCTTAAATACAACAGTGACTTAAATAAACATCCATATATTAGAAATATTTAAAAAAAAAACTTTCAAATATGTTTAAAAGTGTCTATTTTCTTTCATAGCTGCCAATGAGACACTAGTTCATTCTTGTTACATATATAAAATACATCTAATAGAAAACATCAACTATCATAAATTAAAATTACAGTACCAAAGCTTATTTAATCAAATAAGTGATAATAAGAAAACAGCAGAAGTGCAAGGTTGCTTATGAAGAAGAGTAGATTTTGTTAACTGAAAGAAAGAACAAATATTGTAAGGACTAATCAACAAAGATACAATCTGTTTATGGAAATATAATTATGAAGGCAGAGAATTTTGGTGTCAAGAACTTGCAAACCACGCAAAAAGCATGAAAACATGGATAAATTAAGTTCAATTTCAATGGCATCAAGAGCGAGAAATGGCATGGATCTTTGCTCAAAAAGAAGTATTGAAGTCATGGACATTTTCGCTTTGAAGAACAGTACCAATATCACTATGATGAGGAAGGCTGAGACAAACCCTAAAAAAGAAAAACTATTCCCCCCGATGTGTATGTTATTTCATGAAATCAATAAGAGAATACACAACCCCACTGGCCTTCCACCCCCCCCCCCCCCACCCCAAAAAAAAACGAAAAAAGAAAAAAAGAATAAGGTATTCTCAAGTATGGATCAACCTGTTTCCTCTTCAATCTTTCTTTTTAAAGCTCCAAGAGGCCCAATCAAGTGGCGTAGGGCATCATTGCTGAATTTCAAGGTAGCTGCATCATCACAATAAATTCTCAGGCTCAAAAAGTATTATCACCACAGTAATGTGAACTAATTAAAACACAAACCCAAAAACACAATTAAAGGGGAAAATCCAACCTAAACGAGGAGAATTCCTTTCATTCTGAGTACGTGGTGCATTGATCTCCCGCTCCATATGGTCAAGGATTTGAAGACGACCTTTATATGCAGGCTCTAAACACTCACAAATGATATCTAAAGGAATTCCAGCAGGTTTTATATCCAACTGAATTGCTGTAACTCCTTTTCGTGTGCCAGCAATTTTGAAGTCCATGTCACCTAGATGATCTTCCAAGCCCTAGGGAAATCCAAGATATAACAAACTCTTAACACAACTTGGCAACGAGCCAATTGTTAAGATACAGAATGTTGAAACTTGAAACTCAAACATATTGGTATGGTACTCAAAAGCCCAAAATAAAAACTACAAGACCAATGGGCCAATTCAAAGTCCCAAAGAAAATTAAATTATTTATTATAATATCTAGGAAGATGAGGAAGTAAAGTTCTCTATTGCCTTTTGGAAACATTTAACTTAAGAAAACAACAGTATCAAAAAGAATTCAGCTCAAATAACCACCATGCATAAGTATATGACTCAAAGAAGCCAAGTAGAAGTCTTACCAAAATATCAGTCAATATACGATAATCCTTAATCATTCCAGTTGTTGGGTCAACCTCACTAACAAGACCCACTGAAACACCAGCTACATGTTCGCGTAATGGAATGCCAGCATCCATCAATGCCATACTGCCTACAAAATGAGAAGGTTTATATATAATACAATATATTTATTTTTATACACATTTTAAGTGGGGAATGATGGATTTGAACCCTAGACATCTCTATTGGAAACACCACGAAATGACATTTGACCTAATGGGCATTGGCATCATGCAAAAAATTCATAACACAAACTCGACATTCTGTCATGGATGATTTTGAAGGTTATAGGAAGGGATTAGTAAAGATCACCTCAGAATCCAATAAACTATAGCTCAAATAGCACGTCCTCTCCTTTGTAAGAATAAGATGGAAGGTGAGGTCGTGGGTTCAAAACCCACTAGGTGCATGTAAAATTTACAAATCAAAGATAAAATTAAACAAAATAAAGATCCACCTAAAACATAACATGATACAAACTACTTCCAACACATAATTACACTACATGCCAGAAGCCAATAAACTATAGGTCAAATGGCACATCCTCTCCTTGTAAGAATAAAATGAAAGGTGAGGTCATGCGTTCAAAACCCACTAGGTGCATGTGAAACTTTCCAATCAAAGATAAAATAAAACAAAATAAGGATCCACCTACAAACACAACATGATACAAACTACTTCCAACACGTAATTACTCTACAAGCGTAATTTGCCTATTAGAATAAGAATTAATTCCTCAATTTGCAAGCAAATAACCAAAAGTTAAGAGTAAAAAATGGCATGACAGGTGGAAAAGAATACCTCCACAGACAGTAGCCATTGATGTTGAACCATCTGAGGCCATGACCTCGGAGTTGACACGGACCGTATAGGGGAAATCATCTTCAGGAGGTAACACAGCAAGCAGAGCTTTCTCAGCAAGAGTTCCTACAAGGAGTGCCAGAAACTGCTTTATGCTAAACTTTTTCTAACATTTTATTCATTTCCAATTTTCTTTCCAGATGCAAACATTTTTAAGTTGCTGAACAATATTGTGCATTTCATTGAAATCATTGGGTCAGAAAACCAAGGAATCCAAGTAATAAAATAGTCTGATGTCAAGTAGCAAATGGTGTATGTAACAATAGCTCACATAAATTGAAGAAGAAGAGAAGAGAAACAGAAAACTTCTTTTAGGTGGGATGATACTCCTGCTTCCAATTGTTGCTTTGTGATTTTTTGTTTTCTCCTTTTGAACAAAAAACCAAGGGGGAATGCAATATCAGAGGGAGGCTTAAATAATTATCAGAAGGGTCTGAATTTTTTACATCACTAGACTTCTGAAGTTTGATATAATGTGATCTTCCAAATGCAACCATTAATTGGTGGGAAAATGACTTTTAATTTTTAGCAAATATAAGAAGTTTCAAGCAATCTTCAATCATCCCCTATATCTTGAATGCTTCAAGTTCTTTCTTAAGATCGAGATGAGTTCAAGAACAGAACACCAATCCAATATCCAAGGAAGTGATAAATTTGGCTTGCATCATTCTGTGTGCCCTTCATTTATTAAAAAAAAAAAAAAAACACACACACACACACACATACACACTAAAGCTTGGCTTCATGCAGGCCAATTCCATTCAAGCCAAAGTTAAAATCCTTGACCTGGCGGGTTGGACAGGATTTGAGTCAAATGTATGGCCAAAATCTGGTTCAGTCCTTGATGTATAAAGACTACTTCTAAGAGAACCCAATTCCTGCTCTTGGTTCACTCTATTCCCATTAGGTGTTTGGTTCTTACTTTTTGTGCTCAAACATGAAACAGTGCAGTGGTGATCTCACAATCATAACTTCATATGAACTGTATTCAACCAGGTAGATAATTAAAGCAATTCTACCCTATTTCATGCTGTAATGTTACTCTCTGGCTTCTGAAAATAGAGATACATATTATTTTTAAAAAAATAAAAATATGCATACATATTGTGTATAAAACTATAAATTAGCAGAACCAGGAATAAGCAAAATTGTAGTGATCCAAATTAAATAAGTTAAGATCAAAGCAAAAAAAAAAATCCTAAAGTTACTAAACTAAACTAAAATAGAAACAACTAAAGAAGCATGAACAGAACTTGAGCGACAACTAAATGCATGCCCATAAGGTAAATAAAACAAATCAATCACATCCATTCAATCTTAATATAAATTGTGTTGACAACACACAACAATAGGAAGTGTAAATTGTTTTACCATGCCCAACTTCACGCCTGTTCAGGCCAACACGTTTGCCAACTTCATTTATTGAGAATGGTGGAAAGCTGTAGTGAAGCATGAAGCGCTTTGTTGGGGGACCGACAAGGGACTCCAAGCGTTGAGCATCTCCAGGTGCTCCGAGTGTTACAGTACAGAGAACCTATAAGTAATGCTATGTTACACTTGGCCAATAACTCTTAACCACACAAACATAGTAAAATTTTCAGTTTTTCTTTTTGCTGTTTCCAAAATAAACGCTCCGTTTGTTTTGGCGGAAAATTTATTTTCCAGAAAGTATTTTCTTGTGCCCTCCTCACCCCTCCAATTCTTCAGGCCACCACCATCATTGCTATGCCACCACCACCACTATCTCCTCTGTGACAACCACACTGTAGCTCACTCTGCCACCATCATTGCCAGCATACCTCTATGTAACATTAATGATTTTCCATGTATGCCAAAACAGCATAAAAAGTTTTCGGATCATTTTCAAGAAAACAGGTCATCTTCTGAGCAAATGTTTTCCACTGAAAACATGTTCTCAAGGAAATAATTTTACACCAAAACAATCAGAGCACAAGTATCTAACTCTTAAGCCACCAAAGCATCTATACTCACCTGAGTATCTCCACGATTAAAAATTGATGACCCATGCAGTATAGGAAAACTACCAGCTTCACAATATACAGGCCTCACTTCATCAAGTTGCCTCCCATCAACTCTAAATCCTTCATTTATAATCCTTTTGCGTACAACCTGATATATTTATACAATATAAATAATTCCTAACCTCCAAAGATGTAACAGCGGGATAAACATAAATGTAGAACAGATACATAACAAAAGAATAGAAACCTTAGGCCTATAGCTCCAAGTAAAGAATCCAACTGCCTGTTCCATGTGCATTTCACAATATGTGTGTGTGTGTGTGTGTGTGTGTGTGTGTTCGATAATTACAATGGGAAGGGGGCATTTGAATCCTAGGCATCTCCTTTGAAAACATGAGAATGTGCCAATTGAGCTACAAGTCTCTTGAGCACACCAAAATCAGTGTCATATAATTTTATTATATTGTCTTAGATTGAGCATTGTATGGTTTAATACTATCACCCAATTCACAATTCCAAAGGTTTTCAAGGAGTGATACATATCAACTACAAAATGACAGACATACTTGGCTGTATAATCAACTTTTAAAATAAATGAAGACAGAATAATGTGTTCTTGAATAAGCATTCAATTGGCTGAAGCAGTTATTCTAGAACTTTCCAAGAAAGAGTCATAATCAGTAATTATGAGGCACTGATATGATAAAAATGTAGAAGGATTTCAGAGAGCATGTGAAAGATATTAACCTACTGGATCTCAATATAAGTTTATCTCTATAGAAATTTATAGTGGCATGGGATACCTTTTTCCTCACTGTATCTACTGTCTTGGGTAGAACTTTCAAACTTTCTTCATCACATTCTTCTTCAAGTGATCTCCTAACATCCTGTGTAATCTTATCTAAAGCCTCTCCACGTTCAAACTGGATTTAAAACATAACATGAAATTAAAGAAGGAAAAAAAAAATCAATGGTAAAATCAACATACCTTCCCACACACCCAGATACAAACACACAAAGACTTGTGTGTGTGAGTGTTGAGAGAAAGGGCAGCAAAATAAATCACCCAAAATCATAGAATTTACCATAAGCAGAGATGGTATGTACCTTGCCATATGAAGGATCAGTAAAAACAGACTCTATGGGTGCTTCGGCCAAATTACCAACTTTCTCCAACGTTCTATCCGAAATCAAAGACAATTTATATTCTTTCTTATGCTTACCAGCTTTAGCAGCCAGTCTGATTTGAGGTTCAAGATATTTCACTGCCTGAATGATCAAAGTCAAGCATCTACGTAGCAATTAATATATATATATATATATATATATTGGAACCTTTCTACAAGTTTCATGACTCACCTCAGGATGAGCCAGTCTTAACCCAGCTTCTAGATCTTTCTCTGAGATCTCACGAGCTTGCACGTCAATCATTAAAGTTTTGTCCTTTGTACAGGCATATATTAAATTAAGATCGCTTAAGCTAAGCTGCAGGAAACAAATAAAAGCAAATGAGAAGATAGGAAAGGATGCTTACTATCTAAGGAGAACATAAGACTTCCATATTGATAATACCAATAATCACATAGTTTCAATAAAACTTTAATTTTAGCCAATTTAGTACATAAATTTTAGTACTGTAGCAATTTGAATCCTTAACTTCTTTTTTGAGTACATAAACTTTGGTATTGTAACAAATAGACCCCCCTAAAGTTTCACATTGTTGGAGTAAGACTCCTTCATTTTCAATTTAAAAGAGGTTAAATTGGCCTTTTGCAGGGGGGGGGGGGGGGGGGGGGGTTAAGGGTTTTTATTTACTATAGTACCAAAGTTTAAGTACTAAATTGACTAAAATAAAAGTTTAGGGGGTGTAAGTGAAACTACCCTAAAGTTCAGGGGGTGTCAATAATGTAATACAATATATAATATGTTTTAGTTATATAATCATTTATCAACCAGCAAGAGCATTTATTATATTATTCTGCATTTATAGAACCACACAACGTAAATTATTCTTTATGAAATAGTAATATAAGATTGGTTAACTTTGGCAAAGAGTTCCTGGAATTGATTATAACAATGAATTGATTATCCAGGAAAGAAGAAAAAACAAAATAGTGGAATTGCATTTCAAAGCGAATAGCATAGACTAAGAGTTTGAGATAGGTGCAAATGACACTCAGGCAACAGAGCAAAGGTCAATATTATGTCCTACCAGCATGAACTAAGTTATATTTTGTCACTTTTGGCAGCCAGGGCCCTCGAGATAACTTACGATTTCTTTATTTCTAGTCTTGGGGGAAGTGACTAATTGTAAATTTATCTTTCAATGTGGTAATAAAAATTCAAGAATAACAAAAATGAAAATGAAGAAAGAAATAAGGAAATAATGAAATTTCAAAATTTACCACATATGCAATACAGCTATAACTGTACAAATAGACTGCCTTCAAAGCAAGTCTCTAAGGATCAGCAAACTTGGAATAAGAAAATAAAATTGAGTAAATCCTAATGTTGTGACCTAAAACAACCTCAAGACAATAACGTAAGAGATGCTTCAAGAAAACAGAATGTACAGGAATCCATCAATGACAATTATGATCTGAGGTTGAGCCTTACCTCATCCATCGTTGGGTTGACAATAAATTTCCCAGAAATCCTCCCTATGCGTATCACTCCAATGGGCCCCCCCCAGGGAATATCTGATAACATAAGAGCAGCAGATGTTGCATTAGCTGCCATTACATCAGGATCTTGTGTTCCATCCGAGGAAAGCACACTTGCCATTACCTATGAATAAGGCAATATTAAAGGATATACATTAAGAGTAAAAAAAAAAGTTACAAACAAGAACTCTAGCAAAATGCTCTTTAAACAACCAAAATAGTGACAACATACCTGAACCTCATGGTAAAATCCAGCAGGAAATAGGGGTCGTATGGGTCGATCAATTATACGACCACATAAAAGTTCACGCTCTTTTGGAGCACCCTCCCTCCTCATGAACGTATTTGGAATAACACCTTGGGCAAATTGCTTCTCTTGATAATCAACCTTGTAAAAAACAAAATCCAGTAAGACACACAAAGTGATCAGACACACCGAACACATTCACTCACAAGGATTGTAGGGGCATCATCTTATTAAATGAATATATAAAGTATAAACAACATCAATCTGGATAGTACAGCAACATAGATATCTTACAAATATGGCATTACCATAAAAAAGAAACGTAACATATCAAGGGCTTTAGATTTCTCTTTCCAAACCACATGACTAGCAGCAAAACTGTAGGATATTTCTCTTCCAATATAGAAGAAACATAATATTGGAATCACTGAGTCAGTCTTGGTTGGTTTCACTTTTCTCCGACTTCATATTTATTGTTATAGTCAAAGATGTGTCAATCATAACCTCAACTCTGCACTCTTTTTTTTTTTTTTCGTTCACAACAAAATCACCTCCAAAAACCACATGTCCCTGTTCTGTACTCTATAATAAATGCTTTTCTCGTTCCTTCTAGTAAGTAAATTGAACTAAAATTTCAAAAGATAAGTCATTTTCCAGTGCCACTTAACACAAAAAAACCAACAACAAAATTCAGACAAAAACCTGAATGTCCATAATTCCAAATAAATATACACATACACCTGAACTTTATTTCTTTCATTACCCCCACAAATTAAAAAATAAAATAAAACTACATTTACACCTAAGAGAAGTTCTACATCTACAACATTTTCACAACACTTTCACAACAAATAATAGGTGGTAAGTTGTTACTAGTTCTAAACTTAAATTACTTTTTTACCCCCAAGAGCAGCCCGTAACAACTTGCCACTTAGGATTTATTGTGAAAATATTGTGAGCACAGCATTTCTCTACACCTAATATCCATTTCCCTTTTCCTAGGACCAAAAGAAATACTCAAAAATCATCCACCCAAATGTGCATTCAACAAAACCAAACCAATAGCTCAGCAAACAAAAACAATATAAAAAAAAGTGTATAATTAAATTAGAATTAGTTAAAAGAACTAAAATTTCAAAAGAAACATCAATAACCACTGCCAAAAAACAAGTAAAACAAAATCACATTTACACATAATATTCATTTCCTTTTTCCAATAGTGAAAATTCACAGTAACAAAGTAAACCAATATATGCATTCAACAAAACCAAACCAATGAGAGAGGGAGGGAAAGAGAAATGGTACTGTGAGTGGCAAGAAATCGCGAACGGCGTCGCCTTTGGCGGAGGCGACGGTGGACAGGACTTTGGTCTCGTCCATGCCCATAACGACGGAGCCATTAGCGAAGCGAGCGATCTTGCCAGTCTCGAAGGAGATGAGTCGCGAGCCAATCTCGAATTCCTCTCTGAATGTCTCGAGGACCTTGGTGCCTGCGACGACCGGGTCCGGGTCGGGCTGAGACTGGGTGGCGAAGCCGAGGCGACCGCAGCAAATGGTGCGGAAGCCGAGGGACCGCCATGTGAGGAAGTGTGGAATGTTGGAGAGGAGCGGGTGGGCTCTTCTCGCCATGGACGCCGTGGCTTTTGAGTCTGTGTGTGAGAGAGTGAGAGAGTTAGTGAAGGGTTTAGGGTTTAAGAATTTTTTTTGTTTTGTTTTATTTTTTTCTTTTTAGAAAAAGGGGTTTAAGAATTAAGAGTAGACACTAGAAAATATAAAACGAGAATTATGAATCACTGTCTGGGATAGGATAAATGAACCAAGAACAGTTTTATCTTTTTGTCATTTTCAATGTTTGTGTTTTCTAAGAAATTAGTTATTTTTTAAAAGTATCTTTCATAAATTTATTTCTTTTTTCTGTAGTAACTTTAAATTAATTACGACGTGATTTCTTAACTTTTATTATTTAGCTTCTATGAGATAGAGTTTTTTTGTTTAAAAAAAAAATTTAGTGAAAAACAATAAAAATAAGTCACTTTTAATATTGACTATATAGTTTTCTTTTGACTTATTTTTTATGATGTTACTAAACACTTAAAAATGCAAAAAACTATCTTCAAGCAAAGTTTTCCATGAAACTAATGGAGTGTTACCTCGTAGTCATTCAAAAATAGTAGCATATGTGAGGATATGATTGAGCTTGTTTAATAAGAAAATAAACAAATCTTGAACAAGTAAAGATATGATTACTACAATTGATAACCTAATCAAGAGAGGTTTGTGCCTAGTTAATGGTGTGGTATGCATATGTGTAGTGGAGAAATAATGGACCAGCTTTTGCTCCATTGCAAGGTTGCGTATGCTTTGTGTATGCTTTGTGAAGTGTTTATGATGTTTGAAATTTGTTGATACTCATTTTCAGGACATATTTTGTACAAGCCTAATTCAACCAAGCTCAACTTTCTTGTGGACTCAATTCATGTATTATATTATATTATATTTTTTTAAGATTGGCCTAAGCTTATGCAATTTATTGGGAAAATTGAGGAAATGTGATTTGAAGGGTATAGGTCGGTTTCTTTCAGACCTTTTACATGAGCCAAGCCTATGCATGCTACCAAGTGGGTAAAGGACATTGGTAACACCTCAGGCTCATGGAGGAGGTCTTGTATTCGAAATTTCCACCTTAAAAAATCCTTTATGCTCCGGCTGACTGTGGCCCAACTTTTCTATTTTACCATTTTTTGCCTAAAACATATAGCTAACCTTAAGTGGCTGGCCAGCCTTATATGCTATAACAACCAAATGTAGACTCCATGGACCTGCCATGAATTTAGGAAACATCAGCCCATGAATTTAGGCCACTCCATTTCCCTAATTATGCAAAAAGCAAGCCAACTCTCTTACCCAATTAAATCAAATTTGACCATACCCTCTTTGATTGAGATCTTGGGGTTCAAAACATCTTCCATTGACTAAAAACCAGTCACTTAGAGCACCCCAAACTCATTACAAAATGGCCTCAATCAAATTCAAAATGAACCAACTACGTTTTCCCTTGAAAGCTGAAACTTGAGACCAAAAGCCCACTTAGCCAACTAACATTCTCACAATTCTAAAGCCAAGGGGTGGAAAGATGGGTACAGGGGAACTTTTCATCTCTTCCTCACAACCTTTCTCAATTTCCTCTTCTCGTTGACTGTGGGTCGAAGTTTTGGACATGTGTACTTTTTCAGCATTTTCCTGTATTTCAGTTATAGCATTTTGATTTCTTTCTTGTTAAAGCACTGTTAGCCTTTTGTTTATTATACACTTGGAATTTTGGCTTTGATTCTCTACAAATAAACATTTCTAAAGAACCCAATGGGAGATTTGGGCTAATCTTGTATTTTCGGCCCTTATCGCAAAAACGTCCTAGCAAAATTCAATGGGTGATGATAAAGACTAGATATGTATATTATTTATATTATTTAAATGGCATTGATTTAGGAAATATTTTTTGGATATATAGAATTTGGTGTCATTTTGCTTATTGTTGCTAGTGTAAGTGTGGAAGGATTAAAATAATCATACATTTGAGGACGTTGAAAGATATCTTCATCAATTTTGTATTTTATTTGATTGGTTGAGGCATGGATTTTATACCATTGTACGTCAAATTTGAGTTCCAAATCCAATATCCTTTTAGATTGTCTACTCTTTTTTTTTGTCTACTTTGTGCTTATCATTGTGAATATACGATACTTTTTTATATTCAATAAAACTTCTATTACTTATTAATATATATATATATATATATATATATATATATATATATATAAATAATATAATTTGGTGATGAGCTCAAACTTAACTCGTATTCAAAGAAATAAATTAAGTGAACAATCTTGAAATTTTATATATATAATCCTACTCAACTCACTTACAACCCTATCTGATCCTCTCTCTTAGTCTTTTTTTTTTTTTAGACAAAGGTAAACAAAATATTATTAAGAAAAACCAAAACTAAGAAAACAACACAAGTTCAAGGCAAATCCGAATTGAAAATATCTTCCACATCCTCAGGCAGAGATTCTACCCATACATCAGTATCAACAGATAAAACTTTTTTTTAGCTAAACAATGAACTAACCTATTCCCCTCACGCCGAACATGCTGAAACAAACAACTCCTCAATGTTCCTCGCGCTTAGATTCATCAAAAATGTGACCAAACAAAGTACAGCAGCGACCAAAGCCCTTCAAGGCAGCAATAACCCGACTACAATCACCTTCAATAATCACTCTAAACACATACAACTCTGTAGCAAACATCACCGCCCTCCGAGCCACAATAGCTTGAGCCATTTCAACAGACTGAACCGAGCCAATATTCTGCCGCAAAGCTCTAATAATTTGCCCAGCATAGTCACAAACAACTACACCAACACCTACTGACCTAGTTTCTTCAAAGAAAATTGTGTCGAAGTTCACTTTGTAATGGTCATGAAGGGAAGGAGACCAACGCACCAGGGGACGACGCACTGGCTCACTCTACGCCTGAGGATTAACTTCCCAAAACTCATCAACTAAGCCCGAGCTCGACCACCCAATTCATGCAATGGCCACACTGACTAGCATTCTCTCAACCTGTTACGGAACTGCCACAGACACCACGCCATAGTAGCAAAAAACGCAACACGATAGCATGAACCATGATTAAACAGAACCTCCAACAACTCCAAAAACGACCTGCACTTTGCCTGAACCAAAAACAGAAAACCCGAATCCGTCATCCAAACCGAACGAACCTTATCACAAAGCCATAACGCATGCATCACTGATTCCGAATGATCACCACAACCATTACAAACATTACCAATAGGGATGTGCCGAGCCACCAAGTTCTGTTTTGTGGGCAAAGAATCCTTTGCAGCATGCCACAAGAAATGTTTAATTTTATGAGGAACCTGAACTTTCCAGATTTTCTTCCACACTGAGCCAACACCATTAGGAGTAGAAGAACTTGGCAGTGCCTGGTTCTCATTATCAACAAGCATTCTATATGCACTCCTTACTCTATATTCACCATCAACGGTCAAAGGCCAAATCAAAATATCCTCCTCTCCATCCGCACAGACCTGGATTTTTCGCACCATATCCGCTACCCATGGTAAAAAAAACAGCTTGCTAGATGCCTCGGGTCCCAAGTCCATGTACCAGGTAGGAACAGATCACACACCCTACTAACATCATTATTGGAGTTGGGTGAAATAATTTTACTATGGTTGAGATCAGGCAGCCACTTATGATGCCAAACATCTATCATTTATCCACTACCTACCCTCCATATTGCACCTTTCTCAATGACACCACGTGCATTCAAAATACTCCACCATGTGTAAGAACACTTAGGGTGAATTGGGGCATCAAGAATATTACCATTTGGAAAATATTTAGCACTAAAGACTTTAAAGAGAAGTGTATCATGGTGATGAAGAAAACACCAAACCTATTTAGCCAATAAAGCCTGATTGAACTTCTGAAGGTCCCGAAACCCCATGCCACCAATTGATTTAGAAGAACATAAAGAGCTCCATTTAATCCAATAAATTTTCCTCGCATCACTACTACCCCACCAAAATTTTCGTATCATGGCTTCACTATCTTTGCAAAGACCCACCGGAAGCTTGAAGACACTCATGGAATAAATCGGGATAGATTGGACCGCCGCCTTAATCATGACTTCCTGCCTTGCTTGAGACAACAACTTTTCCTTCCACCCCTACATTCGGCCCCAAATCCTTTCTTTGATTTGAGTAAAACACGTTTTCCTATCCTTACCTACAAAGGAGGGCAACCTGAAATATTTCTCATAACGTTTAATGATCGGAACACTAAAGGCCACTTTTAGAGCTTCCTGAGTAGCTTCATCTGTATTCCTGCTGAAAAAGAGAGTTGTCTTCTCCTTATTGATCATTTGACCTGAAGCAGTCTCATAAATGGCAGCAGTTCTTGAATTTTATTACACTCCTCAAGAGTAGATCTACAAAAAATTAAAAAATCGTCTACAAAAAATAGGTGAGTTAGTTTAGGCCCATTTCTACAAAGAGAGAAACCATTAATCACTCCTTCATCTGTAGCATTCCGTAAGAGAGCATTCAACCCTTCAGCACAAAAGAGGAACAAATAAGGGGAAAGAGAATCCCCTTGTCTTAAGCCACGAGAGGGAACAATCACACCCTTTGGTACACCATTCACAAGAATAGAATATGACACAGTAGTAATACACTCCATAATCAAAGCCACCCATGTATCTGAGAAACCCATCTTGAGGAGAATTTTTTCAAGAAAAACCCACTCCATCCTATCGTAAGCCTTGCTCATATCTAATTTCATAGCCATAAAACCTTTCTTGCATGAACAACTAATCTTCATATGCTGCAAAGACTCAAAAGCAATTAAAATATTATTAGTGATCAATCGATCATCAATAAAAGCACTATGGGTCTAAAAAATAATAGAATTAAGCATAGGCTTGAGACGGTTTGCTTCCACCTTACTAATAATCTTATAAATCACATTACAAAGGCTTATAGGACGAAAATCAAAAACCCTTTCAGGGTTATGGACTTTAGGGATCAGAGTAATAAAGGTATGGTTTATAGACCTAAGGATAGACCTTGAATTTAAACAAAATAAAACAGCCTGAGAAATATCCATACCAATATAAGTCCAGTAAGTCTGAAAAAATAAAGGTGGCATATCATCCGAACCAGGGGCTTTAAGTGGAGCCACCCCCTTAATTGCTTCTCCCACCTCCTCACTTGTGAAAGGTCTATCAAGTTCTGCTCTCATAGTATCAGTTACTACAACATTCACCCCATCCAACACACGATCTAAATCCTGTGGATTTGAGGAAGTAAAGAGATTAGTATAAAAATCATTAAGGAGAGCCGAAAATACCTCTTCATCCTCTTGCCAAACCCCATTCCCATCACGCAACCCTTTAATAAAATTCTTCCTCTTCCTTTAAGTAGCAATCCCATGAAAAAACTTATTATTCTGATCCCCATTCTTCAACCACTGAACCCTAGACCGTTGGTGTCACCTTTTCTCCTCTTTGTCATGTAATACATTCAACTCCTTTTTCAATTGAATCACCTCCTCATGATCCCCAGATTTGGCCGAAACCTCTTCAGCATGCCACAATTTTTCCTTCACCTGCTTTATTTGATTTTTAACATTGCCAAAGTGATCCCAACTCCAAGATTTCAACCTCTCTCTTAGTCTTAGCAGGCTTGGTTTACACTCAAAGTTAATCATTATCATACATTTTCAAGATCAAATACGCTCTTATCAAGATACCACTTTATTTTTGGGATAAGCAAAAATCAAATCCAAGTATTTTATTTGACGAAAATGAACTTTTGCATTTGAGATTTCACGGTTTGTGTTTAAAACTTAAAAGGTGATATCATAGATATTACAAATTTTTACTCCATAAATTTTACAAACAAATGTGTTACAATACACAAATTGTAATAAAAATAATTTAGATATTTATTCATTATGTTGATGAAGTCACATTCATTACATTTGTTGTCTAATCAATTTGTAAGATTTTTAATTTTCATAATAAAAATTAGAAGGAAAATGTTATGTTCACAATATTTTCACAAAACTTTGACAACAAACCCTAAGTCCTTGTTTAAGATGAGGAAATAGAATGGAATGGAAATAAATGAAAATAATAATATTAGAATATTCTTCCCTTATCTTGTTTGAAAGTTTAAAGTGAGAGGAAATGAAATCGGTAAGAGGGAACACTCATTCCTCTCTATTCTTTTAAAACCTCAATTTTTCATTCCACCGAAATTGGGAGGAATTGGAGAAAATGGAATTGATTTAATGAATTTTTTTTCTAAAATTGCCAAAATACCCCTACATATTCAACCATTTATTTTAAAACATGGGTCTAATAGTAATATTGTCATAAAATAATTTGATTCATTTCCCTTTATATTACTTCCAAACAAAACTACTTACACTCCATTCATTTTCATTCATTTCCATTCATTTCAATTTATTTATTTTAAAACATCCAAACAATGCTAATCAATTCCATTTCATTTTTTTCCCTTTCTTAAAAACATTCTATTCTCTTATTATTATTTCATTTTATTCCCTTATAAACTCTCAAATGAAGCCTAAGTGGCATGTTGTTATTGACTGTTATTCGTAGATAAAAAAGTGATTTCAATGGTGAGTTCATATTAGAGTCAATAAAAACTTACTACTTAAAATTTGGGGGAAAATACACTTTCTCACCCTAAATTATACCTTAATTACATTTTGCACCCTAAACTATTCGATTGCACGCTTTGCATTCTAAACTATGACTTTTGTTACACTTTGTACCTCAAAGTTAGTTTTATTGTTAAGTTAGATGGAAATTTATAACACATAACTTGCACATGATTTTTGCTTAAGTGACACATAGTTTAAAGACAAAAACACCATCTTTCCAATCAATTAAAAACAAAATATCTTTCTCATGTGCGTAGCATCTCCTCCTCCCTAAATCAATATCTGTCTAAATTCCCAACAGCTCTCATGTGTCAACTCCTCTCCTTCTCTCATTGCTCAGTTGCTCCACTAAGTAAAATAATACTAAGCTGCAAAAAAATGGAAATGTACATCAAGTTTAAAAAAAAAAAAAAAAAACTATCTAAAACATGAAGTCCATATACAGTTTAGGGAACAATATAAGGTAGACAAGACTAATATGAACTTTTAAAGAAGTATGTCAAGATTGAATCCATTCAAATTTTTATTTTAATATTGATTATTATAGATTTTTACTGTGTCATACGTATGCTTTGACCCATCACTAAAGAATGCAATACATATATCACATATGGTAGGCCCGGATTGGTTTTTTTTTTTTTTTCCAGATGTTGGTTGTATGTGTTTGCATTAATTATCTCTGATTTTATTATAATTATCTATATTCAAAACAAACAAAAATATGTCAAGATGATGGCCATCATGTTTTAGAGGAGCAATTGAAGAATTTCAAAAGAAGAGAAGAGCTGTTGGCGGAGAGAGAGGGGAAGAGCTGCTGTTAGGCACGTGTGAGAACTATTGGGGATTTATGGCTTGTTTGGGAGTTTCGAGAGGGAGGGGAGTAGAGGGGAGGAGAGTAGTGGGGAGTAGAGTAGAGAGGAATAGTTATCATCCACCTTGTTTAGATGTTTTTAAAATTAATAAGGGAGAAGGGAGTAATTAGCACTTCCTCTTATTTTGATGTTTTAAAAGTTAGGATGGAAATGAGAGGAAATGGTTATACCTCTATTTGAAATGGACTTGCAACATTAGTCTATAATTAATTTGCTAGATTAAATAATTATTTAATCAATATTCTCATTCTATCAAATATCACTAATAAAAGTATAAAACTACTGTTAATTATTATAAAACAATTTTTTTACCTCAAAAAATTATAATAAATATAAAAACCCTTCATAAATTTCTACAGCTTCCTCTTATTTCTCACCAACCAAACAAAAAGCTAGTTGCACCTTAGTCTATCATATGACATCCAAAAAGTAAAATTAGAATTCAAAATTTTCTGAGCAACTAAACAAGGTGGAGATGAGAGAGAGATCGGCCGGTTTGATCAAGGTGGAGTACATCTGGAGCTCGACGAGCTTTCTAGAGCAAACCAGGATGGCTCCGACCGATGACGTGGAAAGACCAATCGATCTAGAAGTGAGGCTGATGTACTTGGCGAACGAAGGCGACCTGGATGAGATCCAAGAGTTATTGGATTCCGGCGTCAATGTCAACTTCAAGGACAGCGACGGTCGCACAGATCTCCACATCGCAGCCTGCAATGGACTCACCATCGTCGTTTCGTTCTTACTTGACCGTGGCTCTGAACTCGATCCCAGTGATTGCTAGGTAGCACAATCCGGTTGGGTTTCTCTTTTCTGTTTGGTTGCTGAGAAAATATTGGATAGAAACTGTAGAGATACTAAATTTAGTAGAAATTGTGCTTGGTTTGTAAGAAAGCACTAGGAAGATTTGTCATTTGTAGTGTTTAACCATTTGGGTTAAATTTTCAGGAAACAAGCAAGAATTATTTATGTAATCAGTTTGTAATTTTGTTAATTTAGAAAGGGTAAATTGAAAAATTTATTTGGTCAATAATTTATCTACTTTACTCTCCCTCCAAATCTCTCCAATTTAAGGGAATTAAAAATGAGGGGTTAGAGGTAGTTGAAACCCTTCCAAACCCCTCTCCCTCCTTCTTTAAAAAACTTTCAAACAAGGTAATTGAATTACTCTCATTCCCTTTACTCTACTCCCCCTCCTTTTTTAAACTTCCAAATGGGTCATTAGGTTAGACAGAATTTGATTTGGGGTGGAGAAGATGCTAGCATGTGAGAGAGAGCTTTTGTTTTTAATTGATTGGAAAGAGGGTGTTTTGTCTTTAAACTATGTGCCACCTAAGTAAAAATCACATGCAAGTCATGTGTTATAAGAGCATCCACAATGGTTTTTTCAATCCTATCATATTTTATCATTCCAAAAAGCAACTTTATCAATTATACCACATACCATTTTACAATACCTCCAACATCCCAAAACTCTATTTTTTTTTCCAATTATTTAAAGATTCTTTTTTAATATATATTTTTTTACTATTTCTCTTTTTCTCTTCCTTTTCCTCTCTTTCTCCCTCAACCTCTAGCACCAGCCTCAACCTCTAGCAAACCCATACCCAGCAAAATCACAACAAAAAATCACCCAAATCAAACAAGCACCAGAAATCCACCTGCCACTCCAGCCAAATCACATCAAATCTAAAAATCCATACCAAAATCAAAAAAAAAAAAAATCACCACCTGCCACCCCAGCAAAATCACAACAAAAAATCCATACCAGAAACCAGATCGCAACCTAGACCTCTTCCTTTAGCCATCGGTCACAGCAGGAAAAAAAACAACAAAAAAAAACACACACACACACACAAAACCCAGATCGCAACCCACTTCGACGATGCTTTTTGACACCAAACTCCCCACTTCGGCGACACAACCCAGATTGCAACCCACTCTCAACCTGCATCGCAACCCACTTCGGCAGCACTTTTTTACCCAGATCGAGTCAGAGCTCTCCAACATTTGCGGTGAAATCCTCAAGCTCCTTGACACCAGTTGATTTTGATTTTGATTGTGATCTTAAACCGAACCCAAAAATAGCTTCAGTGATGAAGAGAGAGAGATGAGAGATTGTGGAGAGAGAAAGGATTGATATTTACCATAAAATATTAATATAACGTTTACCATTGAGCTATAGTGCGATTCTATGTTTAGAATCGCACTGTAGCACAATTGTATTTTTTTTTTTTTGCGATAGCTACAAAACCCAACATCTAATGGAGTGGCATTTTGGGCCCAAATTGTAAAATAGGCCTACATTTGGGATTTGGCCTATCTATTGCTAATGCTCTAAATTTTCATTTAACTTAATAGTAAAACTAACTTTGTGGTGCAAAGTGTAACAAATGTTATAATTTAGGGTACAAAACGTGCAATCGAATAATTTAGGATGCAAAGTGTAATTTAGGGTGGTAATTTTCCCTAAAATTTGTTGAGAAAGTATTATGAAAATATTGTAGATTTATCAATTTACAATAGCTTCAACATTTTAGTAAACAAATTTCAAACTTAAAAAAGTGTGGAACCACACGGTTCTACAAAAACCAAAAACCAAAATTAGTTTTTCATGGCCAAAAAAACAAAAAGAGCTACCATGTGGCAAGTAAAGAAGAGCCATAGAGGCCCTTCTCATTTGCTCATTTCGGTGTGGCATAAAGCATAATTCTCTCCGTTTGACTTTAGATTTGACATCATGCCTGACGCCACTGTTCCGACCAACCGCAAGCTTTTCCTGGTTATATATATACTCCAAGCTTAAAGCTCTTTTACACAGTGAGTCTGCAAGTGTTTTTCAAAGATTCTTTTAGATTTGAGAGAAATGGCATTGCCAATCCAAGGCCAAGGAGATCGTTTCCTTCAGTCCCGTCTGTGAGCAAAGTTAAGGTAGCTTATATGTATCCGATTTGCTTCGGGTTCCCCTTGACCAACGTCAAGAGGAACCCGACGCTGATCGAATACGTCTTGGCTACCAATGGCAAGAGGAACCTGACACTGATCCAATGTGTCTCCGCTACCTTCGTTCTACCTTTCCTCCTCATCATCTTCTTCTTCAATTTCAGCATTTTTATGCTATTTTAATGCTAAAAGATTTTTTTTGAAAAAAAAAAAGAGAGTTTATATTGTGATTATATTCTTTTGTCAGTATAGTCCTTTTATCAGACATGCACACTAGATAATTAAGAATTTTAGTAGTTTCAAATTTAAGATCTTATTTGATATTAGAAACTAGTAATGTTGCCTGTGGAATTATTTATAACTATTCTTTTTTAAGGAGGAAAAGTAGATTTAAATCCTAGATATATCTGACTGCACTCATTTTTTTTAACCAATTAAGCATTGGCAAATAGACTAACTATTGTTTTGCCTAGTTGAATGCAATTTTGTAATTTTGACTCGTGACTCTGGTCTATATAATAATAGTAAAATGTAACCTAGGTTAAAAAAAAAAAAAACAAATTTACCTCCTCCGTATGAACCACCCCCCCCCCCCCCCCAAAAGTTCTTACATGAAAACAACATAACTGGCGTGGAGTTCTCAAGAAGAAAAAAAAAAAAAGGAATATTCTTGATGAGCAAACGGAATATATTCAGTACTTGTCTATTCAATAATGGAAAAATGGGATCTTGATTTTTTTTATAAGTAGTGTTTATTATATGCAAATTGTTTTAGACAGTTTACAATAAAAACCATAACTTCAAATCATGATGTTAATTGTATTTGAAATGTATATAAAACTGTAAAAATAATTTGTGCGCAATAAATTTATTTATTTATTTATAAAAATATTTCATTACGAATGTTGGTCAACCACACAGCCATGCTATTCACTTCCTCCACATAGGACTTGACTTATGCAAACTATAGAATAAGAAGCTTCCTAACATGAAAACTATATAATTAGCCTTAGTTTTTTGAGAGATTTTGTTTTTTAATAGTTCAATAGTTATAATGAAAGAAGAGAGATTTGATCTTTAGCTTTTGTGTTAGAAATAGCAAAATGTACCTATTGAGTTACAAGCTAATCTTATCAATTCCAATCAATTTTAAAATAGCAAAGTAACGCATAATCAAGGTTTTCAAATCCGGACCGTTCATTAAACCGTAAAAGGGAGAAGTTCAAGGTTTTTGAGATCGAACCGTGATGACGTTATAATTAATTTAATAATAAATTTAAGCCTAAATATAAATATTAAATTTATAAAACTAGAAAAATTGACTAATATATCTATATATGTGAGGAAAATTTAATGATTTTCAACCATATATTTAATAATTAAATAAGAATTTTAATAAAATAAAATAATAACCATGAAAACATTAAAATTTATGATTAATTTTTGAAGTAAAGTTGAATATCTTTGAAGGATTTTAATTATAATTTTGTTTTATTTCTTGTAAAAGATGGTTAATTTAATTAAGTATAATAAAATTGTGTTAAGTTGTTTTTATTAAAAAAAAAATTGCTAAGGGGTTGGACCGCACGGTCCAACCCCGGTTTTAGGGGTTCAATCCTGGTTTTAGGGTTTACGAAATTGCATATATGCCTGGTTCTCTATGCTTAAAAAACTGAATTTTCATTCGATTCTCGGTTTTCACAGTTCAGGTCTGAAAACCTTACGCATAATATTAATAGATAAATTTTGAACATACATTATCTTTTGATTCATTATCAATGATTCAAAAAATAATAAATTCAAATCTTATCTAAAAGGTTCCGATTGAAGTTTTGCCATATGAGGCTCTATTTGACAATAATTTTTTTCATATAAATTCTTTACTCAAATCCCACATCAAAGATATGGACTAATTACTACTGCGCACCCTTGGTGCGGTGGTCACTCCACAAGTATAAGTGCTTGTGGGGTGTGGGGGGTAAGGACCAGGGTTCAAGTCTTTAGGAGAGAGTTTCACACACATATATACTTAGATTAGGCTATAAAATAAATTCTATCTTGTATAAAAAAAGAAAAAGAAAAAAGATATGGACTAATTAATGAAAGATAATGTCTAATAACTATACAGTTCCAATCTCATATATATAGATTAATAAAGGAAACCCACTTATAGTCAGAAACTACTTTTAGAATAAAGAAAAATGATAAAATATGAATTAAGAAGATTAAGCTTCAAAGCATTCGTCAATATTGTAGGGAAACATCATAAATGCTATATAACAAAATGGATATTATATATGAGTATAAATTATTTTCAAATGAAATTACCAAGCAAAAAGAGTATTATATATGAGTCTGAAATAAATACAAATTATTTTAAAATAAAATTACCAAGTATCTGTATATTGCATAGAACATTATCAATACTCAGAGCTCAACTGCCTTGGCCAAGTGTTTTTCAGAGTGTTCTTAAGATTTGAGAGAAATCGAATTTACAATCCAAGGCCAAGGAGATCTTTTTGTTTAGTCCTGTCTGTAGGAAACAATACCAACTCAATGGGTGAGCCAAATAGGCAACCGCCTAAGGCCCCCGATGAAAAAATGCCTCTAAATTTTTATCAATAGGGATAATCTTGTACCAATAGAAGTATTAATTAAGTCCTAAATATTCACCAATAAATAAAAAGTTGTTATTTTTTATCAAAGAAAAAATAGTTAAAGAAAAATATTTTCATTGAATGGGTCAATCATTTAATCTCTCACAGATAAATGTCAAAAGAACTCATTAATCTTACACTAGTATATAAATTTATACTCAAATTCTATTTAGAAATATCATATATATATAACTTTATTAAAATTTTCAATCATAATTTTTTAGTATTTGGTTATTTCATTCAATGAATAGTATTTATTTTAGTTGTATAGTCATTGAATAATGCGATGAGTTCATTTTAATTTGTAATTTTTTTCTAAAAAAATAGATTTTAAATAAAAAAGTATTCAAAGTATAAGAATAGACCTCACTTAAAGTTGTCGTTTTAGGCCCCACAATACCTTGAGCTGGTACTAGTAGGAAAGTTAAGGTAGCTGATACGTATCCGATTTGCTAACTTCCTTCTCTTCTTCAATTTCGCCATTCAACCTAAATACTCGCTAGAGGACATATAATTGATAGCCTCTTTTCGTTCTCTTTTGTTTTATTCTATTCTATTTTTCTATGTATATTACGACAAAGGTTCTGGACTTTTGGTTTTGAATAATCAATGAGGTGAGTTTTAGTACTATTTTACTCGAAATGTTGTAAATTTTCTTGATAGTGATTTTGAATTTTGAAGGTTTGTTTTGTTTTTCCTTCTCATGCGTGTGAATGGATTTATATACATATACGTGTAGTAGAGATGGATTTCAAATAGACAATTACTAGAAGAACTTAATAGGGACACAAAGCTTGACATTAAAACGTTCTACCGTCACCATTTTGCATCATTGACATTATAGTCATTTTACAAGTATAAGTTTTTGTGGGATGGGAGGCAAGGGTAGATATTCAAGTCTTCAAAAGTAAGTTTTACACACACACACACACACACATACTTAAATTAAGCAAAAATAAAATTTCTATTTCAAATCAAAAGAAAGTTCTATCATCAGATCACGATGCTTTGCCTCTAAACATAAATTGAAGTGCATGAATACAGCATGAGACAAGACTCCACAAAGCATCCAATTAGAGCCCGACTAAAGAACGTTGACATTTAGGCAGTGGCGGAGCTAGGATTTGAGTTGAGGGGGTGGGGTGTAGGGGAGGGGGAAATATGTATATGATATATGTACATCGTGTGAATATATAATGTTGGAAACCAATTTTGAAATTGTAAAATTATTCATTTGGATACTAAGTGATATTTTAATGTAATTATGTAAACATCTTCACAAAAAGAAAGCATATTCAATTATTCATCATATTCTATTTATCTAGTAAATTTATGTTACTTTTTATTATTTATACACAAAGTTTTATAAAGTTCAGTAAATTATTATAAAAAAGGCGAAAATACACTTTTGGTCCCTACATTTTGGGCTGATTCCATTTTAGTCCCTAAATTGATTTTACTACTAATGTAGTCCCTAAAAAAAGAAAATCAATCATATTTTGGTCTTTGCCATTAACCCACTAATGGAAACCTCCTACGTGGTAAACGGAGTGCCCTGTTTACTGACGTGGCTATTAAAAAACTATTTGACATTTTTTAAATGCCACATTAGCATTTTAATTTTTTTAAAAAGCCATGTTAGAAAATTAAAAAAAAATTAAATTACAAAAAATCTTAAATCTAATTTAATTAAAAAATTTAATTAAAAAAAGTTCTTCATGTTCTTCAACTTGTTCTTCATGTTCTTCATTTTATAGCTTGTTCTTTTGGTTCTTCCCAAATCAAACCCATCACAAAAACACAAACCCAGCAACATAAGAACTCAAACCCAAATCACTAGGACATAAAATGAAAACAAGAAGAAAAAACTCAAATTCAACACCTCAGAGATCATTGAACCCAACACCATTAGATCTACTACAAATCAAGACCATCGAATTCTTCATGTTCTTCCCCAAATTCTAACACAATCAACACCGAATTCTCCAGCAAATCAAACCCATAAACCTAATAAACAAACCAATCTCCAACAAACCCAAAAACCTACAAATTTTCTTTGGAAACAAACACAAAAAACCTAGTAAACATACCTTTTCTTGTTCTTCCCTATTTTCTTCATGGTAGAAACCCATCTTCCCCACAACCACACCGATCTCCACCTCCATTACAGACCACCCACCCCTACGAAAACCCAGAAAAACCTAGCCACCTCCAACGAAACCTGTAAATAGGAATCCAAAACCCACAATCCAAGACCCATGGCTACACTGATCTCCACGACCACAATCCACCCCAACGGAAACCCAGAAAAACCCAATCAAACCCACTACCACCACCGTCGATCAAACAAGAGAGAGGGAGAGAGAGTATCCTGCTGATTGTAACAATAATGGTTGAAGATTTGAGCTTCAAGGATGATCAACAACGATGGTTGAAGATTCGAGCTTCAAAGATTCGAGGATGGCAACACTGACGACATCGTTCGTGCCTTTCGTCTCCTCAACACCGAGATCCACATCCTCAAGGTCCTCAAGGTTAGATTTTTTTATTATTATTTTATTTGATGAGTGCTACAGTAAATTTTTAATAATATTTTAATTCCTCCGTTAGTCACCTCAGTTATTTCCGTCTGTTGATTGACAGAAAAGACTAAAATAACACGCGTTAATTGATTTAAGGACTAAAAGTGGTGAAATGAAAATGTAAGGACCAAAATGGAAAAGAGCCAAAATGTAAGGACTAAAAGTGCATTTATGCTTTAAAAAAATTCAAATATTGTAATAGCTAAGTACAAAGGGGCTTTATCAAGGTTCACGATGGATTGTGACTTTTCAAGCAATGCACTTTGATTTCTACGTTGGTATGCTAAGGTAGGTTAAGGACTAACTAAAACTTATGTGTAAGACATGCTAGTGGAGGACTTATAGTTGCTTATTGGTTCATTTAGAAGGTGGAGTTATGCTCTATTTCAAGACCAAAGAAATAGAGTGGAGTTTTAGTTGGCTAAATTATCATTAAGTGTGAGTGAGTAGAACTTTTGGTTAGATGCAATTCCTCCCACGTTAAGGAAGATAGTTCAAGCTGATGTATTACTTTGATCTAGATTGCTATTTCTATTTAAAGAAAAAGTAGGCAAGGGTTTTTAATAAGTATTAACAAAGTACTAAGGGTTTTTTTTGGCTGGCTAGGGGGGTAATTACCCCCTCTCGACCCCCATTGGCTTCACCGTTGCATATGTAGGTGCCCCCCTACCCTCATGAAAAGTAAAACTCGTTTTTTTAATTTTAACAACAAACATAAATAGAAAAGACATTGTAATAGGTTCTTTCACACATTTAAACCTTATCATATATGAAAACATAACTTGATGCTCTCTTAAATCCTAAAAATAATCAATGATTGATGTTGCATTGAATTTCGTAGAAATATGCTTATATTTCAAAGTTAGAGACACTTTGTGTTCTAATTTAACTCAATTGATAAAGTTTTTTATCATCGAATAAAAAATTTAAGGCTTAACCTTACCTACATGCATGATGGGGATGATCGATAGATCCTAATGGCTTGAAATCAAGGAAGTTAAAAATTAGAAAGAGGACAAGAAGAAGTACTAATAAGGACGCTACCCAATATAGCAACAAAAGTGCCAAAACTGATGAAAATGGTACCTAATTTGATTGGGATGACGATGAATCTAGATTGTGACTGAAGTCTAACTCAATTAATTGCACACATGACATTATACTATTCAGTGGAAGAATCACCACACATTAATGACATGGTCCTCAAATGCACTAAAATAATTTCATGCATGATGCAAGATACATTTTGATATTTAGAACTTTTATATATATTAACAAAATATAATCAAATTCAACCCCAAAATAAAAGAGGCCTTCCTATCAAAAATAAATAAATAAAAGAGGCCTAAACAAAATACTAATGGGAAAAACAACTTGTCTATGTAATAGTATGACTTTTAAAAAAAACTTTTTTACTTATAATATTTACAGATTATAATTAAAGAACCAAAGCACGGGTTCATAACTAGTTACTAAAAGAATCTAATACTTAGAAATTAATACTTAATAAGGACGCATGCTTAGTGTAAGGACACAAATTCAAATTCCCAAACTATGACTGGAAGGAAATGGGCTTGAAAGACCTTTTTTTACAATAAATTTGTAGAGGATGGGTTTGTAATCTAGATTTCAAGGATGGTTTAGATAATGAGGAAAAGAACGGGCTTTGGGCCCAATGGCACAAAATAAAGAGTTGTTTGCAAGAGTAAAACTGAAAATTCCTCCTCGGACAAAATCCGAGGATAGTTTATAATAGTATTTCCTAAAGTTTGGATACAATTCTTGATTATCATATACTATTGGCCCTTTTTCTTACTGAAAAAGCCTCTCCCCTTCTTCGTATGTCTTCCCCTTTATTTATACTTCTTTTCTTCTCTTCATCATCTTCCACCTCATGGTTGCAATCCTGATTTCGGATACTTGTCCCATCAATTCTTCCCTAAAACCCGCTGGAGTTAGGGACCAAGTTCCAAACTCCATGCTCAGGTCCCATCCTTCCATCTATGCAATCAGCGTATCAATTTACAGGGTTTTTAATGTATGGGCGGTGGTAGCAGCTTTACCTTAGATATTCCACCGCTCTTTCTATTGTCCTCCACGTGTACTGTGTATTCCCGTAGTCGTAGGATTCTTTATAACATAACCCGGGGACACTAAACCTCTCTTCCTATGTCCTCGGCTTAACAATCCGAGGACACATCTTCTCCTCGGACGTAATTGGTCATTTGTTTATCATATCTTTACTTGGTATTTCTTTATGAGATACATTCAGATACTCCAAGATCTTTTTGATGTCTTCGGATTTGAGTTTCTAGCCCAAAAGACTTCGTTGGGCCATCCTTGGTGAATTACTGGACCCAATGCCCCTACACTTAGCATTAGAACATCCCACCATTTTAGAGTAATGCTACAAACAAAAACTATTTTACAACATTTTTACAAAAAATTGATGTAGCAACTTTTTACTGGTTTTCATTTAGGCCTACTACTAATGTTACTTTTTCATTTACTAATGACCACTCATCATATCGGTAATTTGTAAAATAGTTTATATCTCTAGCATTATTCTACCATCTTATTGTAATTGGTTCTTTAACTCATTTAAATCTTATTATATATTAAAACTTAACCATATGCTCTCTTAAATCCTAAATATTTTAATATCAATTGTTTATATACAAAGCCTGTTTAATAGTTATTATAAATATGTTATACTATAGAAAAATAAAATAAAAATATTCATGGGCGAGGCAACACAGCCATGTAACTCCATATCTGCCAAAATTGGAAATTTTGTGAGTAATTCTTGTACCACATAAAAAGTTATAATTTTTGCTATAATTATTCTATGTGGAACCAGCCACTTTGTCTCCGCAACTCATAGTATGCTAATTGTGATTTTTTATGTGGTCCTAATTTTTTTGAAATTATATATATATTGGTAGAATTTTTTTATTTTCTTTAAAAAAGTGTATAGATGCATACTCATATACCTCAAGCGTAACATTCCGTTTGTTTTGATGGAAAACTTTGTGTAAAGATTGTTTTCCATGTTTTCCAGTGTTTGGTAGCCTAAAAAAGCTGAGTAAAAGGAAAACCATCTTTGACCAACATAAAAAGTATGACTTATTTTTAAAGATTAATTTCTATTAAATTTTTTGAAAAATAAATATATCTTATAGTAAGCTAAATAAGGGAAGTTGAAGATTATTTTTCAACTCATTTAAAATTGCTACCAAACATTGAAAAATGAGATAATTTTATGAAAATACTTTTTAAAAAATGACTCATGCTCTAAAAAAGGTCATTACGAAAACAAACAAAGTGTAAGAAACAATTAAAAAGACTCATTTGAGGTTTTTTTTATTAATTTTTTTTTATTCCAATGGTATGAAAAGAAATATTTTTTATTTGAACGTTAAATTCCCATAATGATAGCCCCTTCAAACGCGGATATACAATATCAAAAAAAATCTAAATGTCAACTCTTAATTACTAATCCATTTGCCGTCTAGCTAGCAAGCCGATCTAAGTCTAGCACTATGAGCATGAATCATGGGTTGAAGTCTACGTGAGGGGAGTCCCAACTCCCAACCCAAACATGAATCATGGGTTGAAGTCTAATGGCACAACCAAAAACATCATAAAATGGTTCTCATTTCACGTTGGGATTTGGACATATCACACATATCTGGCTTATGAAAAAAAACAATTGACTGTTTTTTTTTTAATACTTTTTAATATTCTTCGTGCAAATAGTATTAAAGACTATTTCTTATTGTATTCACATTATTTAATATCGATTCCATTTGACATCACACTTGCGTGAGTCGTGACGCTTCAAACTAAGATGAGCAAACCGTGTTATCTCTCTCTCTCTCTCTATATATATAGTTATATACATACATGAAGGTTGAAGCTTTGTTAGCTAATGCTCGCTTTACTCAAGAGACTTTCCGTAAGAGTTTTCAATTTTTTTTTTTTTTGTTTTTTTTGTTTTCGAGATTTGAGAGAAATGGCGCATTGCCGAAGGCCAAAGAGATCATCGTCTCTGGTGGTAAGGTCAAGGCATGTAGTCCAGACTTATTCAATTGCTTTGGGTTTCCTTCAACCACTATGCCACCTGCCATGCGCTATGGCCTATGGGAACCCGACGCCCGATTGAATACGTCTCGACTACCTTGTTCTTCACCGCTCAACCTCATGCCCGTCCTCTAACCAGTCACAGTTCAGAGAAAGCCACTCGCATTCAGTGGCGCCACTTACTTGAGATTTGAGATACATATGATACTATAGTATGAAAGTATTACTTCTACTTTTTCTTTTTTCTAAATCACTCTATTGTATTTATCTGTTTGTATTTTTTCACATGAGTAAGTAATTACGTAGTATTTCAATACAGAATAATTATATACAGTTTATGATTCTGCTTAACTGCCTCAAGGCCAAATATTTTTAGTTTTAATCTTAATTAATCCATTGGTAAACTTCATAAAGGTTTGTTGCAGGTTAATCATATCCGCATTTAGAACAGAGCAGAGCCCAAATCCTTCATGCGTAGCTTCACTAAAAACAGTCACAAAGAGTCACGATGTAATCTGCTTACTCAGATATATGTTTCTTATATTGTATTTATCTATTAAGGTTTTTTTTTTCCCCATGAATTATCCATTTTATGATTTTTGTTAGTTCAACAATTCCTTTCCTCACTTTATAATTGGTATCCCTTGGTCACCAGTATTGTCTTGACATCGAATGAGGCCTATAGTATTACTTGATCATTGGCTTCACTTACCTTCGAGACTGGAAAAAATTAAATATCCTTGACAGAATCCTTACCATAAAGTTCAGAATTCATTTCCACCTCCCCTGTAGTTAGTTTAACTTATTAGTAGGGTCATTACAAAGTTGTGATAGGAAATCAGTTTGGGTGATTTTTATTCCCCATTTCCAACTCTTCATGTGGCTTGACAAACTAGCAAATCTCGATCTGCAATAATTTTACTCCGAATCTAAGAATTAGTACTCTTGGATTGGCTGGAATGATATATGTTTTGTGGAAACTATTTTGCTTTAACGAGTCATAAATCAAAAGGTTTGGATTTTAGCATTGGTGACAAAACCATTTGGGAAACAAAGTTTGGTTAATTAATTTAAACTTCCTCAACCCTAGACCCCTTTCAATTTTTCTTGCTTACAACAATAGAGAGGGAAATTGAATTGAGGTCCTTTCCATTTATAGAGATGCTAGGTAATGTTATTCATAAGTAAACAAAACTCTTGGTAGCTCATTCATTTTTAGAAGTCATAAGGTTTCCACTAGTTACATATTTGATTAAACGATGAATGAATACACAAACATACTTTTCATGCATGCTTGAGTATTAGCAATGAGATTCTCCAATATCATGCCAAGAATAGCTAGGATTTTTAATAATATACCATTTGTTTGTTGAAAAATATAAAATTCAAGTTATTGATTTGAAGTTGATGCTTTATTTGAAGTTGAGCTAGCTCATGAATAATTCTGCTCCAAATGATGGTTAGGAACCTTTACTTTCTAATTTTGTAGGAGCCTATTGAATAAATTCCTCGACATGAAGATTAAGCATATCTTTTGAGAAGCTAGCTAATATATGTAAGGATGCCCTTACCATACGTGGAACTTCTCTCCCATGCACTTTTGTTAATTTTGTTAACTCACCACTTCTAGAGGAGAATCTAGCCTTTATAACCTTAATTGATCTAATGGTCCTAGTTCTCATTTCTCAACCGTCATCATTCATGGCCATGAGAACCTTGCTAGCTTGTCTTCGAGCATGAAGCTATTCTTATATTTGTACAAATCTGAGGTGTCATTCATTTATTGGAGGATGTAAACAAGGGTGTTTACACCACATACGGTTTAAATTTATTCTCCAGCAATGTTAAGTTGTTGTCATTGACAATATTATGGGGGTGCCTATTAAGGATTATATTGATTTAATATTGTTGTTATTGACAATATTAAGGATTATATTGATTTGTGTGGTTACTTCTCCTTCAAGTTCAAATAAACTGAACTCCTGTTAATTAGATAAGACCGTGTTTCATATATAGCATCCTTTTCAAAGGAATAAGAATTCAGCATAAGGAGGACGATAAGTTATAATTGTCTTCCTCAAGCTTCCTTCACTTCCACAGGCAATTTTGATATAGCAGAACCAAGCAATGGCACCTGACTAGGAAGAAAAATTCAATTATATATATTGAACAAAGAGACTTGGCAATATATCTTGGAAAATGATCGGTACGTTGTTCACAAACCAAGAACAATCAATCTCATTAATACGATTCATGAAAACTAAAACATAGGTTCCAATCTATCCTTTATTTTCGTGTACATAAAGGTCCATACACCAAATCGCATTACAAAGAAACAGAACTTATAAAACAAACTGCCGGCCAGAGCACATGGGTTGCGGAAGAGTTGCCGGAAAGGAATCATTTGGTGGTGAGGGATAAATGACAGGACGAGTTCAGGTGCTAGACTACGAGCCCCCCATGAAATAGATAGACGATGAAATGACCATCACGATATTAACGGTCGTATTTTGATCCTAATGTGGATCAGGAGAACTAAGAAGATAACGGAGATAATCCAAAACAGGTATATGGGGAAAATCCAGCCAAAGTTTATAGTACTCGCAACAATAGAATCGAGTCTTGATTTTTCATCCAAGACTGCTCTTATGCCCCACGCAAAGGCATAGTACATCAATAAAAGGGAGACCGAACTGAGCAACATTGCTACTGGCTGTACTATTCTCTGAGCAAAGGGCATGTTCTGAATTGCAGGCATGAAAAAGTAAATAAGCAATGAGGCAGCTGAGGAACCAAATGACAACGTATCATACATCAGAAATTTTTTGAAGTCTCTGCTTTTAACTAAATTTGCCTTCCCATGGCCGTCGTATCCACCAGGCACTTGGAAGGCTGCTGCGAAGGTGACAGTTGTAATGAGTGTCATTACCACTACATTGTATTTTTTCAATTCCTTAAAAAATACAATATTATTGGCTGCACCCGTTCCTCCCTGGACCTTTGCAGCAGGTTCTATCCTCTGTGACTTTATAAATTGTTCATTCTCAGCAATCTGCCCTTCCGTAGTCTGTTTCTCAACCTCTTGCTCCAAACTCAGTAAAACTTCGCCTCCAACCAGCCGCATTAACATGAGTCGTACTTCTGACTGCAAGTGATTAGAGGGAAACGTAACCTTTTTTTTTTTTTTTTGGTAGGAGAGTGAGGGAAACGTAACTGACAGATACCCAAAGTTGTAAATTAATTTCTATCTTGCAAGTTGGAACATGCACGGGTCCCTACGCGGTCACACCTATCTTATCAGCTTAATTGATATATTTATTTGCTAGATTTAATTTTGAACATTTTAATCTATACGTAAGGAGCTTGTGAGGGGTGGGGTTAAAATTTTCGAGAAAACACTTTATACGCATATATATTTACATTAAATTAAAGTAAAATTTTTATCTTATATAAGAAAAAAATAGCTTCTCTCACTAGCTATTTACTATAATGAGTTTATTTGACAAATCAATGTATATGGAGATGCTATATTATAAATTTCAATTAAAATTATTACACACTTTTTTTTTAATTGAAATTATGAGCTCAATAAATATATTTATAACAAGGTGATTGTAACAAATTAACACTACCCTACAACCTTAACATTTCCAACCGTTGTGCTATATATGAATCGCATAAAAAAAAAAAAAAATTGATTCAATTTTCAAATCACTTTTATATTGTCATATCAAATTGTAAATTTTATGGTAAATTTTTTAATATTTTAGCATCTTTCTTCAACAAAATATCATATCATCTTACTTTTACTTTGTTCTAAATTTAGAACCTAATAATTTTGGTCATTATTTAATAATATTTTATTATGATTGAATTTGTCTACAAGACTAAGCTTTACATACACGTGATGATGGCCTCTCTTTAGAGCATTCACATTCATTTATCCTAATTCTATCCCATTTTACCATTCAAAAAGTTACTTTATCAATTATACAATACAATTTTACAATTCCTCAATATCAAATCTTCTATTTTACCATACTACACATTAAAATAATATAAAAATAATAATATAAAAATATTTTTCAATTCTCTCTCTGATCTCTGTATCTCTTACTCTGTCAAACTTCTTTCAGTGACACCACCACCAGCGTCCACCTTCTCTCAATCACACTACCACCACCGTCCACCTTCTCTTAGTCACACCACCACCACCATCCACCTTCTCTCAATCACACCACCACCACCGTCCACCTTCTCTCAATCACACCACCACCACCGTCCACCTTCTCTCAGTCACACCACCACCACCGTCCACTTTCTCTCGGTCACACCACCACCGTCCACCATTCACCTTCTCAGTCACACCACCCACTTTTGCTAAGCAAAATCCATAGCAAAATCCAGAAACCAGAAACTAAAAATCATTCACAAATCAGAAACCATCGTTCTAAATCTAAATCAAAAATCAAAATCAAAACCAAAAACCCACTACCGACCCACGCCGCCGTTGCACCACTGACCCACGCCCACATCAGTCACAAACCCACCACCGCCAGAAACCCACACAACTCGCCGATCTCCACCGGTAAAAACCCAAATCACTCACCGATCTCCGATCTCCGATCCAAATCAAAATAAGAAACCCATGCCGCCGCTGCACCACCTGACCCATGCCCACATCAGTCACAAACCCACCGCCGCCAGAAACCCACTCCCACACAAATCACAACCCACCTAACCCACACAAACCACGCGACCCAACCGCCGTTGGGTAGCTCGATTTTGTTAAAGCTTGAAGGAAGCGGATTCGCCGCTAGGAAGCTTGAAGGAAGTTGATTTTGTCGATTTGAAGAGAGAGGGTCATCTACACATGCAAGAATGTCGGTTTGAAGAGGGTCATCGGAGCACCAATGCCTCGTTGGTTGAGTGAATCGGTAAAGGGATCGGAGCACCGATGCCTCGTCGGAGTCACTATCAGAGAGAGAGGGTCATCGGCGAGAGAGAGGGTCATCGGAGAGAGTCTTGGGTCTGAAGAGAGTAGAGAGCAAATGAGAAAGAGAGAAGGAAGAGAGAGAAAAAAAGAGAAAGAATGAGAGAGGAAAGAGAAATTCCCGAGTAAATAAACAGGAGGAAAGCATTAAAAAATTATATTTTTTTATCCCATTTAGCTACAGTACCATCTTACATTTACGATGGTACTGTAGCTATATTGCAAAAAAAATTTGGCCTTTTCCAATTTGCCATTTTCATTGCTGAGCAGTTTTTGAGTCTAAATGCCAAATGCAGCTTACATTTGGCATATACCACACTCACTGCTGATACTCTTAGTGTGTGTGTGTGTACACACACACACTCATTTGAGATGCACTTATAAGTCAACATATTACTTATTTTTCCTACTAGTTGTGGGTCCCACATGAGTCACATATTTGTTTCATTTAACTTTTGCTTATTTTTCATATTATTTGTGGGTTCCACGTGATTCACATACTTATTTTATTGAATTTTTATCTTTTATCCGTATTTTCAGTAAAAAAAAAAAAAAAAACTAGATAAACTGTTTTCAATTAGATAAGCTTATAGAAACCTCATAACGTACCTGCCACACTTTCCATCTCCCCGTACTCTCTCTCTGTCTATCAAGTACCCTGTCCGAGGTGACAGTGCTTTCTTCTTTTTTAAAAGTAAGTTCTTCAATACTCTTTCCCCTCCTTATCAGCTTTTTGTTTCTTTTGTTTCTTTTCCTTCCCATCTTCTCTTTTTCACTGTATCTTTCATCCTCGGCATAGTTAGTTTTCTCCACACCCCCTATTTTCAAAAAGAATGGGTAGATTTGCGTCCCTGGTGGATTCAAACGAAAAAATAGAGCAGTTTAAGGTTAAGTACAAAATTCCCTCGGATGTATCCATTAGGTATTGTAACGAGGAAGAGTATTATACAAAAAGAAAAACGGGGGAAGTTGTAATCCCGATGATTGCGTTCATCAAAAGGGGAATGAAAATCCCCATGGGAACTGTGACTAGGGATTATCTTAGGGCCTTTAGATTGGCTCCCACCCAGTGCGCCCCAAATGTCTTTAGGATCCTAGGTTCCATAGATGCTTTAAATGAGAAGATGAACCTAGGGCTCACTCACCACGACGTGAACTGGGTTTATAACCTCCATCACCTAAGCAAAAAAGATGAATATTACCTAAAGTCTAGACACCCAGAAGTCAGGCTAATTCAATGTCTGCCTGAATCAAATAAGGGCCTAAAAAATGACTTCCTGATCGTATCAGGAAATTGGCACGACGGCCTCCCCTGTCTGACAAGGGAAGGGACTCCAGGTGAAGTTTCTTTTACATACTATTATCTTTCGTCTTTTTACTTATTCTTACCCACTTTTACTTGGATAACTCTGCAGATCCACACGCAGCGGATCGTCATCCTAACCTTGTGGATTTCGGGCGGTTGGATAGGATCCTACAAGCCGAGATCTTCGTGCATACCGACGGCCAACTCCGTGCGGCTCATCTGATCCTCGGCTACACTCCAATATCTAAAGCTTTTCAGGCGCCGAAGTGCGTGATTAAAGCCCACGATCCTCGTCTTCCTCGGATTAGCGTTGCCGTTGAGGGTTTTCTGCTGCCGGGGAGGACTACCATTCCTCAAGGTACTTTGGTCACCCAACCAATCCAACCGCCACAGTTCGTTCTAGTTGGGATTCCCACAGTTCCTTTCTCCACAACATTAACCTCTGGTGAAGCTGCGTCTTCCCACCTTACTGTAAAGGAAGAAGAAGAAGAAGAAGTTGAGGTACCAGATTCCGAGGACGAGTTTGAGGTTTTTAATCAACTCTACTCTCCTGAAGATTCAACTTCCATCCTCGGCACTTCTGCCCAAATCTCAAAGGTTACTACTGAAGAACTTGACGATATGGGCATTCAACGAAAGATTAAGCCCAGCCTGAAAGATGTCCTTGAGGGCGCTGACAAGGACCCTAGAGTCCAAGAACCTCCAAAAGAGGTGCGCCCTCGGACTCAAGAAAAGGGTGCTGACAAACGCCCTGAAGCTAGGCTTCCTCCTCCTCCCCTATCTTCCCAAACTCAACGCACCAACATAGCTGATCTCAAAAGAAAAAGGGATCAGCCGAAAGGGAAGGAAATCGTGGAGGTAGGAAAGGGCTCTGTTTCCAAGGAGCCCGAGGTGGAAAAGGGTGGAAAGCAGGCCTGCACCATACAGACTAGGTCGGAAAGAAGAACCGACCAACAGGTGGCCGTGCGCGCCCCTGTATGGCTTCCTGACCTTTTTATGGACGACGAGGTCATTACCGTGGATGCGTCCATTAGAAATTCCGATGAAGGGACAGCTGCATGCGTCGCAGATGCTTTGGAGCAGGCACTGTTACTCCCCGAGGATATGATTGAGCTGAGAAAGAAAAGGGACCACACCGTCTTCATGACTTTGAAGAAGGAGCTTGCAATGGTGAGTTTTCTCTAAAACCATGGCTTTTGTTTTTATTTCCAATATATATCTATATGTTTAAGTTTTATATGTTTTGCTTGTAGGCCGTTCAATCTGCCCACAGGGCAGAAGAGATTGCCATCAACTCCTACAAGTCTCTGAGGGCCGAGGAATCCAGGCGTGAAACTGCCCAAAAGATCTCGGACCTTCACAAGAAGAAACTGCAGGAGGCCACAGCAAAATTGGTTTAGGCTGAGAGTGCTAAGGCGGGCTTAGAGGCTGATCTAAAAACGACGACTAAACAGGCCGAGGATCAGTGCCTAATGCTTCGCCAAGCCGAGGATAACCTCTTAGTAGCACGAAGGCTCGTAGAGGATCTCAAGAAAGATCTGAACGAGTCTGAGAAGGCCAAAGAGGAAGCCATCAAGGGCAAAGAAGAAGCCATTGAGGAGAAGAAAAAGGCTGAGAAAGCAAAGGAAGAGGCCGAGATCTCAAGGGACCAAGCCGAACAAGACGGTTATGATATAGGCGTGAAGGAGGTCACTGAAACCTTCAAGGCTCAGGTTCCCGAGGTATGTAGGCACTACTGCCTCCAAGTGTGGAATGAGGCACTTTCCCAAGCTGGGGTTGATGCCTCTTCCACTCTTTGGAAAGCAGAGAGTGTCTACTATCCTCCCGCAATTCGCGCCTCTTCCATTCCTGACGCTGCCCAAGAAGCTGCCCGGGGATCATCTGAGGATAAGGGGGGTGATTTGGCTGAAGACTCAACTCTTCCTGAAGATGCCCCTGAACAAGTTGACCCAGCACAAGAAAAGGTACTTGAAGACGTACAGCCCTCAAGTGAACTTCAGCAATCTTCAAAGGATGAGTTGGGTGATCAAGCTAATCCAATAACTTTGATAGATGATCCCAAAGGCAAAGGAATTGCCGTTAAGTCCTCGGCTCAACTTCCATCTCCTCAAGACCCCAAAGGCCCTCTGAAGATTAAGCTGAAACAGTGACTGCTTGTTGTCTTTCCTTTCTTTATTTCTAATTTATTTTGTCTCTAAGTGTAATACCTAAGTATAGGTGCAAAAGTACTATTTTGGAATCTAATATAAGAATGAATGTTGTTTTAGATGATTCTTACTTTTTTGCTTTATGTTGATCATATTGTTCAAAAAGTACAATCCTTTTGCTTTTCACCTAACTTAATAGCAACAACCTGGATTGAAATTGATACTCCAGGAATGTTTAATTATGCCGGGAACTGCATCTAAGTGATGCATTTAAGTAATTGATTCTTCACTTTGGATCTCTATTTGAACTATGTAAAAATAAGGCATCTGGTCTTTTAACTTAGGTATGTAAAGAGTTCATGTCTTGACAAACAAGAATAGAAATGTTAATTCTTCTCATATAATGATCCGAGGACCAGGCCTAACTTAGGTTTTGTTTAACACTTGGTAAAGAATATCAATTTAGTCGAGGTATGTGGTCCGAGGATCCAGGCATACCAAGGTTCAGGTTGATACTTGAATACATTGAAATGTTAATTTTCCCAAAGTAGATGATCCGAGGATCAGACGTAACTTAGGTGCTGTTTAACACTTAATAAAGAGTATCAATTTAGACAAGGTATGTGGTCCGAGGATCCAGGCATACCAAGCTTCAGCTTGATACTTGAATACGTTGAAATGTTAATTTTCCCAAAGTAGATGATCCGAGGATCAGACGTAACTTAGGTTCTGTTTAACACTTAATAAAGAGTATCAATTTAGACGAGGTATGTGGTCCGAGGATCCAGGCATACCAAGCTTCAGCTTGATACTTGAATACGTTGAAATGTTAATTTTCCCAAAGTAGATGATCCGAGAATCAGACGTAACTTAGGTTCTGTTTAACACTTAATAAAGAGTATCAATTTAGACGAGGTATGTGGTCCGAGGATCCAAGCATACCAAGCTTCAGCTTGATACTTGAATACGTTTAAATGTTAATTTTCCCAAAGTAGATGATCCGAGGATCAGACGTAACTTAGGTTCTGTTTAACACTTAATAAAGAGTATCAATTTAGACGAGGTATGTGGTCCGAGGATCCAGGCATACCAAGCTTCAGCTTGATATTTGAATACGTTGAAATGTTAATTTTCCCAAAGTAGATGATCCGAGGATCAGACGTAACTTAGGTTCTGTTTAACACTTTAATAAAGAGTATCAATTTAGACGAGGTATGTGGTGCGAGGATCCAGGCATACCAAGCTTCAGCTTGATATTTAGACGAACGAAGATAATGAATGTAATGTAGTTTACAACAAAAAACGGCCGAAGTGCCTTTTATTTAGTAATAATACCTTCGTAGATTATTTACATTCCAGGGACGTTGAACAACATGTTCGTCCAAATCTTCCAGATTGTAGGCTCCTATTCCTGCGACCGAAGTAATACGATAAGGTCCTTCCCAGTTGGACCCCAATTTTCCCCACGCAGGATTCTTCATCGTGCCCAAAACTTTCCTTAATACTAAGTCACCTGGTCCAAGAGGTCGAAGTTTCACATGAGAATCATACCCCTGCTTGAGCTTTTGTTGGTAATAAGCTAGTTGAACCATGGCGCTTTCTCGCCGTTCCTCAACTAAGTCTAAGTTTCTCATTAAGAGATCATCATTGCTATCTGGAATAAAGGAGCTTTTCTTCAGGGTTGGGAACCCAGTTTCTAAGGGTATTACTGCCTCGGCTCCATAAGTCATGGCGAAGGGTGTTTCACCTGTGGATCTTCGTGGTGTAGTTCGATACGTCCACAAGACATGTGGCAGTTCTTCCACCCACCTCCCCTTGGCGTCACCCAACCTCTTTTTAAGTCCGCTCACTATTACTTTATTGACAGCCTCGGCTTGCCCATTTCCTTGGGGATAAGCCGGAGTGGAATATCTATTCGTAATGCCCAGATCACAGCAGTATTTCCGAAAGGCTTTGCTATCAAATTGTAAACCGTTATCTGAAATGAGAGTATGAGGGATGCCGAACCTGGTAACGATATTCTTCCATACAAACTTTTTTGCTTCCGTGTCTCTGATGTTTGATAATGGCTCATCTTCAACCCATTTGGTGAAGTAATCTGTTCCCACGAGAAGCCACCGTCTGTTTCCCGTTGCTTTGGGGAAGGGTCCAACAATGTCCAAGCCCCATTGGGCAAAAGGTCATGGGCTAGATAGAGGATTCAGGACTCCACCTGGTTGATGTATATTTGGAGCGAACCTTTGACATTGGTCACATTTCTTTGCATAATCTTGCGCTTCTCTCTGCATATTTGGCCACCAATAGCCCTGAGTAATGGCCCTGTGAGCTAAAGACCTTCCTCCTGTGTGACTTCCGCAAATCCCTTCGTGTAACTCTTCCAAAAGTAGCTCTGTTGCCTCGGGGTGCATGCATAACAAATATGGTCCCGAAAAGGAACGTTTGTACAATTTTTGGTCCTCGGATAACCAGAAACGAGTGGCTTTCCTGCGAACTTTATCTGCTTCAGCTTTTTCTGCAGGCAGGATGTCATTTCTGAGAAATGTTACTATTTGATCCATCCAACTAGGCCCTGTCCTAATTTGAAGAATTTGAGTGGAGTTACCATCCGTCCCAGTGGGTTTCAACAGATCTTCAACGAGGATAACTCGTGGTAGACTTTGTGCCGAGGACGTTGCGAGTGTGGCTAATGAGTCGGCATGGGTATTGCCACATCTGGATACATGCAATAGTAGAAAAGACTCAAATTTAGATTGCATATACCTGACCTGGGTTAGGTATTCTCGCATTATGGAATCCCTTGCTTCCAGCTTCCCTTCTACTTGGCCTACCACCAATAGTGAATCCGAGAACATTTGCACCGTCTTTCCTCCCATTTTATGAACCATGTTCATCCCTGCGAGGACGGCTTCATACTTTGCTTCGTTGTTGGTGGCCGAGAATCCTATTCTCAAAGATTTCTCAAAAGTAATTCCTTCTGGGGATATCAAAACTAGTCCGACACCCGATCCCCTCTGATTTGCTGCTCCATCAACATGGACTTTCCATAATAGAGGCCCTTCACACGAAATCATGCCTACTGATTTTTTACCCATGCCTTCTTGATAGTCTTCTAACGAAGGCTCAGCAAATTCCGCCACAAGGTCCGCGATGACCTGTCCCTTTATAGAGGTGCGAGGCATATACTTGATATCGAAAGCTCCTAGGACAGTTCCCCATTTGGCAATTCTTCCCATATAATCTGCACTTCGCAGAATTGATTTAAGAGGGAGTTGTGTAAGAACAACAACCGTATGAGACTGGAAGTAATGGGGAAGTCTTCGTGTAGCATGTACCACCGCCAAGATAGCTTTTTCCAGTGGCAAATAACTCAGCTCAGCCTCATGCAGAGATTTGCTTACATAATAAACCGGTCTCTGGATGTTATTGTCATCTCGGATAAGAACCAAACTAACTGCATGGTTAGCCACCGCAATATATGCAAACAGAACCTCATCAACCTCTGGTCGAGACATAACTGGTGGTCACGAGAGATATTCTTTTAGCTGTTGGAAAGCCACCGCGCACTCCTCGGTCCATTCAAAACCCTTCCATTTATTTAATAATTGAAAGAAAGGTCTGCATCTGTCCGCGGACCGAGATATAAATCGGTTGAGAGCAGCAGTCATACCTGTTAGCCTTTGCACTTCTTTAGGATTCCGAGGTGGGTGTAAGCTGTTTATTGCCTTAACCTGCGCATGATTCACTTCAATTCCCCGGAAAGTCACCATATATCCTAGAAACTTGCCCGATCCCACACCGAAAGAGCATTTAGAGGCATTGAGCCGCAATTTATACTCTCTTAGCTTCTGAAAAGTGTTGCTCAGATCTTCCAGATGTGCAGAAACTTCTTTACTCTTTACCACCATATCGTCCACGTATACCTCAATAGTTTTTCCTAGCTGTGCCTCAAACATTCTCGTCATCATCCTTTGGTAGGTAGCCCCTGCGTTTTTCAAACCAAAAGGCATTACCTTATAATGATAATTTCCCGTAGGAGTGACGAATGCAGTCTTCTCTTGGTCCTCAACGGCTAAAGGTATCTGGTGATAACCTTGGAAAGCATCAAGAAAACTCATCCGAGGATGTCCAACAGTAGCGTCAACCAATTGATCAATCCGAGGCATTGGGAATGAGTCCTTCGGGCAAGCTTTGTTTAAATCTGTGAAGTCTACACAAACTCTCCATTTCCCATTCTTCTTTTTCACCACCACCGTATGGGCTAACCATTCAGGATAAAACACTTCTTTGATAGTACCTGCCTCTTTGAGTTTGAGCACTTCCTCTTTTACGGCTTCGGAATGTTCTTTTGAGGACCTCCGAGGTGGTTGCCTTCTCGGCACTACAGTTGGATTGACCCTTAAATGATGACATATGAAGTTCGGATCAACCCCAGGGGCCTCATACGCGTTCCAAGCAAATACATCCATATTTTTCTTTAAAAATAGAATTAGCTCTGTCTTCTCTTCCTGCGGCAATTGAACTCCAACCTGGAAGAACTTCTCAGGATCATTGTCTATGAGAATTTTCTCCAATTCTTCACATACTGCTTCATCTACCTCGGCTGTGGGAAGAGACTTTGATTGCTATGCTTCCCCGTTAGCCGAGGCCGGGGAGTCTGGTTCTGGCCGACGCAGAATTGCAGCCGTGACACACTGTCGAGCCACAGACTGACTCCCAAGTAATTCCACCACCTGGTCTCTAGAATGAAATTTGACTTTGACATGCAAGGTTGAGGAAACAGCCCCTAACGCATGCAGCCAAGGTCTCGCCACAATAGCCGTATATGGAGAATAAGCATCGACCACGATGAAATCTACGTCTACCACCTCCGGACCTGATTGCACAGGCAGTCTAATTTGTCCCTTCGGAACGACAGCTCTCCCTTCGAAGCTTATCAAGGGTGAGTCATATGGCATAAGATCTTCAACTCTTAATTTCAAGCCTCTAAATAGGTCAGGGTACATGATATCTGCACCACTACCTTGATCAACCATTACTCTCTTTACATCATAGTTCCCTATTCTGAGGGTTACTACTAAGGCATCATCATGAGGCTGGATGGTCCCCATCTTGTCCTCTTCAGAGAAACCTAGGACTGGCAGGATACTTGCCTTAATCCTCTTCGGCTGATCCCGTGACTCCTCGGCCAATGTTCGAGCCACTGACATTACCCTGAAAGGAGCTGAGCCAGTCCTACCAGGTGCTGCAAAAATGACATTGATAGTACCTAGAGGAGGTCTCGATGAAGGACCGTCGTGGTTTGCCACTCCTGATTGGTTTCCTCGTCCGTTGAGTTGGTACAGAAACTGCTTCAGCTTTCCCTCCTTAACCAATTGTTCCAAATGATTCCATAAAGTACGACAATCCTCGGTGGTATGACCTCTCTCCTGGTGATAATGGCAATGGAGATTTTGGTTGCGTCTCAAAGGGTCCCCTGCCATTTTATTTGGCCATTTGAAAAAAGGCTCATGCCTTATTTTCTCCAACAACTGCTGCACCGGCTCCCTGAAGACGGTGTTGACCACTTGTGGGGGTATGTGACCAGCCTGCCTGGAAAAATCCCGCGCAGGCCTATTGTTGTTGTATCTGTCTGACCTGAAATCCCTCCTTTCTTGTGGGATAACCTTCGTCTTGCCTTTTCCCTGCTGCTGATCTTCCTCAACCCTTTTGTACTCGTCAATGCGATCCATCAGTCGACGTACGCTTCTGACAGGTTTCTTTGTTAAGGATTTCCTCAAGTCATGCTCCGTCGGTAGGCCGACCTTGAAGGTCCTTATTGCTACATTGTCAAAGTCTCCGTCAATTTCGTTGAACATTTCCCAGTACCTGTCCGAATACATTTTCAGGGTTTCCCCTTCTCTCATGGCCATGGATAGTAAAAAATCCAATGGACGAGGAACTCTACTGCACGTGATAAAGCGAGAACCGAATGCTCTAGTAAGCTCTTTGAAAGAATCAATGGAGCCTGCCCTTAAGCCGTCAAACCATCTCATGGCTACGGGCCCTAGGCTAGAAGGAAAAATTTTGCATAACAAAGTTTCATTCCTGGAATGCACTGCCATTCTCTGGCTGAAATGGCTTACGTGCTCCACAGGATCCATCCGACCATTGTAAAGAGTGAAGGCCGGTTGTGTGAAGCGCCGAGGTAACCTCCCTTCTTCCAATCTGCGCGCGAAGGGTGACCTGGAGATTTGGTGTAACGCTCTTCCCATTGCGTCATTTCCTAAGCCCCTAGGGGGGTAGTCTCCGCCACGCCTCCCATGCAGATTGTCTTCTTCGGATGAGACACATTCACCTGGGGGAGTTCTGGATCTCCGCCCGTAATTGTCATCCTCGGATCCCTCCGAAGAGGGGTCAGAGACCGGAGGAGTTCTCCTTCTCCTTTCGTGACGCAATCTCCTCTTTAGGCCGTCAATCTCCTTCTGCATGGCCCTGGCATTTCTTTCGTAAGGAACTCTGCTTCCTCCTTGCGAATGACTGGCACTTCTGATGGTGTGTGTAGTATGTACACTTCCTTCTCGGTTCTCTCCATGATCAGGATGCAAGGAGTGATCCTCACGCTGGGAGCCCACGGACTCCGCGCTGCGTTGTGGTTCTGATCCTACCATGATGTCCTAAACTTCCCTAAAGACTAAATTCCCACAGACGGCGCCAATTGTAAGGACACAATTCAAATTCCCAAACCACGACTGGGAGGAAAATGGGCTTGAAAGGCCTTTCTTCACAATGAATTTGTAGAGGATGGGTTTGTAATTTAGATTTCAAGGATGGTTTAGACAATTACAAAAAGAACGGGCTTTGGGCCCAATGGAACAAACAACGAATAGTTTGCAAAGAGTAAGACTGAGAAATCGTACTCGGATGGTTTATAATAATATTTCTCAAGCTCGGATACAAGCGTTCATTATCATTTTCTATTGACTCTATCTCTTTTACTCCAAAAGTCCCCCTTCTCTTCGTATGCCTTCCCTCCTATTTATACTCTTTTCTTTCCCTTCATCACCTTCCACTTTTTGGTTGCAATCCTCATTTTCGGATACTTGTCCCATCCATTTTTTCCTAAAGCCCGCTAGGATTGGGGACCAAGTTCCAAGCTCTATGCTCAGGTCCCATCCTTCCATCTATACAGTTAGCGTATCAATTACAGAGCTTTTAATGTATGGGCGGTGGTAGCAGCTTTATTTTTAGACATTCCACCGCTCTTTCTATTGTCCTCCACGTATACTGTGTATCCTCATAGTTGTAGGACTCTTTATAATATAACGCAGGGACACTAAACTTCTCTTCCTATGTCCTCGGCATAGTAATCCGAGGAAAAATCTACTCCTCGGACGTATTTGGATATTTAAATAGTCCACGATCATTTTGATGTCTACGGATTTGGGTTTCCAGCCCAAAATACTTCGTTGGGCCATCCTTCATAAATTACTGGGCCTAATACCCCTACAAGTTTCATTCATAGTAACCATACATATAGTTTGTTTGAACTTAGAAGCATGTAGTTAAATGGTTAAATTTATCATTTTCAATAACTAAAACTTTTAAGAGAATTGATAATTTAGAACTACATGATTAAATTTATTATTTTTTGATAATTTAAAATTTTGCAAAATTTGATAATTAAACATAGTTTTACGAGACTTACCATTATTTCAATCCACCAAGGTACCCCCACTTCAATCCACCAAAGCGGCTTATCTAATTGAAGAATGTCAGCAAAGATCTTCCCTTCCTTGTTCGTAGCCCTTTTTTCAACTCGCGTATCACCTGCAAGCAATTTCAATACATCGTATCTCCTTTTGATGGCAGCAAGATGCATAGCCGTATTTCCTTCGTCATTTTCTTGCTCATTTATGAGATCCCGAAAAGCTAAAGATGAGAGCAATATTTTCACTGCCTTTGTCCTTCCACTCTCCGCCGCAAGATGAAGAGCTGTCCTACCTCTGTTATCTAACAATTCACAGGTATATGGAAATTTTTCAATGATTGCGCTCATCACATCACAATGTCCTTTCATGGCTGAAATGTGAAGAGCAGACATGCCCTGAATGTCCCGCTCGTAAGCAAGGGAAATATTATTATTTTCCAAAAATAGTTTGACAACTTCGAAATTGCCATAACATGCAGCATAATGCAGAGGAGTCCAGCCAAAGTCATCAGCTTTCATAATTGCGTTCGGAAATTTGTCCAACATCTTGCGCACAAAATCTACAGAGGACAGAGAATCATGTTGTTAAGAATTAGCTATAACCATCCCAAAGCCTAGGCTCATAGACAATATCTTGTTTTTAGAGGATGAGAGGTGAGAACCTCGAGTCTACTCAAATATAATTTTCATTCATTTCTGTAATTCCCCATCCATTCCTTTTAGGAACTGGTGGGTTCCTAACACAAAGATAAGGTAAAGATAAGGGCAACCCCATCATCAGTTTATGCAAAATTCTGGTCTATTTTGCAAGAAAAAACGTTTTTTTTTTTTTTTTTTTTTTTTTTTTTTTTTTTTCTATTTTACGCATCCACTTTTTCAAAACATCCCGTCAATTTATCTATTCTATCATCTATTTTATTTAAATAATAATATTTTTTTAATTTTTTATTATATCAAACAAATCACAACCCACATGGCCCACCCACCTATTTCTTTCTTTGTTGTGAGTGAGTGAGAAAAAGACAGATGAGAGAGCAAGATGAAGGGGAGATCTAGAGAGAAAAAAAAGATTGAAAAAATCATTTGCATATGAACATAAAACTGTGCATATATTTTTACAAGTTCTGTATATTTGCATATTTTTACAAGTATTAACGTAGGTATTTTTTGAATTAAAATGTGCAAAAATTAAGCACTTTTTGTGTTTTGCAAATTTTTACAACCATTGATGTGGTTGCTCTAAGAATTGCAACTCGTTTTAATCTAATTAGTTTCTAGCCCAAATCCGATCTAGTTTGAAATCCTAATAGATCAAATCTAAATCCAATTGAATTGACTCGTTTGTCAAGACTCAAGTCTGTCTATATTATAACAGAAACATAGAAAAACCTTGTAACAGTATGATAGAACAAAAAGAGAGAGAGTATATATCCCTAAGGGAGATGGATTACCTGCTCCGGTAATGTGGAGTTTGCGTGTTTGCGGGGGTGGGGATCCAAAAATGTTCAAGCAGGTTTGTATATTCTGCCACCAATCTTTGGGAATGGTTTTAAACCGACTTTCTGTATGAAATAGCCAAGAATAGCTGATGTTACCCGAAAACAAAACATTAAAGTAACTAACGCTAGTGTATATAGGAGAGGAAAGTATTGCAAGTTTTCTCATACCATCATAAAATATCAACTTTGTTAATGACAGATTTGGCTTCCTATTTTCATAATTTGGTGTGTGCCAGTGGTTTTTTCTTTCTTTATATGGCGTGTGAGGGTAATTACAACAGAATAGACAAATTTATATTAATTTTTTTAGTCAACGAAAAATAAGAGAAATTAAACTTTATCCCTTAAACTATACACATTTTATACTTACCCACTAAACTATGATAATGCATATTTACCCTCCTAAACTATACCATTTTTTTTATATTTACTCTCCCAAACTATAGAATCCATATTTTACCCCTTTAAACTATTTCCATTTTACATTTACCCCATAAATTATGAAAATGTATACTTACTTCCCTAAAATATTATTTATAGGATGAAGTGTAAAGTGTTATACAAGTAATATTTTAGGAGGTAAGTGTACATTTTCATAGTTTAGGGGACAAACGTTATGTAGATAATAGTTTAAAAGTGTAAAATATAATTTTCCTCGAAAAATAACACATAAAAGGACATTTATAGTGGAAAGGCATACATTACGTCCAAAACTAGGAAGTTGAATATTACTCCAAGACACAAGTTAGGAGTATTCACATCAATGCTTATGCAATAATAAAAATAAAAAAGTATCACATTTTAGTTAACAAAGTTAAAAATTCACTCACATTAGTTCATAGAAAGCTATGTAAAAATACATGGTTATTACAGTAATTGTGTAAAAATATATAGTTCTTTTATTTTTTATTTTTACATATCTCAAGGATGGAAGAAGAGAGTAAATGGTGGTTGTTTTGCAACAAAACAAAAACAATTAAAAAATCAAAAAGAAAATTGATATTTTAATAAAATATATTGTAAAATAAATAATTTGACGTGAAGTGTTTTGATTAGTATATAAAATAGAAAAAACTAGCTAAGTTCTTATGCTAAAATATATAAAAAAAAATTTGCATGAACTGATGTGAATGCTCAACACATTATAGAGCATTCACATCAGCTTGTGCAAAAATTCATGTCTATTTTAATATAAGAATTTACTTTTTCTATTTTATATAATCACTTTTAAAAAAACACTTACATCAAATTATTTATTTATTTTACACTATATTTTATTAAAATATTTTTTTTTTAAATTTCAATAGATCTCAATATGAGTAAAGAAATATTAAAAATAGATTTGCATATGAATAGTATTTGTGTATATTTATAAGGTTATTGTAGCTCATGACATCTTATCTTACAAAAGTTTACATAAACTTATGTGAGTATTTTTGAGGTTGCCAGTCGAAAATTTATTATATATGGACTCACGTGGATACACAAAAGAACATAAACTAAATTTTGGCAAAAAATTTAAAAAAGTGTATATATATATATATATATATATATATATGGCAAAAGAAAACGTCTAGGGAGACATAGTGCTGGTTTGGATCCAGCTTATTATGGGCTGCGTCTGTGTTTTGTTTTTTTTTTTTTTTTTTTCTTCTGCTGCGGGGGCAAGCGTGCAGTGCGCGCACTGTTCATGTACGTTTTTAGCAATTTTTTATTAAAAATGGATCCCGCAATACTATTTACACATTTAAAAATTATTTTGCTACAATATTTTCAGTTTTCAGTTTTCAGCAATAAGTTCTATCCAAACGGATCCATAGTTGAAGATATATACTCACTAATTTCTACGCGAATGACTGCAGCATGCAAGACATTCATGTTGTTCCTTCCCTCGTCGGAGCATTCTTGAATTTCTAAGATACGAAGGGCAATTTTAAAAAATCCTCGATCCACTGCCAGGAAGAGTGGGGATTCGCCAGCATCATTTGTAATTGAAGTCAACTTTGGGTCTTCCGTAATTAGCAACACCACAATGTCATAATGACCGTGTTTTACAGCAAGATGCAGTGCTGTGTTCTGCTCCACATTTTTCGCTCTTAGAAGCAACCGTTTCACTTCAGCTTCTTGGTCTCTGCTTGCACGAGTTATTAGAAGCTCTGACATAGATAAATGTCCTAAGCTGACAGCAATATGCAGTGCTGTGTTGCCTTTGAAATTTGTTGTATACAAAGGTGAATGTGGCGAAAGCGAATTGAGGACAATTTCCATAATCTGAACCTCCCCAGATTTTGCTGCCGCGTGAAGAATAGTATTGCCCCTGCAGGGTGTCCACTGATCAAGACTTATTAAAACCCCATCCCCAATTTCTCCACTGAATCTGTTAATATTCCCAGAAATTGCAGCATCGAACAGTTCAACAGCATTCATTGCTAGTTTCTTCGAATCTAACCAGTGGCTTTGTTTCACAAAGATAGCTAGAATCTGTAGTCTGTATCAATGGCGCAGCCAAGAATTTCGGTCAAGGGGCAAAATTAAAAAGTCGAAATTGAAAGTAATAAATTAATCTAAAAAACATTAATCAATATTAATAATAAAGTAAATAACCAACTATATATGTTAGTGTAATTCTCATAAGCAATCTAACATAAAATGTAAATTTTTATTTTTATTTTTATATTTAGTTTAATTTACTCAACTGTCCTGACAATTTTCGTACTTTAAAAACTGCATGATTTTTGTACACTCAATCATTTTAAATATATTTTTATCAATATATTTGAATAAACAATCATTTATCTATTAATCTCCCATTTGATTATGTAATCAATTATTGATTATATTTATGGTTGAAAAAAATTCTTTCAACAATAACTGTAACAACTAGTAAGATCAATGTCAAAAACACTAACAAGTAAAACAATTGATATAACATCATTTTTTATCTCTATCATTATTTTAATGGATATAAACATCATTTTTTATCTCTACCATTATTTTAATTTGGAGTGTAGGTAAGAGAAGCTGCTTTGAGAATTGAAAAAAAAAAAAAAATTATTTGTCCTTTCATGCAGGGGCAAATAAGATATTTTTGTACAATATAGTAGAATTATTAAAGAAATTTTTGAAAGTTCAGATAATCACCTGCGCCACCACCACCACTACTAATCGTTGGCCTCTCCTTTCTCTCTTTGTCTTTATTTCTACTTTTCCTTTCTCTGTTTTTGGTTGTATCTAGGTTGCTTTGGTGACTGGGTTCAATTTGGAATGTCAAAAAGTTTTGACAATTTGGCTTCAGTTTGAAACTTGGGACATTTGAGTGGATGTTTTGTAGATCTGGTAGAAAAGAGATGACAAAATCAAGTTGAAAATGTTGGTAAAAGAGAGAAAGAGAAAATAACTTTAAAAAGGTATTTCGGCCTTGTAAAATGTGCGATTCTTTAATGATCTACCGACACTTTAACTTTTGTCTTACCTAGTTTTTTTCTACTCTCAAAAAGTAACAATAGTTTATTAATAAAAAAATCAATTTTAACAAGTGCTGAATAGCACCGTTAACAAAAACCTTAGTTATATTTAACTTTTAGTTTTGTTGATATTTGAGTACCACAGCAGCCCTTGACTTCGTCAATTCACCTGTAGTCTCTATGATGTCTACAGGACCGATTGCCCATCAAATCAAACTCAACCCCACTAAATCGGATTTTAAGAAGGGGCGGAGATCCATTAGAATCCAAGGTAGATCTCACCATGTCTACTCAGATCTATGGAGATGTCTGTAGATCAATAAAGATGCTGGATCTGGTCAAGTTTTTGTCGTATTTATGAGTTTTTATCATTGTGAAAAACCTTAGTTATATTTAACTTTTAGTTTTGTTGATATTTGTGTACCACAGCAGCCCTTCACTTCACCGATTCACCTGTAGTCTCTATGATGTCTACAGGACGGATTGCCCATCAAATCAAACTGAACCCCACTAAATTGGATTTTAAGGAGGGGCGGAGATCCATTAGAATCCAAGGTAGATCTCACCATATCTACTCAGATCGGATCCATATCCCGTGTAATACCTAAGGTATTGCACGGTGTGCCATAGCTTTAATGTTAGCCATAAATTAAATCTAATGCTCAAAATATTGACATGTTATCTGTCCAAGCTGGCGATCCGCGTGCCCATCTCTTTCTCTTCTCTTTTCAGTTTTCATTTAGCAATAGTTAGCCCGAATGATTTCAGAAAAACTCTCTCTCCTCTCTTATTTTTCTCTCACTCTCTCACTTCCGCCAGGGGTTTTTTTCTCTCTACGTCCCTCTCCCTGACGCTCCTCTCAACCCCAACTGTTCCTCCAGCACAGCCATTTCTCCGCCTCGCTAGTTTTGACAAGAGCGGGCTTGGTCTGTCGGATTACCCTGAAACCCACAAATCTCTTTCATCATATCTTTCTCTAGGACTCCATGGCTCAATCTCCATGGCTACAGCTAGCAACCACTGCGTTCCGCTCCACCAATTCTGGTGGTGGTTCCGGTAAATTTCCTATGTCTCTCAGTCTCTCTAATCGGTACTTCAGGATTTTTTTTTTTTTAAATGGATGGGGATCTTGCTGTTTGGATTTTTATTATCTGTAGAGTATTTGTTTTGATCTTATCTTAATGTTTTTTGAATTGGGTTTGTTTGATTTTGCCGAAAAAATCCACCTTTGATACTATCAATTATGATCCATAATTTGCTGAAAAATAGCCATTCATTTTTACTGATCTAGTGTTTTGGTTTCATTCCTGTAGCTCGAAGGAGAGACCGACTCTTGGGTAAGACGTGTTCTCTGCTTTTATGTGTTGTATTCTCTTATTTTTTTTCTTTGTATATTTGGAATATGCTTTGATTATGCATTTGAAACACATATCAATCTAACAAATGAAATACTGTAAGTTTCACCGTTATTCTAAAGCCAACCCCAAACGAGATTAGATTTAGACATTTTGATTATCAGTTTTTTTCTCCCTCCTTTTTTGATTTCATTGTCAAAGATTTGCCATTCTTTAATTAATTTTCTTTTTCGGTCCTTGCTAAAAAAAAAAAAAAAAAAAATTATTTTGTAATGTTTTGATTTCTTGTTTTTGTCCATTGGTGCTCCCTATGTCCATTGGCATAAACTTGCTGCTATGTTTGTCAATTTTAAAATAAATGCTTTGCTGATACGGTAATTGAAATTTTGGTCTTGAAGAAGTTCATTTTTTGGTGTGAAGGTTATTGACTGTTGTATATGTGATGACCCCAATTCTATTATTTGTTTTTCCTTTGTTGAGTTTACTGATGAAGGTAGTTAGAAGGTATGGTGCATAGTTCAATAGTTGGTGGTAATGAACTCTGATGTTTACTTGATTAATTGCTATGTTGTTTCTATAGAAGGTGCAATGGCTACTTTTAGAAATTTCATTGGAGTTTGATAATAACTATATCAACAATCAAGTATATTTGCAATGAAATGATACTTTAGTTCTCTCTCCCCCTCTTTTGCTTAGTTTGGAATTTGAATCCCAGCATGTGCGTGTAATTACTAATTAAAGAAAATGTTTCTGCATCTTTGGGTAGTATAACATTCTTTCAGTTTATATTTTCTTTTGGTCTTTGTTCATTTTGTAGTTCAAAAGAATGTTTCTTGTTAGTTACTAGCTGTTACTAGTGTATGGGACAATACAATCAGTTGGGAACCACAGCTCATAAACACACACCCACACTGCAAATTTTTATTGGTAAGCACAATATTGGTACACAAATTTCAGCTTTTATTTTTAATGAAAAAATTCGTTCTTCTATAATTATAATAGTTGATATTTTGTACATTTGTTTGTTAATTGCAGGAGTATTCTTTAATTATAAGCATCTTTTTTGTATAGTATTTCAGTTGTTAGATTGATCTGTGTTTCAGATGCATAATCAAAGCATATTCCAAATATACAAAGAAAAAAAAAAAGAGAATACAGCACATAAAAGCAGAGAACACGTCTTACCCAAGAGTCGGTCTCTCCTTCGAGCTACATGAATGAAACCAAAACACTAGATCAGTAAAAATGAATGGCTATTTTTCAGCAAATTATGGATCATAACTGATAGTATCAAAGGTGGATTTTTTCGGCAAAATCAAACAAACCCAATTCAAAAAACATTAAGATATGATCAAAACAAATACTCTACAGATAATAAAAATCCAAACAGCAAGATCCCCCAACCATTTAAAACCAAAAAAAAAAAAAAAAAATCCTAAAGTACCGATTAGAGAGACTGAGAGACATAGGAAATTTACCGGAACCACCACCAGAATTGGTGGAGCGGAAAGCAGTGGTTGCTAGCTGTAGCCATGGAGATTGAGCCATGGAGTCCTAGAGAAAGATATGATGAAAGAGATTTGTGGGTTTCAGGGTAATCCGACAGACCAAGCCCGCTCTTGTCAAAACTAGCGGGGCGGAGCAATGGCTGTGTTGGAGGCACAGTTGGGGTTGAGAGGAGCGTCAGGGAGAGGGAGGTAGAGAGAGAAAAACCCCTGGCGGAAGTGAGAGAGTGAGAGAAAAATAAGAGAGGAGAGAGAGTTTTTCTGAAATCATTCGGGCTAATTGTTGCTAAGTGAAAACTGAAAAAAGAAGAGAAAGAGATGGGCACGCGGATCGCCAGCTTGGAAAGATAACGTGTCAATATTTTGAGCATTGGATTTAATCTATGGCTGACGTTAAAGCTATTGCACGGGATATGGATCCACTCAGATCTATGGAGATGTCTGTAGATCAATAAAGATCTTGCTGGATCTGGTCAAGTTTTTGTTGTATTTATGAGTTTCATCATTGTGAAAAGTTGTGAATTGTCAAAGATGGAGGAACGAAGATTGTGATTATCAAAAAAAAAAAGGAACGAAGATTGTATATAGCGAATCACATGAAGTCTGAATATTTGGGAGGTTTTAGGCTCTTTTTTTTTTTGATAGGAAATACTAAGCTTTATTGAAAACCAAAGAGCAGATTACATGTCTTGAGCACATGCATGCTCCATCAAGCTAGGACACTCCTCTAGCAATGCATCATAGTCCCCAACATGCCTAAATGAGGTTTTAGGCTCTTTAAATTTGGTTGTAAAAGTAATAATTTGCGTTCATTATAATTTGAGATACATAGGAGTGTTTGGTAAGATATTTTAAATTATGGTTTTTAGTATTTAAATAATATTATATGTATTTTTATACTTTTTTAGCCACACGTATTTTCAAAAAATACAAATAATGTTACTAGAACAATATTACTAAATGTCCCCTATATTTTTGAATCACAAAAAAAAAATTTAAGGGTGTAATGAAAAAATTGTTTCACCCAGAAACGCATAATACTTACCACATTTATAGGTTTTGTTGTGATTGAAAATGTAGTGATTTCAAATTATAATAGACGCAAATTATTAAAATTTTCTAAAAAATAGAAGAGTATTGCACGTGAGTGTGGCTAGTGATAATTGAAAATTATAACCTTTACCCAAAAAGAAGAAGAAGAAGAAGAAGAAGAAGAAGAAGAAGAAGCTAGTTTAGAGTTGAGGATCCTTGAATCCCATTTTCTACGGGAGTTAAAAAAAGAAAAAGAAAAAAGTCTATGGTCTAGTGGTTAGATAATAGAGTAAAAAAAAGAGGGAAGAATGTGGATGAAAAATTTGCCATGGTTTAAAATCATGAGACACAATATTTAAAATTGTTGTGGGAATATCCATTACAAAAAATTGTTGTGCGAATGTCCATTACCAAAAAAAGAATCCAAATAGTCTCCATTTTTATTATAAAAAGGGAAAATATATTTTACACAATATATATCTTCCCACTGTAATTTTGATTTATTTTTAGTTTTTTTTTTCACATTATTTTTCCTAAACAGGAAATTTTTTTGAAATTTCACAGCCTAGTCCTCACATGAAAAATAAACAAAAACATTTAGAAGACAAAGATGAAGCCACCATAAAGCATTTCCAAATCCATTCATATGGATATGATTGTATGCATTTGATATTGGAAAGGATAAAATTGAGGTAGACGGATCCGTTCAATATGGTTAACCATAGGCGACGGTATTAAGAAAGTGGTCGGTCGAAACGTACAGACAAGACGACAGGCGTAACAAGTTATGCCCTGGATGGAGAAAAAGGTAGACGGATGGACCCTCCATAGTGGACGGGTTCAAATTAAACAGATGCAAAGGAGACGGGTAGTAAAGCCACATGGCATCTACGTGGCCTAAGTGGTCTCCAAGAAATCTCAAATGGAAATGTCTTACGCCCTACGATTAACCTTAATCAAAAAAATCTCTATATGGGAAAAATCTTGTAAAATATGTGTATTTATGAAGATCTTCCTCATAAGGAAAGATCTTCTTCGCCAAGAAAACAAAGGTCAATTCTACACTACTATAAAAAAACCAAAAGCCCTTAGAAATCAAGGTACGCATAATTTACCCCCAGTTTTGGCACTCTAGAGTTGTGAACATTCTTTAGCTTAACATTTGGAGGGTATTTGGCTAGTACCGCACCTATACTCTCTGTAAGATCTTCTTCTTTTTTGTTGCGTAGGTTTTATCTAGAGCATGTGAGGAATGTAAAGCTTATTGACAATTTTTTGGCATCATCAGATATATTATATGAACTTACATTAAGAGGATGGGGCATATTAAAGAGAAAGAGAGAAAGGGTAATAGATTTCATCGAAAGTGGTAAGCATGTAACCACATATTTCATATTTACGCAATTTTCTAAACTTCCCTTTCCCTTCTTTTATCCCCTGATCCCCTTCCTAATCTCATATTCCTCCTAAAATGATGATATAAACAATACCAATGCCTAGGTGCAAATCAAACTGCACTTATCAATTTCGGGCAAATATTTTTTCCTACTATCATCATCTAGGGCAGACCTCCCAGCTCCTAAGACAGATAGAAAGAAAAAAGAAAATTAGAGAATTCATAGAAATCAAGGCATTGCCTAAAAATGTCAATTAGATTTCATGGAAAAGTAAAATGTAAAATAATAAGTTCAAAGAATGCTAAAAAAAAAAAAAAAGATTCATGAAAAGTAAGTCTTCAACTTTGAAATTTCTAAAGCATCAACGTGTAGAAAAAAAAGTTTATGGTTCCTTAGCATTCAAAGAAACATTTTTTCTTTAACTGAACAATGACCAAAAGAGAGAGTGTTTATTTACTCAATTGGTATCTAATGAAAATTGTAACTGATAGGCCAAAAACGTATTGACCCGTTGTAATGGATTAATTGATTAATTAGTCAAGTTTAATTAATTAATCAATTTAACATGCAAACGTGTGGTAGCACAAACAAATCACCAAACAGCTAAATGCAGTGGAAATTAAATTTGACACAGTGATTTGTTTACGAATGGGGAAAACCTCCAAGGCAAAAACCCCCACCGAGTAATTTTAAGGTCACCATTCCCAAGAATCCACTATTATCAAAACAAGCAGTTACAAGTAAAAGAATCTCAGTACCTTATACCAACCTACAGTTGAACCCTTACCCCAATACCCAATTAGACTTGTTCTGTAATGACAATCTCTCATTTTGATGCACGGCTCCCAGTACGAGACTAACCAATTGTGCGAATCCTAGTACGCGACTTTAATCACCAACTTGAGGAAGATGTTGGCTGCAAAGTTCTTCTTCTCTTCAATAGATGAAGATCGTGAAGTTGCTTGGTCACAAAACCCTACGGTGTACAAACACAGTAGCTTCTTCAAGAACTAGGGCAAAATTAGGTTTCCGGTCACACTTGTGGAATTATGCTCTTGTGCAATTGTGCTCTCAGTTGTGTAACCAGATACGGCTCTTAAAATAATCCTTATATATGTTTAGGATTGTGAGAAAAGAAAGCCCAAACACATAATCGTGAATTGGAGTCAAAACAGATCTGAAATTTTGTTTTTCATAAACCTCTACAGATGCCTATCTGTCGAGTTACTGTCGAGCCAGGGGCTTCAACAACTTTACATGTCTCGATGCATGCTAGCCGTCGAGCTTTAATGACCAGCACTTTCTCAGCTTGAATCTTGGACATACTTGCATGGTTTCAATATTTAGACTTGAACTCTTGTTCCTTGAAGTATTAAACACATCCTAGATCTACTTAATTACAAGTAAAATGCGTTTTGTCAAATGATTAGCTAATTACATAAAATGTTGACATATATTTCTAACAACCAATCACACATGTCCTAACAATCTCTCCATTTGGCAATCCGTGACAAAACCACAACAAACAAATGAACATATGAGAAAAGTCATAAATTACTCAACTCATACTTACTTGTTTAGTACAATAAAATCTATTCTAACACAAACTCTTGAAAAACTTTGCAAAAAGAGAGTTTATGGCAAGTAGACTTTGACGACCTGTATTTCTGAAACACTTAAACAAAACTTATCAAGACATCTTTGTGTGAAACAGAAATAATAGATTGCATACAATTAAAGAAACATGTGTACAAAGAGAGAAAAGAAACAACATATGTAGAGATAGGTGAAGAAAACATACATCATCACACACACACACACACACACACACACACACATATATATATATATATATATATATATCAAAGATAAGCACAATGTATGTAAATATGGTCATAAAACCTAAGGTACAAGAACAATGTATCTAAGAAAGAAAGAAGATACATCAAAATCCTCACTACATCCCTCAATATCAACACTCCCCCTAACAAAAATCTCCTATATACTAACCCTCCCCCTAAGCATGACTGCTATAACCAAAACTACTCCCCCTTTTTGTCATGAGTGACAAAAGGTAAGAGTGTCAAGTAGACATTTTGTTAGATCTGGAAGAGCTAGCATCTTCATCCTCATCATCATCATCGTCGAATGCCTCAAGAGAAGGAGGAGGAAAGGGAGACTCCACAAAGCCACCAAGGTGAGCCTGCTTTCTAGCAATACGGCTGACACAGGTGTTCACTTGATACAACTTAGTAGAAAGTGTATCAAGGCGAACATCCATGCGCTGAAGCTGCGCCATGATTGCATCCAAAGTCACACCTCCTGCTGAAGTAGAAGGAGCGGGGGTGGATGGAGTAAAAGAAGTGGGAGGAGCTGCCAAACCGGACCGCCTCGATCCAAACTGCACCTTGTTTCGTTTAACAGTAGCATAGTCAATGGCACACATAACGGAGAAGTGGTCGGACGAGAGAAAAGGAATAGAAAAATGGCATAAAATCCACATGACAGCTGAAGGAAACATGAGCTTATCACAGGTCGCCGTATCCCTATACACATCTATGATAGAAAGAATGAAATGCGAAGGAAAATCTATGGTAAGATCCTTAAGAAGGGAAAGCAAAAATCAAGCACGGGGCTCTGTGATAGAGTTATAGTGAGAGAGAGAGAGGTTGCAAAACAAACGTCATCACCATGTTCATGAATCTAGGACCTTTAGCAAAGGCCGAACATGGTGTAAACTGACAATCCCCCAATCAGCTGGGTGCTTGCAGAAAGTAGAAATCATCTCGTCTTTGGACACAGTCCTCAGACGCTCACAGCCGAGGTAGTTAGGATGCGCAACCCTCGGGACACGGAGCACATCGGATACCAACTTTAGTGTGACCACTATGCGCGTACCTCGAACGCGAGTATGAAAGAGAAGTATTGAAGTATCAATTCCATGCATGTTGGAGTAGAACTCCTAGATTAGCACGGAAGGACATGTGATCGGGACGTCACACAGTGACTCCCTGTCCCGATTGTGAAAGACAGTAGGAAGGTCAGTGCCGGCAAAATCCGACAAAATAAATCGGCGTTTCAAATGAACACCTCATTTAGAGAAGTTCTCTAAGAAGTCCTTTTGGGCATCCTCATCATGAAATCGAATAAAAGAGAGGGTAGGATCAGAAGACAAAGAGGCCCTAGAACGAAGAGGGTTCTAGGACGGAACAAACTTAAGTTTCGGTGCCATTGACACATTAACGTAAACTAGAGAGAGAGGGGGAAGAAAGAAACACTCAGAAAAGTCCCAAATAGTTCAAATATACATAAATATATTGAATGTAAAAGACGTATGCATGAAAATGCATGAACATGTGACGTGCAACAGTAATATCATCATAGGCTCAACCCAATCCAAACCTACCAGCACACAAATAGTTTAACATATATTACACACATCTAAATGCATGAAAATATAGTTAAATGCACATGAGATGCAATGCATGAAGTTTTTAAGAGCAAATCTACAAAACCCATACCAAAAATTTCACAAAAACTCGACAATTTTGAAAAACCCCAAAAATTTTCAAAAACTCAAAACCTAAATATGAATGCATAAAAAGATCATGAAGAATGAGAGGAAGAGAGATCATACCAAGTGATTTGAAGCAAGAAAAGGCTAAAAATCACGTGGGTTTGAAGGTTTGGAGCGAGAAGTGAGTGTTTGGGAGGTGAACAGGCGCGGACAGATCGAGAGAGATTGAGAAAATGAGGATTGGATCGCGCTGAAACCTATATATAGGTTTTTAGTAATTCTCGACAGATAGAGGTGTCGAAAGAGGTGTCCACAACATAAGCTCGATGGATCGAGGAGCTATCGAAGGGACATGAGATTTCTCGATCGATCCACCTAGCTGTTGAGAGGTATCGAGATTGCAATAAAAATCAACTGAAAAGCTCGATAGATAAGCCAGGAATCGAGAAGTGTCAAGGAGCTGTTGAAGGAAAAATTCTGGTTTTGTATCTCATACAAAACACATAGCGGAAGCAACAAATAAGGATCTATTTCATTCATGATTGATAACGTGCACTATGTAAATTTCAGAATTTAAGAACAAGATAGCGTACCTTGGTGTGGAGAAATTCAAAACAAAGATTAGAAGCACTTGGGCATACTTTTAATCTTCACTCCAATTCCACTTTACGCCCAAGATGTGTGGTCTCTCAATTAGTTTTTCAAAGGGAGAATGAAAGTGTGTCTCACACTCTCTTACACACCGTTTCTTTTTCTTTTTTAATCTCTTCTAATAAAAATTCTGTATGTTTCTCCCTTTATAACTAACTGATTATCCAATTGGGCTGGCCTATTGGGCCTTTCCAATTGGGCTTTAGTGTGTGGCTTGGAGTGAGACCAAAAGGGACCAATAAGACACTAGCTCCAATGGGCCTTGGGCTTTTCCGTCAACTCTTGACAAGTCCAAAGTTATCATTAATTATATTTAATACCACTATATAAATATAATTGCATTCTAGGCCTTATTAATAAATTATATCCCAAGACTTTATTATACACGTAACCCCTTCATAAAATATTCGTAGTAACACAAAGTCATAAATGTAGACTGTCACTTTGTAAATTACTATATCTTATCCTTGAGTACCCGGTTTAATTCTTTAAAGTTATTCATTATATATTTATGAAATCCAATTTCATAAATATATACTTTAGTAATTTCTTACTAAAGTGGTTAGGCCTAACTCTCTGAATAACTGAAATCATTAAACTTATCTCAAGGGAATATTTTATATCTCCATCAAAAGACTATGAATTCCATCTTGAGAATATATGTTCCATCAACACTAAATGTGGCTGCCCAACATACTGAGGTTTTGACCGTTACTTCAGATCTCACTCCTGATATATCAAAGCAACCTGCACTTCATGATCAGGTCCATTATTCTCTCAGGATTAAGAGTTCATGCAAATAGAAGTCGTGAGATTTATTATTCATTTGACAGTCGTTAGGAAAATAATAAATCTCACAGCGGTCCTGTTCAATATGTCTTAACTCTTAAAACATATCAACATATCAACTAGAAGTCTCAACTTCCATGATCAAGACAAATCATCTTAGTTGACATGTTATAGTTTTCGCAGATGAAATGTCCAATTTCATCACCGACTACGACCTATAAATTCTGAGTTTACAAAGAACTTGTAATTTACATCTTTTGTGACTTTTCACATAAATCACATACAATGCATCTCATGGACTATATGATAATGTCCCATATTCATGTTACCATTATTTTAGATAATAATAAAATAACTTTATCAAGCACAATATTAAGTCATACATCATGTCATACATAGCATCATACAATAGGATTTAAGGGCACAAATCCTATCAATCTCCCACTTGCCCTAAAGACTATTGTGTACTAATCTAACTCCCATTCCTTCCAAATGTGACTCGAAAGTCCTTTGAGGCAAGGCTTTGGTAAAGGGATCTGCTAGATTATTTGCACTTTCAATCTTTGCTACCACAACATCTCCACGAGCAACAATGTCTCGAATGATGTGGTACTTCCTCTCAATGTGCTTTCCTTTCTTATGATTCCTTGGATCTTTGGATTGTGCAACCGCTTCACTATTGTCACAAAACAATGTGATGGGAACTTGCTCCATTCTCACAACACCAAGATCAGAAAGGAATTTCTTGAGCCAAACAGCCTCCTTTGCTACTTCACAAGCAGCAACGTACTCGGCTTCCATGGTGGAGTCCGCAATACAAGATTGCTTAACACTCCTCCAACTTATGACTCCACCTCCCAAGGTGAAAACACATCCTGAAGTGGATTTTTTGAAATCTAGATTTGATTGAAAATCTGAATCTGTATAGCCAATGGGAATCAAATTCTCACTATGGTAAACAAGCATATAATCTCTCGTTCTCCTAAGATACTTGAGAATATGTTTTAGAGCTTGCCAATGTTTTGGTCCTGGATTTGATTGATATCGGCTGACCATGCCAACTGAATAACAAATATCTGGTCTAGTACAAAGCATGACATACATGAGACTTCCCACTGCAAAAGCATAAGGAACTTGTCTCATCATAATTTCTTCCTCTTGAGTCTTAGGCTTTTGGTCATCAGACAGAGGAACTCCATGTCTAAAAGGAAGCAATCCTTTCTTGAAGTTTTGCATGCTAAACCGTTCTAGGACCTTATCTATATATCCAGCTTGTGATAAGCCTAACATCTTATTCTTGCGATCTCGCCAAAGCTTGATCCCTAGAATAAAGTTAGCCTCACCCAAGTCCTTCATATCAAATTGGCTTGACAACCAAATTTTAATCGATGACATTACCCCTACATCATTCCCAATGAGTAGAATATCATCAACATAAAGCACTAGGAACATTACTACTTTGTCTCGATGTCTTTTGTACACACATGGTTCATCAAGATTTTGTTCAAAACCAAATGACTTGATTGCTTGATCAAATCTGATGTTCCATGACCTAGATGCTTGTTTAAGTCCATAAATGGACTTATTCAACTTGCATACCATATGCTCTTGGTTCTTCGCTATGAAACCTTCTGGTTGCAATATGTATATTTTTTCTTCAAGATTGCCATTAAGAAATGCAGTCTTGACATCCATTTGTCAAATCTCATAATCATAATGAGCAGCAATGGATAAGAGAATTCTGATAGATTTAAGCATGGCTACTGGCGAAAAAGTTTCATCATAATCAATACCTTCTTTTTGTGTATACCCTTTCGCCACTAGTCTTGCTTTAAAGGTTTCAACCTTTCCATCTATCCCTCTCTTTCTCTTGTAAACCCATTTGCAACCAACACGTTTAATGCCGTTAGGCGTCTTTACAAGATCCCATACATGATTGGAATCCATAGAATCCAATTCAGATTTCATAGCTTGGACCCAATGATGTGCATCTATATCACTCATTGCTTCATCATAAGTGTAAGGATCCGATTCAGCCTCTTCTGAGATAGCCTCATAAGTTTCTCCCAAACTTATGAATCTTATAGGAGGCCGAACAATCCTCCCACTACGACGAGGCACCTGTGTACTAGACATCTCATGAGTAGTATCTTGTGGTGTATCTAATACAGTCACATCATCCCTAATTTCATCAATTGGTTGTTCAACTACAGGTGCATTCATTTCAGCCAAGGCAACTCTACTTCTCGGAGTAAAATTATTCATATAGTCATTTTCCAAGAATTTGGCATTTGTGCTAACAAACACTTTATTATCCTTATGACCATAAAATAAACCTCCAACTGTTCCTTTTGGATACCCTACAAAAAATACCACTTCTGTTTTAGACTGTAACTTGTCAGACTTTCCTTTCAACACATATGCTGGACAACCCCAAATGTGGAGATGTCTCATACTAGGCTTACGCCCATTCCACAACTCTACAGGTGTTTTAGGAATAGACTTCGAAGGTACTAAATTCAGAAGATACATTGCAGTATTTAAGGCATATCTCAAAAAAGAAATTGGTAGAGTCGAATAACTCAACATAGACCTAACCATATTTAAAAGAGTCCTATTCCTTCTTTCTGCTACACCATTTTGTTGTGGAGTTCCAGGTGCAGTCAACTGGGATATAATCCCATTTTTAGTCAAGTAATCCTTGAAATCACCAAGAAGGTATTCGCCACCTTGATCAGATCAAATGGCCTTTATGTGTTTACTCAATTGATTCTCAACTTCAGCCCTAAACTCTTTGAACTTTTCAAAAGCTTCGAACTTCCGTTTCATTAGGTACACATAACCAAATATAGAGTAATCATCAGTAAAAGTAATGAAATACTCATAGCCACCTCTTGTTTGGATTGATATAGGACCACATACATCTAAATGTACTAGTTCTAGCAAATCTTGGACTCTTCTACCCTTTGCATTAAAAGGTCGTTTGGTCATCTTACCTTCCAAACAAGATTCGCAAACTGGAAAACCATCAAAGTCCATGGGCTGTAAAAGTCCATCTTTGATTAGTCTTTGAATCCTACTTGAATTAATATGACCTAAACGCAAGTGTCATAGATATGCATCACTAGTAGAAGGAAACTTTCTCTTTAATGATTTCACATGAGAGTTACTATCTAATTTAGAATTGTATAATTCATGCTTATCAGGAGTCAAAATATAAAGACCATCCACAACATTGCCAGAACAGATAAACACTTTATCCTTCTTTATTACAACATTGTCTTTCAGGATAACACAATATCCATGTTTACCTAAGTAAGTTGCAGAAATTAAATTCCTACGAACATTAGATACATACAAACAGTCTTCCAATATTAAAACTCTAGACTTAAAACACAAATTAAACACTCCAACAGCTTCAACCGGAATCTTGCTCCCATCAGCCAAAGTAAGAAATAGTTCTCCCTCATTCAACTTTCTGGTCTCCTGGAACCCCTGCAAAGAATTGCAGATTTGATTAGTACAACCTGAATCTACACACCAGGAATCTGTTGGATTCTGTACCAAACATATTTCAAGAAGAAATGAACTTTTCATACCTTTATTCTTGGCAGCCTTGAATGTTGGACAATTCCTCTTCCAATGTCCTTTCTCACCACAATGGAAACACTTTCCTTTGGTTTTCTTTCCTTTGTCGGCAACCCCTAAGGCAATTTGTTTACCATCTTTCTTAGTGAAGTCCTTCTTCTTCTTCTTCTTCTTCTTACCCTTGCCTTTCGACTTAGGTTGAGAAGTAGAAGCTTCTCCCACATTGGCTTCAACACTAGAAGTACCAAGGATGCCTTCCGCCGCCACTAACTCATTCATTAATTCAGACAAAGAATAAATCTTTTTGTTCATATTATAATTGAGTCTGAATTCCTTGAATGATTCTGGTAGTGACTGGAGTATCATATCCACTTGGGATTCTCCATCAATGTCGGCACCTAAAACTTCTAATGTGTTCAGATTAGCAATCATCCTAAGACAATGCTCTCTCACTGAACTTCCTGCAGCCATTTTGGTATTATAAATTTGCCTTATGGTTTCTTGCCTTGGAGAACGGCCTTGCTCACCAAACATCTCCTTCAGACTATGCATTATGTCCGAAGCAAGTTCTACATCCTGCATTTGATGCTGTAGAACATTTGAGATAGATGCTAGGATGTAGCACTTGGCCATCTCATTAGATTTCTGCCAACGATCGTATCACTGTTTTTCCTCAAGAGGAGCATCTAATGAAGGAAATTTAGGACATGGTTGAGTAAGCACATACTTGTGCTCTTCAGCAGTAAGAACAATGTCTGAATTTCTTTTCCAGTCAACATAGTTGGATCCAGTCAGTTTGTTTTGGTTAAGAATAGAAACAAGTGGGCTAAATGATGCCATGATAAAATCTAAAAATAATAAACATGAATATAATAAGTAAATTGGACATTATCAATTTAGCATAAAAATATATAATATGGAACCTTAATAAAACCATAAAATAATATATGCAACGACAACCCAATCTCATATTCAATATCCCTCAGCATAGAGTGAACATAAAATACTATGATTGATTGAGAACTATTCTCATTATTAGTGCTATCATGATAACTCTTATCAAACACTAATAATATGCCGTTTTACATTTAGCCTCTAAGTAATAATAGTAAGAACTCAGCATAGAGGATACTATAATACTTAGTCTAGTGTATACCATTGTCTAGAATCATGTGTAACCACATTTCATCTCTTTAACTGGCTTATTTTGTAGTACCATGATAAAACACCCTCCGCATGGAATGCAAAGCTCGAAGCTAAGACAAGGTGTTTATCAAACCACTATAAACCAGGAAATTCAATCTTGTAGGACCATGAAATAAATACTCTCTGCATGGAATGCTAAGCTCGAGGCAAAGACAAAGTATAAATTTCACACTACTATGAACCAACAATGGAGGCCGTGAGATTCAACCCTTGTATCTCTCTCCCACTAGATATTTTAAAATAAAGGTTTTTTAAGATCAAGAATGATAATAATGCTAGACACGTGAAAAACATAATCCTAATCTCATTAGGAATAAATTTCATAATCCTAGTATTAATATATATAAATATATATATAACGTAATAAAAATCTTTATTACATATAAAAAACCATATTATATTATATATAATATAATATACAAATTCATATATAATATATAATTATTACTTTATATATATATATATAATATATGTTTATTATATTATATTATATATATATATATATATATATATATATATATATATATATATATATATATGATTGTCAGAGAAGGTTAGAATCCATACGGATTCACCTTTTCTAAGGACTGCAAAATGGCGGCCAAGCCATACAACCATATTCATTAAATCCAATCCGTGACATTAAGAACCCAAGCAGTACAAAAACTGAAGCAGTTTTTTTTTTTTTTTTTTTTTTTAAGCGGTTACTTCATCAATTAATAACTACCATAAAGCATGGCAATCCGTACATCAACTATGAATATAACAATCAATGCATCAACACTCAATTGTATTCATTTCCAAGCACTTTACTACAAGACACGACTTCACACAAAAAACAATATATCCTTGTGAAGAAACGGATATGTATATACAAGTGATGCAATTCTCTTCATTATATTCATATGATGCAGAAAATTAAAAACACAAAGGCAACGGTTTTTCTTAAATTCTAAAATTTAATCACATATTATACAATCATGATATGAAAACCTGGCTCTGATACCAATTGAAGGAAAAATTCTGGTTTTGTATCTTATACAAAACACATAGCGGAAGCAACAAATAAGGATCTATTTCATTCATGATTGATAACGTGCACTATGTAAATTTCAGAATTTAAGAACAAGATAGCGTACCTTGGTGTGGAGAAATTCAAAACAAAGATTAGAAGCACTTGGGAATACTTTTAATCTTCACTCCAATTCCACTTTACGCCCAAGATGTGTGGTCTCTCAATCAGTTTTTCAAAGGGAGAATGAAAGTGTGTCTCACACTCTCTCACACGTAGTTTCTTTTTCTTTTCTAATCTCTTCTAATAAAAATTCTGTATGTTTCTCCCTTTATAACTAACTGATTATCTAATTGGGCTAGCCTATTGGGCCTTTCCATGGGTTTTAGTATGTGGCTTGGAGTGGGACCAAAAGGGACCAATAAGACACTAGCTCCAATGGGCCTTGGGCTTTTCAGTCAACTCTTGACAAATCTAAAATTACCATTAATTATATTTAATACCACTATATAAATATAATTGCACTCTAGGCCTTATTAATAAATTATATCCCAAGACTTTATTATACACGCAACCCCTTCATAAAATATTCGTAGTAACACAAAGTCATAAATGTAGACTGCCACTTTGTAAATTACTACATCTTATCATTGAGTACCCGGTTTAATTCTTTAAAGTTATTCATTATATATTTATGAAATCCAATTTCATAAATATATACTTTAGTAATTTCTTACTAAAGTGGTTAGGTCTAACTCTCTGAATAACTGAAACCATTAAACTTATCTCAAGGGAATATTTTATATCTCCATCAAGAGACTATGAATTCCATCTTGAGAATATATGTTCCATCAACATTAAATGTAGCTGCCCAACATACCGAGGTTTTGACCGTCACTTCAGATCTCACTCCTGATATATCAAAGCAACCTACACTTCATAATCAGGTCCATTATTCTCTCAGGATTAAGAGTTCATGCAAATAGAAGTCGTGAGATTTATTATTCATTTGACAGTCGTTAGGAAAATAATAAATCTCACAGCGGTCCTGTTCAATATGTCTTAACTCTTAAAACATATCAACATATCAACTAGAAGTCTCAACTAGAAGTCTCAACTTTCATGATCAAGACAAATTATCTTAGTTGACACGTTATAGTCTTCGCAGATGAAATGCCCAATTTCATCACCGACTACGAACTATAAATTCTGAGTTTACAAAGAACTTGCGATTTACATATTCTGTGACTTTTCACATAAATCACATACAATGCATCTCATAGACTACATGATAATGTCACATATTCATGTTACCATTATTTTAGATAATAATAAAATAACTTTATCAAACACAATATTAAGTCATACATCATGTCATACATAATGTCATACATAATATCATACATAGCATCATACAATAGGATTTAAGGGCACAAATCCTAACAGCTGTCGAGATTGCTAAAAAACAGTTTTTCAAAAAAAGAAAAACACTAATATGAATGCAATCAAGCATGCAATTAAACCAAGGATCCAAACAACATTTTAACTTCTCAAAATCATCTCTCAACAACAATTTTAAGCACATTGATCCCAAAAACACACACACACACACACACATACACACACACACACACACACAACAAGTCTAACCGATTTTATATTTAAAAAACAAGTCAAGACAGTTTAGTGAGCATACATTAACACATGTAAACCTTGTGATGACCAAATCACATTGTACCTGCATTGTATCAAGAATAGCAAAGAAAATTACGTGTTGTGTGTGAAAAACACTTTAAAGTGTCTCTATGTTATAACGATTTAAGATATAAGAAAATCACTTTAACTCATACACAATCATAACTATTTGATGGGGACTATCATTTTTGAGATACATCCTATAACTCCCACATCTCCTAGAATACACGCTTGCAATCATGTTTTAAGGCATTTTGTTCTTTTTGCTTTTATTTTCTTTGCATATTTTTCTTTTTGCTAAGCATACCATACATGGGTATATAAAAGAGAGAAAAGAAATACTCAATTATGTTAAGCTTTTTTGACATTGCACTTTTGCTATTCCAAAGTATACAGATGTCATTGACATTGCACTTTTGCTATGCCAAAGCATACAAATGTCATGTCATGATTGGCTGGTAACAGTGATAAGATGGTTATTTATGCCTTTCTCTTAGGATTTTCTAGTCTTTTCCGTAAAAAAGAGTGACACGAGTGTTAAGTACAAGAGATTACTTAATCTTACTCATCACAAATAAGAGTCACAAAGCTCACTTACTCAGTTGTGCATAAAGGTGCTCATCTAAGTTACAAAAGATATAAAGTTTAGAAAATTTTGTTTCAATGGCTATCCAAGGTATACAAGTACCAATGTACACATACACACACTATTTTTGTATTTTTCAAATTTTTCAAATTTTTTATTTTTTATTTTTATGAAAAACAAAATAAAACAAACTGAAAAAAATAACCAACAAAAACATGATAAACAAAGCAAAGTAATGCATAAAACTAGATGCAAATGCATGAGGAAGAAGAAGAAGAAGAGAATAAGATCAATCCATGGAGATAACACCAATGTTTTGACGAAGGAATTTAAAACATTTACTGTCAAGAGGTTTGGTGAACAGGTTAACCTTCTGATCATTGGTGTGAATAAACTCAAGAGTAAGTATACCATCTTCGACAAGCTCCCTAATGAAGTGATGTTGAATCTCTATGTGTTTGGTTCGAGAATGTTGAACCGGATTCTTAGAGATGTTGATGGCACTGGTAGTGTCACAATAGACGATGAGATGTTCTTGACAAATACCATAATCATGGAGGAGTTTTTGCATCTATAAGAGTTGGGTGCAACAGCTATCGACAGCAATGTACTCAGCTTCTGAATCTTGTTGACGAATCTGCAATCCAAGGAAATGAGTCAGTTCTCCAATCATGCTCATCTCGAATTCAGCCTGCATGAGTTTTGGGAAGCCATGAGCAAGTTCATTCTTAGTCGATCCAAAAATGATGTCATCAACATAGATTTAAGCGAGTATCAACTCGCCATCTTCCCTCTTGATGAAGAGAGTCTGATCAGCCTTTCCTCTTGTGAACCCATATGACACCAAGTATTGTGTGAATCGATCATACCAAGCTCTAGGTGCTTGCTTCAACCCATAAAGTGCCTTCTTGAGGTACAACACATGATCCAGAAAGTGTGGATCAATGAATCCTTTTGGTTGAGCTACATAGACATCTTCTTTAAGTAGTCCATTCAAGAAAGCAGTCTTTACATCCATTTGGTAAAACTTGAACTTTAAATGGCAAGCTAAGGCAAGGAGAATTCTAATGGACTCCATACAAGCAACTGGGGCAAATTTTTCATCATAGTCTACTCCTTCCATTTGTGAGTATCCTTGAGTTACAAGTTGAGCCTTATCGCAGATCACATTGCCCTCCTCATCAGTCTTATTGAGGAATATCCACTTTGTGCCGATGGTGTGCTCACCCTCCGGTTTAGGTACTAAAATCCAAACATCATTCCTCTGAAACTGAAGCAGTTCATCATGCATTGCTTCAACCCAACTTTCATCCTGAAGGGCTTCCTTAACTCTAGTGGGTTCAACCTGTGACAAATAACAAGAATAAGACATAAAGTTAGCAACACATTTATCAACTGTACGTTTCCTTAATGTAAGTTCATTCATGTTTCCCACAATAACTTCTAGAGGATGGTTTAGCTTAATCTTGGAGGAAGGTCCTTTGTCTTCATGGGGTTCAGAATTTGGTGAAGTGGGTATATTTGCAGAATCTTCCACAACACTAGGAGTACCTGGAGTACTTGGAGATGCTGGTTCTTGTTCAATAATTTCTTGAACTTCCTTAGACTCAGGAGGAAGAATTTCTTTGGGGAATTCCTCAATGCCTTTTTCCAAACCGGAATCTACAGACTCATCAATAACAACATTCACTGTCTCCATTACCTTCATAGTTCTTTTGTTATATACCCGATAAGCCTTGCTTGTAGAGGAGTAGCCTAGAAATATTCCTTCATCGCTTCGGGAGTCAAACTTTCCCACATTCTTTTTATCCTTGAGGATGAAACAAGTACTTCCAAAGATTCTAAAATACTTCACATTCGGCTTCCTTCCTTTCCATAACTCATATGGAGTCTTCTTGGTACCGGGTCTGAAATACACCCTATTAACTGTATGACACACAGTGTTAACGACTTCTCCCCACAAATTTCTAGCTACATCCTTATTGTGCAACATGGCTCTGGCCATCTCCTGAATAATCCTATTTTTTCTTTCTAGTACACCATTCTACTAAGGAGTAATAGGAGTAGAGAATTCTTGAGATATACTTGGTCTCATACAAAAAGACTCCATATACGAGTTCTTAAATTCTTTACCATTATCACTTTGAATTCGATCAATTTTCAAGCTCTTTTCATTCTACAGTCTTGTGCACAAAGCTTTAATGTGCTTAGGAGCATCAGACTTGGATCGTAAAAGAATGACCCAAGTGTACCTAGTGAAGTCGTCTACCACAACCATGATGTATCTCTTACCACCAAGAGACTCGGTTCTAGTTGGACCCATAAGATCCAGATGTAGAAGCTCCAATGGTCTAGATGTGACTAATGTCTGAGTGCTCGGATGCTTAGCTTTCGTTTGTTTTCCAAGCTGACATGGTCCACACACCACATTGCTCATCCTACTAGGTTTTGGTATCCCTAAAACTGATTCATGCTTAGATACAATAGTGAGATATTTGTAACTAGCATGTCCCATTCGTTAATGCCATAGATCTTCATTTGGAAAACGAATGCTGTTGCACACAATATCAGCGTCAGGAACTAATCCATAACAGTTGTCTAGAGTGCGAACACCACTTATGAGTTTCTTTCCAGACTCATCCATGACAAGACACTTTCCCTTTGAGAATAGCACTTTGAAGTCTTGATCACATATCTAACTTATACTCAGTAGATTCACCCTTAGACCTTCTACATATAGAACATTCGCAATGTCTGGCAGTCTAGGTAGAGAGATAATTCCCTTCCCTTTAATCTGTGATTTGCTCCCATCACCAAAAGTGACATTGCCACATTTCTTAGACTCGAAAACCTTGAAGAAGGATCTGTCTCCAGTCATGTGTCTTGAGCAACCGCTGTCAAGGTACCACAAACACGTGTCCATAACTTTAAATGCGGACTTCATCATAAAACACACTCCGTGCTTAGATGACAGATCAGTGGTGATGGTGCTTTCTCTCATTTGCCTTTTACAAGCTAAGCCTTTAATTTTTACTCTTCTCAGACGAACTCCTTTGTACATTTTCATTCTGAGATAGTCTAGTTTCTTCTTAGTAAAACTGAGATCTTTTCCAATAGTCATCATAAGAGAATTCAAATAACTTTTAGACTTGTATTTTCTGAGATGCTCAAGCAAATAGATATTAGAAAAACAAGATGTATTTGAAAACAAAGATCTGTTCAAGCCGATTACAGCCATGACAATAGGGGTCAATGGATCAACACAGCAAGGATTAAACCATAATCAGAGTGTGCTTGCTCTAATACCACTTGATAGGCTAAAAATGTATTGACCCATTGTGATGGATTAATTGATTAATTAACCAAGTTTAATTAATTAATCAATTTAACATGCAAACGCATGGTAGCACAAACAAATCACCAAACAACTAAATGCAGTGGAAATTAAATTTGACATGGTGATTTGTTTACGGATGGGGAAAACCTCCAAGGCAAAAACCCTACAAGGAGATTTTAAGGTCACCACTCCAGAGAATCCACTATTATCAAAACAAGCGGTTACAAGTAAAAGAATCCCAGTACTTTATACCAACCTACAGTTGAACCCTTACCCCAATACCCAATTGGACTTATTCTGTAGTGACAATCTCTCCTTTTGATGCACGGCTCCCAGTACGTGACTAACCAATTGCGTGGATCTCAGTACGTGACTTCAATCACCAACTTGAGGAAGATGTTGGCTGCAAAGTTCTTCTTCTTTTCAACAGATGAAGATCGTGACGTTACTTGGTCACAAAACTCTACGGTGTACAAACATAGCAACTTCTTCAAGAACTAGGGCAAAACTAGGTTTCCAATCACACTTGTGGAATTATGCTCTTGTGTAATTGTGCTCTCAGTTGTGTAACCAAATACGGCCCTTAAAATAATCCTTATATATGTTTAGGGTTGTGAGAAAAGAAAGCCCAAAAACATAATCACGGATTGGAGTTAAAACCAATCTGAAATTCTGTTTTCATAAACCTCGACAGATGCCAATTTGTCGAGCTGCTGTCTAGCCACGGGCTTCAACAACTCTACAGGTCTCAATAGATGCTAGCTGTTCAGCTTTAATGACTAGCACTTTCTTAGCTTGAATCTTGGACAGACTTGCATGGCTTCAATACTTGGACTTAAACTATTGTTCCTTAAAGTATTAAACACATCCTAAATCTACCCAATTATAAGTAAAGTGTGTTTTGTCAAAGGATTAGCCAATTATATAAAATGTTGACATATGTTTCTAACAACCAATCACATATGTCCTAACAGTAACGCTCACAAATGCCTCTCCCTTGGGCTTGTTCATATAGATTTACTACATCATTGAAAATCCATTCTAAATCAAATTGTATATGAACAACAACCAGTTTTCATTTTCATATGTGTATTGCATCATCCTATGAAGGAGGGGATCCCAATTATATAAGAATTACCAATCAAATAAAAATATAGATTTATGTATTTGAAGTGTTACCTATTAATTATTATAAGATTTGGGAGTGAGAGTTGCACTCACTGCATATAATAATAACGGTTGCAGAATTCCCCAAGGAAAGTGGCACCATTGGGTATGTTCCTAAAATAAAAGCTATCATCAATGTTTAGATAGACCAATATGCCAAAGCATGGGCATATATTGTAATTTTTCAATTAAAGAAGAAGTGTAAGGCTTATTTAACTATAGGGTGAAGAACAAATAAGATGCTAAACTTATACGAAATTTTTATCATATGTCACTGTCAGTGTCAAAACTTTTGGGAAACTACTTTAACAAATTGTAAACACTTCAATTTTCATTTTCAAAAACAAATTAAGGGGAAAAAAACCAAAAATGTTTTGTTAGCAATATTCATTTAAATTCTACTGTGCCTGTCTGCCATGGCTATTGTAGTCACGTTATAGTGATCGGGTTTTGGGGTTGGTTTGTAGTTGTGGCCTTGTTGGGAAGGAGATGGAATGGAAGAAGAAAAGTGAGGAGGCAGTTTGGTGCGTAATGTGTGCGTAGGAAACAGATGAATTGTATGTGGGTTAGTGAGAGGTTCTAGATTTTTGGGATTTGTATATGTGTTTATCCCTACCAGTCTTTGTTTTTGTTTTTTTTTTTTTTTTTAATTTGCACAAAAGATGGGAGTGTTTTTTTAAGATTTTTTAAAAAAAAGGTGGATGGATGAGGATTTTTATTTTTATTTTTTTATAGTTGGATGGATGTGTTTTTTTATATGTGATAATTCATAATCTATTTTTCTATTTTTTTTATATAAAAAAAAAAAAAAAATGTATAGTTGGTTTGAAGAAGTGGGTTAGTGAGAGAGTGTTCCTATTTTGTAGGTAATGTTTTAGTAAAAGTTAGACATGTATTTTTACCAGACTATCATTTAGTTTTGTCTCTACTTGAATGTAAGGGTGTAGGGGTATTTTGGAAAAGAAAAATCCAGTCCAAATAAGGGAAGCCTCTTAAATGGTAGTATAAATACTATTTAGAGAATAAAGAGTACATTTTATCTTTTATTTACTTACTTTTTTTAAATACACTTTCTAACTGAATCTCTATCATTTCTCTATTCCATTTAAATATTATTTCTTAATTCTTTCTTTAATATTTCTTTATTCTCCTTTCAATTTTAATTACGTACTCTTTATTTTATTTTTCCCTTATCTCTATACTTTTTTTTCATCCATATGTTTCTTTCTTCTCTTTTTCTTTTTTTTCCTCTTTTTTTCTCCTCCACGCACATATACTTCTTATTCTTATCTTCATTTTCATTCTTTATTTCTACTTCTAGACATACAACTCTCTCTTTCTTTCTCTCTTTCTCGCTCACACACAGACACACACAAAGATCGTCGACAAGAGAGAGTTAGCCTTAAATTAGCATTCACACATGTCGCCTTGTCCACTCCACCATTGCTCATCCTCCTCACTACTGCAGCTTAGATGAGTCAGATTTGCTTTGTTGTTGTTGTTTTTTTTTTTTTTTGTTGTTATAATTTGATTAGTTTTAAGATTGTGATTTGAATTTGTATTTTGATTGTGATTGAGTTTTGATAGTGATGTCTGAGAGAGAGAAAATTCTAGAATGGTTTAGATGTTTGCACTTGAACTTGAGCAAAATTGAATATTTTATTTGGTGGTTTGAATTTTTTACTACAGTTAATTGTTTTGCTCATGAACAGTAGGTCATCAGACCGAGAGAGTGACTGTTCAATAGCAAACAATTTTTTGCTAATGAACAGTGATTTAGAGAGACTGTTGGAGCACCATTTTGTGGGTTTGCCGGGTCAACCATTCTTGTCATGCATTATTAAGATATTATTAGAGAAGATCTCTAGATTAAAATTGCATTTAATGTTTACCACAGTAAATATATCGCTATTATATACTTAGGCCTTTAGTCTTACCCTAGAATCGAAAGATAATTATATGTTGACCACCCAAAAATATTTTGCTTTGTACTTACAAGTCTTCATAATGAGAATAACATATTTACGAACGCTAGATCCGATTTTGAAGCTGTTCTCGACAATCAAAAAGGGTCGGTGGACTTTTAATCTCCAACTCACAAGTTGTTCAGAGCTTGTTTGGATATTATGAAAACTGAGTGATATCACTCAGTTTTCATGATCCATCATCCAAACCGAGTGGGTCCCACGAATGACCATCTATTTGGCTTAGTTTTGGATAACTGTTTTCATGACTCAAATACTAAAAAATTTGGATGTGGATGATGGAAAATGAAAATAGGATTTTGGTGTTTTCAAAACTTGAAAACTAAAACTCAATGGCAAAAGATGAGATTGTGGGTTATTACAGTTGGAACTCCCCTGTTTCATTTCATTTTTCTCCTAAATTTTCAGCAAAAATTTTCCCTCTTCTCACCTCCCTCTCTCAACCTTTTCTCATTTTCACTACCCTCTTCATGCCCACATTCTTGACCTCAAAGCACAGTCACCGAAAGCTAAACAAACTCAAGCTTGCACAAACGAAATCAAAACACAATTTTCAGTAGTCATAAAGTCATACATTGGGAAAAAAGAGATGTGGGGAAAAAAATAAAGCAAGTAGAGATATGAGTTTTGGAACCCATTCATGAATTTCAGTGTTTCATTCGTGGAAGAGAAAGAAAACAAAATGAAGACTAACAGAGAAAGAGAAACAGAGCGCTACAACTAAGGAACGGGAAAAAAAAAACATCGATAATCTTTGATTATTGCTAAAGATGGTCTTCGACTTTTGCTGGAGAAGAATAGAAACTTCTAACTTTGCTTTCAATGGGTTTGCGATCTAGATGACAAGATGGGTCTCTCTGTTTTCTGGAGATAGGTATTTGGGGAGATGGGTATTCATGCTAGAGATTGAATATGCAGTGTGTTGGAGATTAGGGAGATGGAAATCGAATTGTTTGGGAGGTGCTGGAGATGGATTCAAAAAGTGTTGGAGATTTGGGAAGAAGGTTATTTGTTGAAATTGGGAAGAAGGGATTTGGAGTCAAAGTGTGTGGGAGAGAAGGAAATTGTTTTAAACAATTTGTAAAGTTGTAATTTACAACTATTATGTGTTGGCTTTAATTCCGTGCCAAATTTGATTGTAATTTTGATCAATTTTTTGTACCCTGTATTTTATGTGGGATCTATTTGTAAGGGTTGTGAGAGAGAGAGAGAGAGAGAGAGAGAGAGAGAGAGAGAGAAAGTGTGTGAAGACTCAAGGCAATTGAAGATCAAAGTTGTTTTTCGCGAGTAGGCTTCTCGCGAAGTGACGCATGTGCCCAACACATGACTGAAATGTGAAGAGTCAGGACAGGATGGAGACAGCTGGTGTGTGGGCAATTTTTGTACTCCAGGGAAACTTATTGCGTACTCCCTGGAAACTTGTTTTTGTCCCACATCACAAAGAGACCTCCCCACTTTCTCACTTATAAGCCTGTGCTGAAGTGAGGAGTGTACCATCAGTGAAAGAGAATAAGGACGAACTATAACTACAAGACGAACACACTGACTGGATAATGGGAGTGTAAGAAGATCATGAAAGCTTATTAATGGCATATATTGCTAAAATACTATAGAAAATAACAGCAAAATATGGAATAGTATATAGAACAAGATACAACAAACTGAGGGATATTATTAGATTGAACAAGTTTTTTACAAGACTGGAAGACATAAACTGGAAAATATTACACAAATGGCTAACTCTCTATTTTCTAACTCTCAACTCTTCTAAGGCTTCTCTAATCTCTGCTGAACTAAGGAAACAAAAGGCCTATTTATAGGCAAATAATTTACAAAAGGACAAAATATTTTACAGTCAAGAGATATGAATGCTGACTTCCTTCTTTACAGTTGTCCAAAATGTGTGAGAGTTCAGTGCCAGTTGTCTTCTGAGTGTGCAGAAAATATTCTCTTTAGGATTCATTACTGACAATGGGCATAATGGAACTGAGGGAAAGGACAAAGTGATCATGTAATGCATAGTTGGTAGCTTGAAGAAAGTGTGACGGCAATGGAGAAAGGAAAACCAAGATAAAAGTGGGTCCCGTACCTTTTTTTTTTTTTGCATATATCTTTTGTACATATCTATCTTTAATCATCTCTTCCTTGAAACCATTTTTCATCAATATCTGCATCTGGATCATGGTTATGGTAATAAGGATCATCGAAGTCAAAAGGATTAGGCATTTCCCAATGGTGTTCATATGGCCATTGCTGTCTGCAAACATCTGGGTCGGCTGGTACTATTTCTGGGAGGATTTCCTGATTGAGGGATGCTGCCATTGTGAGTGAATAGTGATAAGATATCCAAGATATGTCCATGTGTCTGTGAAGAGTACCATCAGCATTTGTTACCCAATGTACATCTGGAGGGTGGAAAATTCCTTTTGCTTGAACATTATTTTTGGAGTTTAGCTTAGCTACTAGACATGCTAAAGTAATTTTGTGACCAAACCGGGGGTGATCTATTTTGTGATACTTGGACCATTGACCATCATGAACATCATTTTTCAAAATTTCGTGTCAGAATTTGTGAAAATATTTATTATGAGGAAAAGTGTATGAGTAGAATTGTGGTTCAAAATGAAGGCACAAGTAGTACTCATTGAGTAAGTACCACATGTAAAGGTAATGCGCAACATTCCAGTTTGATATCCAAAATGCAAATGGGGTTTTCCATTGTTGCTTAATATCTGGGAAAAGGGCAAGGAAATGGCAAGAAAATGGCTTTGGTGTTGTTTGAGGTAATCATGGAGGACTCGAATGATTCTTTTGGATCTGGCTTAGAGGGTCAGGGTCTTTATTTGGTCTTTTATGTCTGAGGGAAGTGTTTCTATCATGTTCATGATATCATTGGGGGCCGAAGTAGAAGGGCTTGAGGATGAGGATGGATCTGTTATTGGGTATACACATAAAGGTGGAGGAATTATTGTGGTATGAAGGATTGGATGCGTTCTAGAAAGGTAATCAGTGATAAGGTTATCTGTACCTTTGATGTGTTTGACTTGGAAAGACCATTGTGAAAACCAATTTAATCATCTGAGTAACTGGGGATGGGAGAGCATTTTTCTTTTGAACTGGAGCATTTTTGGAAAAGAGGACATGTCCATTTCTACAAGAAAATTGTGACCAAGGAGGTGAAACTGGAACTTTTCAATGTCATGTTTGACTGCCAAGATTTCCTTGAAAGTAGAATGGTAATGGAGTTCTAAAGGCTTGAATACACCACTTTTGTATCCACAAATGTTTCTTTTACCATCAATTTCTTCAAAAAGGGCTGTTGCCCAATACTCATCACTTGCATCTGTCTGTAGAATTCTTTTGCCTATTCCTAGAATCTGCAAAGGGGGAAGTTTTTTTGCTAATTTTTTCAATTGTCGGACTGCTTCTGTATGGACTAAATTCCATGCTGGAGGAGATTTTTTTCAACAACTTGGACAAACAATCTCTGTGTCTTGAGACTTTTGGGATGAAATCTGACATGTAGTTAACAATTTCAAGAAACTGCTGGATCTGTTTGGTGCTGGTGAGCATATTTGGAAATTCACTAAGAGAGACCGCTATGTGAGGCTGCAGAGTGTACTTTCCATCTGAAATGTTTACTCCCAAGAAGTCAATAGAAGATACTCTTATGACCATTTTCTTTTCTGAAAGCATTATCCCTTGAGCTTTTACTAAATTGTAAAATTCAGTAAGCAATTTTTCATGGGATTCTGCATCTTTTGAGAATAGGAGGATATCATCTACATAGATCAATGCATTTGACAACAGTAGTTGGAAAAGCGTTACCATTGCTTTTTGGAATTGAGATGGAGCATTTTCGAGGCCGAAAGGCATTACCGTCCATTGATAATGGTGGTCTAGGATGCAAAATGTTGTCTTGTATCTTTCTTCTGGATGGATTCCTAGTTGCCAAAATCCTGCTTTGAGATCAAATTTTGAAAACACTTTTGCATTGGAAAGATGCTGGTAAAGGGCACTTTTGTTTGGCAAAGGGAACTTATCATCAGCAAGGAAATGATTAAGATCTTGGTAATTAATTACCAATTTAAGCTTTCCTCGAACTTGTTCTGCATGCTTGTTAACATAGAAGGCTTCACACGCCCATGAAGAAGTTGTGGGTTCAATGAGGTTTTCAGAAAGAAGGGTAGATAACTCCTGTTTAGCTAAGGACAAGTGTTCTGGATTCATACCTCTATGACCTGCTTTTGTGGGTGTAACGTCTTCATTCTTTTTGAAATGAAGGGTTATGAAAAAGGCTGGGTTTTTCCGCAGAGGATTTGGATTTTTAAGGAGGAATTCTGAGTGGGTGGCTGCACAACATTTATTGATGATCTGAAATTTCAAGGAGTCAAAAGGATTTATTGAGAACAAATGTGGTACCTGGGCCCAGGTGAGAAGGTGTTGTTTATGCAAGAGGCCTTTTGAGAACCATCTAAGGAGGTCAAATCCTATGAGGAGGTCTCTGCCTGTGAGGGGGGATCCAAGGACTTGGTGTTTGATGGTAAGGGTTGGAAAGATTCTAATGTGAATGGGCTTACTTTTCTGGGTGATCAAAAATGTTTCTCCATTGACTGCTCTGAACATCTGATGATGGGGTAACCAAAAATCTTTTGGTAAAATCTTGGGATGGAGAATTGTTGCTGCTGCTCCTGTATCAAACAAAGCTATCACTGGCATGGGTCTGGAATAGGTATCAAGGAGGATGTGAACTTGAGCTATTGGTGTGGGGCCAACTATTGGGGCTATAAGAGTTTAAGATGTGTATATGGTTTGGATTTCTGGGTCTGAATCATCAGTAATGCTTGAATCTGACTCATCTTCTGAGGTAGAATAAGCCATGACTACCAAGGCTTGGGGAGAATAATCGTTACCAGGGAAAAGAGTGATTCAACATCTGAAAATGGGGTATCATCTGCATAAATTTGGGCTTGCTCCAAAAGCTTTGCTACTTTTTCTCTTTTTAGACAATTTTTTGCAAAATGACCGGGCTTTCTACATACAAAACAAACTTTTAAAGTTTTTCCTTTGAACTGCTTTCTTCTAAGAAACTTCCATTTCTTTTGTTTGAAAAATTTCTTCTTTGGATGATAATGTTTCTTCTTCCAAGAATACTTCTTGTAATGATCTCTTCTCTTGGTTGGACAAGCACAAATTTTGTCATAACACTTGATTTGCAAATCTTTCCTTTTACAATTATCTTTAAGCTTGCTGTGGATCTTGTCAATCTCTGAAAGAAACTTTCTTTGATTGCAGAGTTTTTCCAAAGCAATGAGGACATGCTGATAAATCTCTCCTAAAGAGGCTTGCTGCAAGGTGATTTTTTGAAGATTCATCATGCGAAGAGTCTCATCACCTAGTGGTTCTGGGAATGAATTCAGGAAAGTGTGCTTGGAATTGACATCATCCATGCCATTAAAAGCATAGTATCTGCTTGGCATTCTGTCAAAGTGTTTTTCCAAATCTTTTCTTTCAAAAGAACAACATTTTATCAGTAGGAATTCATCTCTCGCTACTTCAGTATAATGAGCTAATGAACCAAGGAATTCATTATGGAGGATTGTGAAAAAATCCTCGAGTGTGTTACACTGGGCTGCTTGTCTTTGCCTGTATTCTCCAAGGTTAATCCACCATTGTCTCAATCTGCCTGTAAGTCTTGCTACAAATTTGGCAATAATCTGGGCAACTGTATTGTTTAGGGCTTGAAGTTCAGCTGTATACCATGAATACATGTTGAAAATTTCATCATACCATTTTGAAGGAGGACTGTTATCAATGGTAAACAAGTGCTTTGAATCAGTGGTTGATGAGTAGGTTAATCTTGTATGGTGATTAGGGATGAAAGGTGGTGTAGCAAATATTGGTGGTGGTGGTGGAGGTTGTTTAGGGCGAAGGACATCATCTTCTTCTTCTACTTTTGGATCAGTCATAAAGACTTCATCTAAGTCAAGGCTAGACAAGTCTAGGTTTGTGTCATCAATGACTGGAAGAACAAAGAGTTCTGTGGGTTCTTGAAGAGTTAAAGTTTTCAGAAATGATGAAATCGGGTTTAGAGGATTAGAATTTATGGCCAACATGTTCATATCTGGGGGTCTGGAGGAAGCACCAATAGTTGGATCTGGTGGTTGGTATAATGGTTCTCTGTCTTTTTTTATGGTGGGAGGTTCATTTTGTGGTTTGGTTTGAGGATCTGTTCTGGGTTGAAATTCTAGTTGGTTTGGTGGTGTTGGGTTTGTTATGCTGGGAAAAATTCCACATGGTTTAAAAGGATTTTGATCTGGATGTGTCATGTTTAGTGGTTGGAGATTTTGGTAGGAGGAAACTGAGGAGAATAGTGAGGGTACAGGTATGGACAGGTCTTTATACAACGATTGACGAGGTTGATAAGGCATGTAGACTTGCATTGGAAGAGCTTGGGTAGCTGCCTTTTGTGAGTTCTCCATAGACTGGAGTTGCATCAACAACTGCTTTCTTTTTTTTTCTTTTTGTCCAATGAGAGGAAAGGAGACAGACAAATCTTTTACTGTGGAGGCAATTGTTTTCAATTCTTGTTCAACTGACTGTATTTTTTTCTTCAAATTTTCAATGAGAGAATTTGAAGATGAGAAGGTATGAGTTACTGCTTCAATCAACTTTTGTTGGTTATCAAGAATCTTTGAAAGGACTTGGTTTTGTGCTATAGCATTTTCTGCCTGCCAATTGAGAGCTGCTTCAGCTGAGGAGACTTGTTTTTTGGTTCCATCTGGATTAGTTCCAACAGGGTTTTTGATTTTCCAAACATGTTTAACATTGGCTTGAGGGTGGTCAAAACTTTCTAGAGGAGGAAAATATTGGGAATAAGAGGGTGATGCATGGTCAAACATATAACAAGGTAAACTCGTTTGTGTGTGGGTTTGATGAGGAGGCTTGGGTTGACATTTTTGTATTTGGGGAGGGACTTTCTGGTAATATGGGATTAGTGTTGGTTTCTGGTTTTGTTGGTTTTGATCATGACTTTCTTTGCATGGGGAAAGGGATGGACTTTTTTGTTTTCTAGATCTGGGGTAGAGGACATAGCAGTCAAACCTTCTAGAAGGTTCTCCAAGGAGGTCAACTTCTGGGTCTCCTGCTTCATATCTTTCTTTAAGAAGCTACTGTGAAGGTTTTTTCTTTCTTCTTTTCTGATCTTCTTCAAATACTTCTTCTTCTCGGCATTCTGCACAGTCACAAACATTCCACCATATGTGGCCAGTGGGTGATTTTCCTTCATAGACAGGTTTTTTTATCTTCACTAAATGCTTTGATCTAAAGACCTTCAAGACCTTCATATGAAACTGGTTGGATCATAGCCATAGGAAAGACTGTCACTTCTTCTTTTTTTGGTGTGGCTGCCATAAACCTAACTTTAACATCACCATTTTGATTTCTGATGAAGAAATGAGTGTTGGACTGGATTGGCTGGGATGCCTGATGAAGAGTCTCATATTTTGTGATCCATGATTCTAGAAAGAGTTTTTTCATCTGATCTTTGTTCAACTGTCGTGGAACAAATGTGCACATAGGCGTCATGCCTGGGTCAACCTGGATTAAAAGAGCATCATTGGACTGGGCTATCTCCGGTATATCTATATCAAAAGCATGGTTTTGGAGTCTATAGGCAAGCTGATAATGGAGTGTGGCTGCAAAAGTATCATGCACTTGGGAAGCTCCTGTGATCTGAACTTGGACTTTAAGAGCATCACAAAGGTGAGGGTCTTTGAGAGACATGTTGAAATTGGGGAAAAGGGTGACAAAGACTGTTCCCGCATTGAGTGTGGTTTGGACAGTTCCTATAACTGCACTGTGGTATTCCAAAAATCTAGAATCAAGAAGAGAAATTCTAGCAGCTATAGAGAGTCCTTTTCTGCCATGAAAAGTGAGTGCGAGTCTTACTGCACCAAAATGGAGGTGAGTGTAACCTTGTCTTTACCATGGAATGACAAACTCTCTGGGAAGGGCAAGAGTGATAAAATTTTCTTTTTCACTAGCTGGAATATTGAACTGGTCAAACTTAGAAGTTGGACATATTCTTTTATACTAGAAGGATGAGAAGGACTTGAAAACTTTTTTAAAAGTGACGAAGACTAAACTAGTAGACAAAGAACAACTAAATGATGAAAACTAAACTTAAAACATCAAGAAGGAAGCTACGGGAAAGTGAAAGAAGTGAAAGAGAATAAAGACGAACTATAACTACAAGACGAACACATTGACTGGATAATGGGAATGTAAGAAGATCATGGAAGCTTATTAATGGCATATATTGCTAAAATACTATAGAAAATAACAGCAAAATATAGAATAGAACATTGAACAAGATACAACAAACTGAGGGATATTATTAGATTGAACAAGTTTTTTACAGGACTGGAAGACATAAACTGGGAAATATTACACAAATGGCTAACTCTTTATTTTCTAACTCTCAACTCTTCTAAGGCTTCTCTAATCTCTGCTGAACTAAGGAAACAAAAGGCCTATTTATAGGCAAATAATTTACAAAAGGACAAAATATTTTACAGTCAAGAGATATGAATGCTGACTTCCTTCTTTACAGTTGTCCAAAATGTGTGAGAGTTCAGTGCCAGTTGTCTTCTGAGTGTGCAGAAAATATTCTCTTTAGGATTCATTACTGACAATGGGCATAATGGAACTGAGGGAAAGGACGAAGTGATCATGTAATGCATAGTTGGTAGCTTGAAGAAAGCGTGACGGCAATGGAGAAAGGAAAATCAAGACAAAAGTGGGTCCCGCAACTTTTTTTTTTTTTTTTGCATATGTCTTTTGTACATATCTATCTTTAATCATCTCTTCCTTGAAACCATTTTTCATCAATATCTGCATCTGGATCATGGATATGGTAATAAAGATCACCAATTATGAGAGAAAGTGACGAAACCTAAGCAAAAATACAAAAAAAGAAAGTGACGAAGACTAAACTAGTAGACAAAGAACAACTAAATGATGAAAACTAAACTTAAAACATCAAGAAGGAAGCTACAGGAAAGTGAAAGAAGTGAAAGAGAATAAGGACGAACTATAACTACAAGACGAACACATTGACTGGATAATGGAAGTGTAAGAAGATCATGGAAGCTTATTAATGGCATATATTGCTAAAATACTATAGAAAATAACAGCAAAATATGGAATAGAACATTGAACAAGATACAACAAACTGAGGGATATTATTAGATTGAATAAGTTTTTTACAGGATTAGAAGACATAAACTGGAAAATATTACACAAATGGCTAACTCTCTATTTTCTAACTCTCAACTCTTCTAAGGCTTCTTTAATCTCTGCTGAACTAAGGAAACAAGGCCTATTTATAGGAAAATAATTTACAAAATGACAAAAGGATTTTGTACTCCCAGGGAAACTATTTTTTGTACTCCCTGAGAAACTTATTCCTACCTCATCAGTTGCTCCCCCCCACTTTCTCACTTATAAGCTTGCGCTGAAGAGAGAAGTGTACCATTAGTTAATAATAACTGATGGTACACTCCTCACTTCAGCTCAGGCTTATAAGTGAGAAAGTGGGGACGTTTCTTTGCGATGTGGGACAAAAACAAGTTTCCAGGGAGTACGCAATAAGTTTCCCTGGAGTACAAAAATAGCTCACACAGCTGGTTTTCGCGAATGTCTCGTGGGTAAGGCCTTGACACGAGATGCCCGCAAAATCGTCTGTTTTGTTATTTTGCCATATCTGCTTCACTACATCCTCATACATCCTCATACACACTATATATATCATCATTACCCATATATTGATTAGAGAGGAAAACCCTAGCCACAAACTCTTGAGAGTGAGAGATTGTCATACCCACAATTCTCTACACCATCCATTGTGATTTTGCTCTACTCCTACCTCTCCATTTCCAAATCCTTGAGAGGTTGGTAGCCCAAACACTTACCACACTCATACTGAGTTTCAAGTGAGGTTTTGGTGTTGTTGGGAAGCATTGGAAAAGGCCAAGTTTTGGTGGATGCAATCGGGCGTATTGCGGGATCCAGAAAGCTAGACAATACACGGTTCCGAGAAGCCTTGTTGGAGTAGGAACTTGGAGGGCTTAGGTGCACTGGGTAGATTAGGCTTAGAGGGTCTCTTGCTATTCATGTATCCCAACTTATTGTCTAGTAAATTGATTTACTACTTAGAGGGCGGCGGAGAGGTTTTTCGCCGAGTCCTTCGATTTCCTCTTCGATAACACATCGGCGTGTTATCTTATGTTTGCATTTCTCTTCCCTACTCTTTTAGAGTAGTTGTTTTTTTTTGTTCGCTCGCATTTACTCTATTCCGCACTTAGTTTAAGTTAGAGTAAAATCAACCGAGCCATAATCTATTAATTTGGGGTCTAAACAGCTTTTGTGTTCTTAACACAAATCCGAAATTTCAATTGGTATCAGAGCGGGTGCACTTGCTGTGGTTTCATTACCTAATTGCGATCCTAGACCCCTTGCCTTGCTATGAATAGTGTTATGGCTAAGGCCAACATAAAACATAGTTCATGTGTTTGTGATAATGACTCTATGAGCATCTATAAAGATTGTCCTAGCAATGAGCTTTTAGAGTTATTCAAATCTAAGAAACATGCTAGAATTTTTGTACACATGCTGAAATCCTTAGAACAAAGGAATCATGATATTCATAATAGCTTGTGTGAGTCGAATTCCTTAATTGCTGAATACAAGAGAAGAAATAGACATTTGTGTGATAAACTTGATAGTTTGAAAAGAAAGCTTTACTCATCTATGAATGAAGTAAAAGAAGAGGAGTGTATCTTTAAGGGCCATCAGTGTTTATCTCATGATTATCTTTTCGTTCATACCACATTGAAAGTGTTTAATTTGTGTTTGTGGTATCTTGATAGTGGACGTTCAAGGCACATGACCGGAGATAAAACACTATTCAAAACTCTTAAGGAGAAGGAAGACGGCTTTGTGACTTTTGGAGATGGTAACCATTCACAAGTTCTTGGAAAGGGAACCGTTGATATTCCGGGACTTGTTGATCGATGTTCTTTACATTAAAGGATTAAAAGTGAACTTGCTGAGTATAACCCAAATATGCGATGAAGACTTCATAGTTCAATTCTCAAAGAAGGGATGTCTAATTCTCAATGAAGAAGGTGTTCAAGTCTTGAAGGGACTTAGAACCATGGACAATTGCTATGGTGATGTTCCCAAGCCAAACATATCATGTCAAAGTGCTTGAGTAAATCTTTTGGAGTTGTGGCATCAACGGTTTAGGCATGCAAATTACAAGCAAGTAGCAAAGATCTCAAAGAATGAAGCGGTGATTGGCTTGCCAAAGTTTGGAAAGATTGAGAACAATGTTTGTGGTCCATGTCAATTAGGAAAACAAACAAAATCAACTGATCCTAAAGTTAATGTCGTGGTTACCTCTCATCCTTTGGAGTTACTCCATGTGGATCTAATGGGTCCAATGAGAATAGAAAGCTTGGGTGGAAAACGATACATCATGGTGATGGTTGATGATTTCTCAAGATATTCTTGGATAGAGTTGCTTAGAAAGAAGTCGGAGGCGTGCGACAAGATGGAAAGGTTATGCAAGAAGCTCCAAAATGAAAAGGGAGTTCCCATAGTCATAATAAGGAGAGATCAAGGGAAAGAGTTTGAAAATGCAAAATTTGAAGCATTTTGCAATGAGCATAGTATCCAGAAGGAATTCTCCACTCCAAAGACGCCACAACAGAATGGGGTGGTGGAAGAAAGAATCGAGTGATCCAAGAGATGACAAGAGTAATGCTTTTCAATAAAAACATTCCATAGAAATTTTGGGTTGATGCGATGAACACATCATGTCACATTTGGAATAGGATTTTCTTTCGGCCTAGAACAAAGAAGACATCGTATGAGATTTAGAGGGAAAAGAAGCCAAAAGTAAAGTACTTCCGAGGATTTGGAAGCAAATGCTACATTCTCAATGATAGGGAGAATCTTGGGAAGTTTGATGCTAAGAGTGATGAAGGGATCTTCCTAGGATACTCCACCAATAGCTGAGCATATAGAGTGTACAACAAGCATACTAAGACGGTGATGGAGTCAATAAATTTGGTCATAGATGACACCATCTCCGAAAAGGATGTTGGTGAGGATGGTGAATCACCAACTCTTAAGAAGAATAAGGGTGATGATATCATGTCTCAAAGTGATAAGGGTGAAAAAGAATCACCGGAAAAGGAGTCCACACCTCCTACATCAAAAAGGGAGACTAGATCAATGCAAAGGCCCTCAAGTCCACTCACCCCTTCGGAAGTTCAACCTCCGATTTCACGAGATAAGGAACCCTCTACATCTAAGAAACCATCATCAAGAGTAACTCTCAATCATCCCACAAGCAACATCATTGGTGACTTAGATGAGGGACTTCGTTTGAGAAGAGGACCGAGCTATAGCTTGAATCATGTGGCATACAATTGCTATCTTTGCGATGTGGGAAAAAGCCTTGAAAGATGAGAATTGGGTGGAATCCATGCATCAAGAGTTACATCAATTCGTTAGAAATGATGTATGGAAGTTGGTACCAAGGCCCAAGGATACACATGTAATCGGCACCAAGTGGATATTTAAGAACAAGATCGATGAAGATGGTGAGGTCATTCGAAACAAGTCTAGATTGGTGGCTTAAGGATATTCTCTAGTTGAAGGCGTAGACTTTGATGAGTCATTTACTCCAGTAGCAAGATTAAAGTCAATCCGAATTCTTCTTTCCATAGCGTGTGTTGTGAACTTCAAGTTGTACCAAATGGATGTGAAGAGTGCCTTCTTGAATGGACTTTTGAACGAAGAAGTGTTTGTTGAGCAACCAAAAAGGTTTCAAGACCCTCACTTTCCGGACCATGTGCTAAGATTGAAGAAAGCTTTATGTGGGTTGAAGCAAGCACCAAGAGGGTATGATCGCCTCACCACATATCTTATAGATCATGGTTTCAAGAAAGGTCAAGCCAATAAAACACTATTTGTTAAAAGAGATGAGAAATCCTTCCTTGTCGCTCAAGCTTATGTGGATGACATTGTCTTTGGATCAACAATTGATCACCTTGCTCAAGAATTTTCAGAAGAAATGAAAAAGGAGTTTGAAATGAGCATGGTGGGGGAGCTGAACTACTTCTTAGGGCTTCAAGTGAAACAACGGAAAGATGGGAAATTTATCTCTCAAAAGAAGTATGCCAAAAATCTTGTAAAGAGATTCGACTTAGACTCCAAAAAAGCATGCATCTATTCCCATGAGTTCATTGGCAAAATTAAGTCTTGATCCAGTCGGTATGGAAGTAGATCCAACTATCTATCGGATCATGATCGGTAGTCTTCTCTACCTCACGACAAATAGGCCGTACATCGCCTTTAGTGTAGGAGTATGTGCTTGATTTCAAGTAGCACCCAAAGAATCACATTTGTCTGTAGTAAAATGAATCATCCACCATATCAATGGCACCTCTGATTATGGAATTTGGTATTCAAAAGACTCCAATGAGTGCTTAGATGGATATTCGAATGCTAACTGGGCCGGGTGCATTGATGATAGGAAAAGCACCTCCGGGACTAACTTGGTGTCATGGATGAGCAAAAAGCAAAATTCAATCTCTCTTTCAACAGCTGAAGCTGAATATATTGCAGCAGGAAGTTGTTGTGCGCAACTGTTATGGATGAAGAAACTCTTACATGATTATGGAATAACTCAAGACACTATGTATGTGTTCTCTGATAACACAAGTGCCAAAAGGCAGACATCTTCACCCAACCCCTTGATAGTCACAATTTGAGTCTCTTCGTAAGACCATTGGTGTCAGTATCATCCATTGACTTTCATCCCTTATGTGACCTTATGTTATTCATTGTTGCATACATGCTTTATAGGTCTCATGTGTATGATTACATGTTTCTTTTGCAAGTTGTGTTTTGTTCATGTTTTTTTTTTTTAATCTTACTTTTTTTGTTATGTTTTTTAGTGTGTTGAAAAATTCAAAAATTCATAAAAATTGAAAAATCTCCAAAAAGTTTGATCCCTTGTTTTGTGTATATCACATGTGAGTTTGGCCCAATACCTTCGTACTAATGGCGTAGTGCATTTACAGGCTTAGTTTGTTTTGTATGCACATCTATCTTTGTGGGAAAAATCTTGAAATCTATGTGTGATTGTTGTAAATCGATCTTCAAGCTTATCATGAATGATTAGTCAATAGTCTTGTTGGTCTTGATACATGCATAGACTTGTGCCTATATCTTTTTCCACGCTTTTATGTTTTTGCTATATAGCTCATCAAATGTCAAATCTTAAAAAGAGATATTGAGCTGCAAAAGCCGTCGCACATACTAGTATTTGATTAGGAAAAAGGAAAAGCGACTTGTATTAAAATGTATGATACCTCAAAAAGTCAAAGGCTCACTCACAAAGTTGAAATATCAAAAATTTTAGGCCTCGATTTCAAAATGAGATGTTTTGTTCGAAATTGATCAATATTATGATTTATAAAGAAGCCAAATGAAAAGTTTCAAAGTTATGTAATCATTTTTCTTGTGGGAGATCATATATGTTCATTTCTATAATTAAGATAGTCTAGTTGACTTAGTATTAGTTGTGTATGACTTGATTGAATCGATCATTGAAGCTTCACTCTAAACTAAGGACTATTCCATTTTTGATACTCACACACAACACACAAGACTTTGTTCAATGAATGCTTATTTCATTTGTGTGATTATACATAATCAAATGTGATGTGTATACTCAATTGCTTGTCGATCAAACCCAAAAAGATTTTTGAGTATTTCATATGTTTTTGAAAGTGTTTTTATACTTTCATGCTTTAAGTTTTTGTTTAAAATGCAATTTTGTGTTGTTCTTAAAAAACTTGTTCAAAGGCCTTTTCGCTAGAAGCTCGCGACTAAGTACTTTCCACGAAAAGAGGTAAAGGCAAAAACTGGAAAACACAAATTTTAGAAAAAGACTTTCATGACTGTCTCACAACTGTTTTGCAACTAAAAGCTTCCCGTGAAAGTTTTTGTGCTTCAATGGTGTTTTTCGCGAGTAATTTCGCGACTATCTAACTCGCGAAAAACGCATGTTTTTAGTTTTATAGGGCTACTGAGACTATTGTTTTAAAACACTCTTGAGTTCCCTCCTTTGCCTCACCCGAACCTCTCTCAACCCATACTTGTGTTTCACTCAAAACCCTCCAATTTCAAGTGCAAAACTCTGCAAAATCTCTTCAAAGGTATGTTTCTTAACATTTTTTTTTTTTTTCAGATTTTCATTGTAGATTATGCAAATTTTTGTTTAGGGTTCTTGAATTTTTTTTTTTTTTTTTCAAAAAAGGGGTTAGGAACCATGATTTTAGGCAAAATTTTACAAAATTTTGATTGGGCTTTGTCCTACTTGTTTTGTTTGTATCTGTGTTGGCCCCATGTGGCATTTTGATCTTGTATTTAGGCATATTTGCATCTGTTCATGCATTGCTCATTTGTGTAGTGTAGTGGTGCATTCCATGTGTTTGATAAAATTCTCAAGTGGCATTTTTGAGTTGTTTTGGACTCCAATGAGTTCCAATTTTTGGGTTTACCTTTGATTGAACTTGTTTAACATGTTTTGATCTTTGGGTGTGTGTTTTACACATTTTGATCCACGTGTGCCTTGCCTTGCCTTGCCTTGCCATGCATCACCTAGGCACACACCATGCACACTTCTTGCACACTTGATGCACACACATGCACAATGGACATTTTTTTTTGCATTTTAGTGATATTCTCATGTTTTAGCACTTAAAGCATGTTCATTTGACACTGTTGTGCTCTATTTTAAGTCATTATACTTATGTTTTGGACTAACATGACACTAATCAAGTTTGTGTTCTGTTTTTGCACTTGTTCTCTTTCTGTTTTGTGTTTCCTTGTGCAGATGTCTCCCACCAAGCATGTTGCTTCCAAGAAATCCTCCAAACGTCCTCGCATGGACTCTGACAACTTCAAGACCATTAAGACAGACATGGCTTATAACGACTGCTACAAACGAGCCACAATCATTATGGAAAGAGTTGTTAGAATGGAGACTCTTAAGGACACTTGCATTCCTAATGTGTTCAAGGAGAGAACATGGACAAAGCTGTTGAATCCAAGTGGCAATGTATACGCCAAAATCATCTGAGAGTTCTTTTCGAATGCTAGTGTGGATGGAGACCACATTAACTACTGGATGTGTCACAAGGAATTTGTGATTACAAGAGACTCAATCCAAGAATTCCTTGAAATTTGTCCTTCTCAGCCAATTACTGTGCAATATGATGACCAATTGGAATCAATTGAGCAAATGGTGGCGCTTCTTGGGGGATCACTAAACAAGAAGTCAATGAACACCATTCCATTCGACACAGAGATGAGGACATTAACATATGTCATGATCCACAACTTGTACCTGGTCACCAACTTGACAATATTGTCCAAGCCGAGGACCATTTTTCTATACTATCTTTTCACACATAGAGAGATCGACATATGTGAACACATTTATCATCTTCTGACCAAGAGCTTCACCAAAAGGAACTCAAAGACAATACTGCCATTCCCTACTCTCATCATGGGCCTCGTTGCAAAGACAAGGCTTAAACTTTCGAGCGGTCTCACCATAATACAAAAAGACTATCCCATTGGTGCTAACACGGTGACTAGAAGTAAAGCTCACATCACTGGATCCAAGACCGGCGTCTCACAAAATTCTGCATAGCCATCTTCCCAAGCACAACCACGGGGACCCAATCATCTTAATTGCCTTCTTACAACGGTAGAACAGATGTATGGCACGCTCAAGTCTTATGTGTAGCACACCGCGGATCAATTTGCTTACATTCAAGGCCCAATTATTGCATTATCATCTCAGATTGAGGATATGGCTGTGGCACAAGGATCTAATTTGGAATCTGAGCAATTCTAACTCCTTTGGTCATTCCGGTCAAAAAGGGGGAGAAAGTTTTGAGGGGGAGTTGCACATTTTGAGGGGGAGCATAGCACATGCACTTCATAGACATATTGGTTAATTTTTGGTGGTTTAGTTATTTACTTTCTTTTTCCATAGTTTCTAGAACGTGTTTATTTACATTGCTTTCTTTTAAAGCTTTAAGTACTTTGGTTAAATTCCAGTTTAATATTTAGTACTTTGTGTTTATCTATTTGCTTTGTAGCATTTTTTTTTGGGTACTTTTAGTCTATCTTAAGTACTACACACTTGTGCCCTTGTTGGATCTTGTATCCTTAATGCAAATACCTTGGTATTTTGCATTGGTTGTGTGTTTTGGACATGCAATTAATTTTTGCTTTGCACTTAATTGCATTGCGTGTCTAGATGATCATTTACTAGGTATATGATCATTGTAGTCATTCCTTAATGATTTTTCATGTATGATCAAGTTATGCTTCATAGTTTATATCTTATCATTTACCTTGATCGCATCATACTTGCTCCTATATGTTCCTTGTATTCAACTTGTCATGAGCTGAATGAAAGTTTTGTTTGTGTGCAAGTGTTTCAGGATACAGGTGTATGCGTGCAAGTGCTTCACAGCTTCTAGATTAGGTGTGAGTGAGTTTTACCACTATTCACAAACTCACGTTTAAGTCTAGAGTCTGTTGTAGGGTGTTTTGTCACAAAATAGCCAAAGAGAGAGATTGTAAAATTGTAATTTACAACTATTATGTGTTGGCTTTAATTCCATGCCAAATTTGATTGTAATTTTGTTCAATCTTTTGTACCCTGTATTTTATGTGGGATCTGTTTGTAAGGGTTGTGAGAGAGAGAAAGAGTGTGTGAAGACTAAGGCAATTGAAGATCAAAGTTGTTTTTCGTGGGTAGCTCACGAGTAGGCTTCCCGCGAAGTGATGCATGTACCCAGCACATGATTGGAATGCGAAGAGTCAGGACAGGATGGAGACAGCTGGTTTTCGCAAATGTTTCACGGGTAAGGCATTCCCAAGAGATACCCACTAAACAGTCTGTTTTTCTATTTTGTCATATCTGCTCCACTACATCCTCATACACACTATATATACCATCATTACCCACATATTGAGAAGAGAGCTTTTCAAAGAAGAAAACCCTAGCCGCAAACTCTCGAGAGTGAGAGATTGTCATACCCACAATTCTCTACACCATCCATTGTGGTTTTCTCCATTTCCAAATCCTTGAGAGGTTGATAATCCAAACACTTACCACACCCATATTGAGTGTCAAGGGAGGTTTTGGTGCTGCTAGGAAGCATTGGAAGAAGCCAAGCTTTGGCAGATGCAATCGGGCGCATTGCAGGATCCGAAAAGCTAAACAAGACACGGTTCCCAAAAACCTTGTTGGAGTAGGAGCTTGGAGGGCTTAGGTGCACTGGGTAGATTAGGCTTAGAGGGCCTCTTGCTATTTGTGTATCCCAACTTATTGTCTAGTGGATCGATTTACCGCTTGGAGGGTGACGGAGAGGTTTTTTGCCAAGTTCTTCGGTTTCCTCTTCGATAACACATTGGCGTGTTATCTTGTGTTTGCATTTCTCTTCCCTACTCTTTTAGCTTTCATTTTACTACTATGTTTTAATGAATATGGCTTAGAGTAGTTGTTTTGTTTGTTCGCTTGCATTTACTCTATTCCGCACTTAGTTTAAGTTAGAGTAAAATCAACCGAGTCGTAATCTATTAATTTGGGGTCTAAACAGCTCTTGTGTTCTTAACACAAATCCAAGCTTTCACAATTTTTATATGAGCTAAGAGGACACACGGGTTACTATTCTGTTCCTATGGCAGGTGTGGGCTCCACTAAAAAAAGGAAAAAGTGAGTGATATCAAAATCATAGTTATGAACCAAACAAATAATTTTGAGTTTTGGGTTGTTTCAGAAATATGAGTTTTGAGTGATGGATAATGAGCTTGAGTAATGAGTTTTGATTGATGGATGTTGAGTAATGAGTTAGCCCCAATCCAAAGAAGCTCTTATAGTCTCCAATCCAAAAGGATCGTACCTAATAATTCTCAAGAGTTGTTTCTCTATTTCTTCTTCTTCTTCTTATTTTCCTTTTTCCTTTTTAGAATTGTTTATCCATTCCTAATTACCAAAATAAATATAGACCTTTTTTTTTAAACGAGGGTGTCCAGGACTCAAGACTCGAGAGATTTATGGATTCTAGTTAACTCAACAGGTAAAGTTTGTTATGGTTGAATAAGAGATCTGATGGTCAATCCTCGCCTACACCAAAAATTGATTGGTGTCTTGATTTATTAATAAAGAGCTATCATCAGGAGCGTACGCCATAGGTTTAAACTACCTAAAAAAAAAACAGACTCGAGAGATCTTTGAACGCCTATTTTATACAATTATTTATGGACAAAGTTTGTTTAAAAAAAAAATAAATTAGAATAATTTCCTCCAAATTCATTATTTATGAGTGAAACAATCCATGTGTTTTAAATCACTTTAATTGTTAAATTTTCAAATAAGTCATATTACTCATTAAATATACATGTGAATAAAACCACACATGGATGGATAGAAAATATTTTTCCTTATTTGGAGTTTGATAGGAATTTTGACCCTTGATTAATTTTAATCCAAATTACCAACTTGATAAATTAAATCAATTGTGCAATTGATTCCAATTCAATTAGTGACGGGCATAACCATATCACAAGCACTAAATGAATAGGAAGTAAATTTTGAGACCCTTTGGGGGTTTATCAATCACCATCTAATATAAGAATTCACTAAGATAAAATGACTGTTTACAATTCCAGAATATCAACCATCCTTTTATTGCTACCTACGTTAGAACGTATTCATGTGGCTAGACACAAGTCCTTCTAACTACACACACACACAAGTCTTAGTTATTTTCCAAAGTTGTGAATTGTTAAAGATTAAATTAAAATGAGATATTATCATTTAGATATGCATTGTGAGGTGTCTAACATACATTCCCTATACATAATAGAACTTCTAAGTCCAAGGGATTTGATTCAAGACTTTATCCTATGTTATTAGTCTAGGTGCCCTAATTTAGTTAATTAGGTAATTAAAATGTATTAGACACAATCACATCTAAAAAATTCAATGACTAGTGGCAACTCCTAAATATATCATCCTAGTATCACTAATGCACACAAATCATCACACGTGGCGAAGATGAAAAATCTCCCTAAAAGACACTTTAGGGAGGCAGGTGGATCCACACTTTGATTATTGAAAGTTCGGTGTCCACATGCACAATCAATTCATTTTAAAAATCTTTCTAAGATTATCATTAAACTTAAATGGTCAAAACAAATTAAACAATTCTAAAAAAATTTCTCATATGCCCATTAGATGGACCTCACTTGACCATAATCTAGTGATAATTAATGAAGGCCAGCTTCGGCCAGTTGGTTTAGGATGTCTAATCTCTTTTCGCAATTGTCCCTAACTTTGGACTTAGTCTAGTTGTGTAGACCTTGATCATGGAGTTAACAAATGACAATGACCTATAACCAGGTGGCAATTCCTTTATAGCCTCTATTTTAGAGGCACAGGTGTACTTCTAAGCTAGATGCTAATTAATGAGTCCAAATAACACCAAGGGAGATCAAGTACTGTGTATACTATCGTGTAACAAAGGGAGCCAAGGGCATTGAAAAGGGCATACGGCCCACAACGCTCACATGGCTATTCACACATTCCCACGTACGACACCAACAAATGATGTACAAAAAATCAACGAGACAAATGTTCAAATGAAAGCACCTAAAGACTTGCTGGAATAAAACACACTATCAAAGAACTTCGATGTGGTATTAACTTAAACTTCTTTGATACTTAAGTAAGGATCTCAAAGAAAACTAAGAAAATTGAAAATTGAAAATTTTAGGGTTTCTCACTCATCCCAAGACCGGAGGAGATCTGAGGTTTATATTGAAATTTAGTCTATCACTTTTCCATGATTTTCTCTCCTTTCCATAGTGGGTGAGTGATGGAAGACCCCGTGTTAATGGTGGCAAGATCTCAGGGGCATAGCCAGGAATTTTTACATGGAAAGCCGATTCGAAATATTGATATAAAAAACATAAATTACAAGTCTATTGAATATGAAATTTTAATTTTGATATATCTTAAACATTAATGAACAAACAAAAACTGTCTAGATATACAAAAATATCCACACAAAAAAAACACTTCACATCAAAATCATGTCTGACAACGATTTTTCATGGAATAGAATTAATCCATAATCACATAAAAAATTAAACACACAAGTATTGTTACACGACATAAACCAAACACTTTAACAACACTCACAACAACATCACATGATATCTAACTAATTAAAAATAGGTAATGAATTAAAATAATTTTATCTTAGAAATTTTGTCATCACAAAGTGCAAAGATCAAAGATGGGTGTGGGCTGTGTGTACTGCCTCGGCCTACAACTTTAGATCTTCCCTTCAAGACTGCCTTCAATAATGGATTTCTCTAAAAATAGATGAATGTCTATTAGTACCAGCAACAGGGAAACCAACCCAAAACCAAGCACAAAACAACCACCATTTTCACTGTAACAGTTGAATACTACCAACATGAAATTATCTTGTTATGTCATTATAATGGCCCACAGAGTTCATGAAATTCAACTTCTCTAATATTTTTATGTCATTTGAGGGAAGTTGAGAATTTCCAACTTCTTATCAAACACAATTCCAAATTAGATGTACATTTTTTGGTAAGTAAATTTACATTATTACATAATCATGCCATACCCACCTTTAAATACCATATATGTGCTTATAAAAAATGGGGAAGGGGGATTCCGGATTCAATTGGTTCTTTGATCCACAGGGGAGATTGAGCAGTGCCACACCCACCTTTTAAATACTACGAATCACTAGCCACCATAGAATTTTAAGCAAGAGTGCACATGAAATTGCCCCAAAGCAACATGATCAAATGATTCAAATCACATCACAAAGGACCTCTACTTCCTCAAAAGGTAAAAAAAACAAAAAACAAAAAAAAACAAATCAACTTATACACAACATATATGATTCAATAAAAGATAAAAAAAGAGAATGTTTCATGAAGAATGATTCAGTGTCATTGTTCATGCGTTTAAACTTTAAAGTGAAGCTAAAACACCTATAATCACAAATGATCAAGGAATAAGTCTAATGCTTAAGAAAGAGAAGAAAACTCACCAGCGGACTTTTTTCTTTGGTCAGGATTTTTTTTTTCTCGGACTGTGAGAACAGGGGACTGATGGTGCTGAGTTTTAGGGGCTGGTACTCTGGTAGGCAACGGAGTGGGAAGTGTATCAAAGAAGACAAAAAAAAAAAAAAAAGAAGTCAAGGGAATGGGATTCGGTGGGGTGGGTTTTGAGATTGAGAGAAAAGTGTAGTTTTGTTTTTATTGTTTTTAGACTTGACTATATAAATATAGGTGGGCCAATATTTTGTTTTACTTGGAGTTGGAGTGTATTAGTCCTAAAACTGAAGCTGGGGCCTGAGAAAGTGAGAATAGTGGAGATATTATGGGTATGGGGGGCTGGATGTCATATATTGGGGGGCCCAATTGTTTTTTATGCATAGGCTAATGGATTTTTTTTTTTTTTTGCAGGGGCCATGGCCCCCCCAAGCCACTACGTGGCTCCGCCCCTGCAAGATCTTTGGGGTTCTAACCATAAGTGGAGAAAATGGGTTGGTGGGCAAATATCTCACACTTATAAAGTTAAGGGTTTCCATGAGTGGCACCTCTGTCACTATTTTGTCATCCAACCTATTAGACAGATCAAGCTAGACGTGGAAGAGTCTTCATAGAGCACTAGCTTCCTGGGATGCCAAAAAAAAAAAACCTATTTCGTACCTTAAATGCTACTTTATCTATTTTACCAACACATTTTATAACTCACTCTACATCCCAGTTTTTATTTTTACATACAATCCAATAAAATACTATAAACCACCTAATAAAATAAGAAAAAAATACTATTCTCTCTCTTTTTCCTCCCACTCTCTTTTTCTCTTCATACACAACCACAAGATTAAATCAATTTTTTTTTCTTTACAACCTATGAACAGTAAGGTTGCATATATGCAACCTTAACCACATCAATTCATTCATTTTACACATCTATTTTTACACCAAAAACCTACTTTTTCTATTTTACACATTCATTTTTACAAAACACCTACATCTATTCTATCACCTCTTTTAATTAAATAATTAATTTTCTCAAATTTTTTATTATTTCTCTCAACTACCCCCATTACATATGCGTGCGCTCTCTCTCTACCCATTTTTTCTGAATTATTGCTCTCGCTCTCTATACCCATCTCTACCCATTTTTTAGATCAACTCTCCCTCTCGGTCTAATCCACACCATCTCGGTCACAAGCATCGATCCACAGCTCCAATCAGGCAAGACTCGATCAAGCACCAATCTACAAGCACTGATCTCCCTAGCTTCAATCCATAAGCACCGATCAAATTTGACTAGATCAGATTTGACTGAGATCTCCCTAGCTCCGATCCACAAGCACCAATCTCCCTAGCTCCGATCCACAAGCACCGATCAAATTCGAGATCTCCCTAGCTCCGATCAGGCAAGACCCATCTCGGTCAAATCTCCCTAGCTCCAATCAGGCAAGACCCACGAGCTCCAATCAAGCAAGACCCACGAGCTCTGATCAAGCAAGATCCATAAACACCGATCGTTCCAGTCAAGCACTGATCTGTCTCTTTGTTGTTTGTCCGTGTGGGTTTGTTTGTGTGTGGGTGTGTTTGTGTATCTGTGTGTGTGTGTGTATGTGTTTTTTTAGCAAGTGTATCTCTGTTGATTTGTCTGTGTGGATGTGTTTATGTGTGGGTGTGTTCATGTGCATCTGAGGAAAAAGAAGAAGATGAGGAAAGGAGAAGCTACTGAGTTTGTTGAGCACGGAGAAGAGAAAAAAAAATGAGCGAATGTGAAATTAATAAAATAAGAGATAGACGAGCTACAATAACTGTGTAAATATACACGATTACTGTAGCTCGTGGATGAATTTGCACAACTTCGCACCCACTGATATGGGTGTTTTTTTTTTGCCAAAATGTGTAAAATGAAGGAATTTTGTATCATAGAAGAGTATCCACCAATTGATGTAAATGCTCTTAGAGCATTATCATCTGGGGATGAGAACTAATTGCTATTTTCCCATCTAAAAAAATACTAATAAAAAAATACTACTCTCTCTCTCTCTCTCTCTCTCTCTCTCTCTCTTTTTCTCTTCACCCACAGCCATCACAAATATATCCAACCGACAACCACCACACCAGCGATCAAAATTGGTTGCCTCTACCACAACCAAAACTAACCTCAACTGCCACCACAATTAGCATCAATCCAAAAATCAATCCCATAAACCAAAAAAAACAAACTAAATCAACCTTAGAATCTCAATCCTCAATCCCAGAAATCTCATAAATCCAAAATTCAATCCCAAGACCTACGACATGGCTGGACCATGACCCCATAAATCCAAAAATCAATCCCAGAAATCTCAATCCTCATCGATGAGAAAGGGAGGCCGAGGATAGAGCGGTGAGCAAAATCCATCAAACCTAAGACCCACAACGGCCACGGTAAGCAAAACCCACGGCCACCCACAACCCCACGAACCCATGGCCACCGGAAACCCACAACTTGATACCCGATCTGAAACCCACAGCCACGCCAATCTGAAATCACGGCCACGTTTTAGGCCACCCAAAGCAAATATAAAACCACGGCCACCCAAAGTAGATCTTGAGAGAGAAAGAAGTCTCATTGTCTGATCTGAAAACAGGGCCACGTTTCAAGCCACCCAAAGCAGATCTTGAGAGAGAAAGAAGTCTCACCGTGAAAGGAAGAGAGGAGAAAGCGTGAGACAGAGAGGAGAAAAGATTAAGGAGAAAGGAGTCTGAAAGTGAGAGGAAGAGAGAGTGAGATTAAAAAATCATTTTGTCTTTACAAACTCATGAACAGTCAGGTTGCATATATGCAACCTTTATTGTAGCTGGGATGTAAAAATTTTGAGTTTACATATCTGGATGGAGCATGAATTCAAGGGTTTAGTTGCTAATATAGCATCTGGGGGGTGTTTACACCTCCAATGCTAGTGCTCTTATTATTCATAGGTTGCAAAATTTTTTAAGTTTACAAACCCAGATGAAGTGGGTTTTGGTTGTCTTGAGTTGTAAAATAGCAACTGAGAGGTGTTTACACCGTCAATACTAGTGCTCTTGTTAGTTATTTGCATGAATCTATCTTCTTGAATGAAAGTTGGATGGAATGATTGGGAGGTTACATGGGAGTTGGACGGCCTGATGAGGGGGTTGGATGAATCTCTTTATTCTGATAAAAGGCTCATTCCCATCCTAACTGCTAAGAGCGTCTGCACCAGTGGGTACAAAATTTTCCTTTTATTTTACAATACAAACCTACTTTTTCTATTTCACATATTATGTATAATACACCATCTTTTATTTAAATAATACTTTCTCACATTTTTTTATTATTATTTCACTTACACAGGACCCCACCACTTTACCCCATACACACTCCACCTGAACACTCTCTCTCTTTCTTTTTCTTTTTCTCCTTCTTCCTTCTTCTTTCTTCCTCTATGTTTTTTCCTCTTTGGCATCTTCTTCTTTTTCTTTTGCTATTCTTTCTTTATATTCTTTTTTATTTCTAAAAAAAAATTATTACTCTTTCTTCCCCCATCTCTCTCTATCAAACTGGTGCTCTCTTCAAATCTTTTAAAAAAATTTCTCTCTCACACTTTCTCTCTCATGGCGGCGGCAAGCATTCCATGGTAGCGGTGGCTTAGGTTTTGGGTTGATATGTATTTTGCCAAATGGGTTTTTTGGTGTTTTATTTTGAGTTGATTTTAAGTTGGGTTTGTGATGATTTTTCATCGATTTTGGGTTGATTGTGTTTGGATTAAATTGATGTTGTAATAGGTTTTTTGTGGTGGTGTTGTTTGAATCAAGGGCGTTTAATTTTGGGTTGATTGGGGTTGTCTTCTTCTTCTTCTTGATATTTAAGAGAGGGTGAGAGAGTTTGACAAGGCAAGGGAGAGGAAAGAGAAAAAAAAAATCATATACAATGCTACAGTAACTATGCATATATGCATGGTTATTGTAACAATTTTGCGTATATGCAAAGTTTTACAAGCACTAATGCAGGTCTATTTGATGCTATATTGTGCACCAACTGGTGCGGATGCTCTAAGAGAGCAAAATATAAAAAGCCACACGCATACACAAAGGTGCCAATACTTTAGAGTTGAATCACAAGATTCACAAACATGATAATAATAATAATAATAAATAAAAATAAAACTTTTTTTAGGTACATAGCTTTGATTTTTTTTAATAAAAAATTTTATAATGTTGTGTTTATCTTTTTATTTTTATTTTTTTTACCCATGAATTATATCCATTTTAATATATCTATTTTCAATATATGTGTCCGTATGGGAGCAGTTTATTTAACTTTTTATTGAAATTGTGCTAAAGTATACTTGTACCTTGGAAAATTTTGAAAAAAAGTGAAAAAAAAAAAGCATAAAAAAGTAAAATTTTAAAAAACTATACAAAAAACTAAAACCTAAAAATGAAAAGCTAAGCCAATGCCAAATAGTCTTATACCATAAGTCATACTATTTGTTATCAATTATCAGACATGACTTAGGGCTGAAGTGATATAATACCCCCACATAATTTTATTTGAGGTTATTATTAAAATTTTCTTTTAAATATAATTGATGGGCCATAGGTATTCTTTTTATTAGTGACTGCAATCTGCTACCTCACTAAGCCCACATCTCTAATACGAACTACAAGGTAAAGGAAGAGATAATCAAGATTTTCAAACGAAGGGTTTTATCAAAGAGGCTAAGAGGTGTTTTTAGTTGGAATTTAGAGCACATACAATTGAAGAGGCAATCAGATTGTTCAAGGTATGATTTCTCACCGTTAGAAACAAAGAATTAAGGAGTTAGAATTTTATCATAGAAAACTTTAGTGATGTGTAGATTGTTGAATTGGTAATTTCTTAGATTACGATTTTACACTATTTCAATTATTCTTGAATCCTAGGTTGCCACTGTTCGGAGTTTAGAACAAAAGCCGAAATTATTAAAACCATGAATAAGGCTGCATCATGTTCATAGGACTATAAGGGCTTTAAGGTTGATGATCTACCATAATGTCAATTCTGGATTGTTGGACAATTTGCACCCAACCCCACCCATGTGTCATTACTTAGTTCTCATTTTATCAAGTCCTATTTTTCTCTTACTGATAGCTCTGATAGTCTATGCCTAGGTGTTGACTATTCCCAAACACAATGAACCATTTAGGTTTAGCACATCTACTACTTTTTTTAAAAAGGCTAAAGACAGGTTTAAGATTTCATGCCAAAATTCTTATATTAAATTCTAAAGTGCTACTACTGCATTCCTCATGGTTAAATGAATTTCGATTAATGCAGGGATGTATTATTGATTAGAATATCAATGGTTAGATAAACGTTAATTTAGTGTTGAAAGTGTTATTAGTTTAGCAAAATATAATCCTAGTGAGTCCATTTGTATAGTTCTATAAGCTTTTTATTTTGTAGAAGATATTAAGTATATTTCCATGATTGATTATAGGTCCTATTTAAGAGTATTTTGAGACTATTTGGAGGGTGTTTCATATGGACTTTCAAAGTGATTCAAGTGCTGTAAGTAATTATGCATAATATGCACAAGTTTTGTCTGTTAAGTTCTTAGAAGTTAAAAGTTTTCAAAAGTTTTGTATTTCATACTTATATTTTATAAAGTTTGTCAAAAGTATTTTTGCATCATTGAAAGAGAAATTTCGACTATTAAATAATGTTTTAAAGAGATACTTCGAATTTTAAATAACGTTTTGAATGTCCAAATCTCATTTAAAAGATGATTTCTAAACTAAACTATTTTCCAAAAATAATTGAGTTTCAATGTAAGTTTTCTAAAAAGGTTCTTGTTCTTTAAATCTGTGTAAAACCAAGTGATTTCAAAGTCATATTCCTATTCTCCAAATGGTATTTAAAACTTTTCTTTTAGAAAATTGAGCTTTCATACTTACTCAAGAATTGTAAAATATTTATATAAACTCCTCAGTTTCTATACGTTCCCTAAAAGAGTCAAGCATCCTTTGATTTATGTTTCAATTTAATATTGTGATATTCGATATGTCTCTATATCTGGAATAATTGTTAATATTAAGAAAATTATTCTATTTTGTATATATTTTGTTTTATGATATGTGACTTAAAATGAGTGTTTTTAGAATTGATAAGATATATGTGTAAATCTGCTCACAGGATTGTACGTGAGAATATGTGTTGATCCCTCACCAACAGGGGTTAGATGTTGGTATCCGCTCACAAGATTGTATGTGAGAATATGTGATGTGTATATGTGACACTGTGCTCTGATCAATTATCTATGTGTGCTTTCAAATGACTTTAAGATTTGATTATATATGCATTAAGTGGTTCTTTATATGTTTGGAAAACTATATTTGATATTTTGAATGAAATTGTGAAATCAAACTCGTGCTTTGCTTAACTCTATTCCGTTGTGTATTCTGTATAATTACTTACTAGATGTGTGGCTCACCCCATCAATTATTATTTTTAGATTAAAGAGTAGTTGAGAATATAGAACCTTTGGATTACTTTGTAAGGTGCAAGGTTGAGTTGGAAGTTGTAGGCGACTTCTGTATTACTTGAAGACTTATAGAATTTTAGTTACCTTTATTTTATAATTCATGTTTTATATAGTGGAGATTATTTCCAATTTGTGGAGTTTAGATTTTTGTAGGAGGTTTTTAAGAGTATTTTTTCTTTGGAGTTTTAATTTTATTTTGGATTACTTATGTTTACTGAGTTATATAAGTTTAGCAAGTTAGTCATGCATCTAAATTCATGTTCTATAGATTTGGGTTTTGACATTGTTGGTATCAGAGCTCTAGGTTATGATTTTGTAGACAATTAGGACTTACGATACTTTTATAAGATGTGGAGGAATAGGCTTGAATTATTATTCATAGGCAAAAGGTAGTTTTGGGAGTTTGATAATTATTAGAAGCTATATGCTTAGATGCTTAGAATATTATAATAGTAAAGGGTCTAGTATATCTTATATATCATGACTTTGCTTGTGATTTATTTAACTCTAAGGTGTTGTTTGATTGGTTATAGGGAAATGCCACCCCGCAATTCTACCCCTTTTGGTCTTGAACCAAAATCTGAGAGCCTTGAGGGTGTTTTAAGTGCCATCAGAAGTCTTGTTGAGGTGGTGGAGAAGCATGTTCGTACTAGTGGAACAGTTAAGCCCAAAGATGCTAAGAATGAAGGATGTACTATTGAGCAATTCAGGAAATTGGGTCCTCCTTCATTTTTGGGCAACCTTGATCCTACAGAAGCAGAATCTTGGATAATGCAAATGGATAAATTTTTTAATGTGATTGGTTGTACTGAAGTGCAAAAAGTCTCTTTTACTTCCATTATGCTGAAGGGGGAAGCAGATCATTGGTGAAGATCTACCAAAAAGACTTTGCCACTTAAGGAAGATGAGATATTGACTTGGTGTATTTTCCTTGAGGCCTTTTACGAAAAGTATTTTTCAAAAAGTGCACGAGACAAGAATGGAGTAGAGTTTATGGAGCTCATTCAAGGGAATAAAACAGTGTTACAGTATGAGGCTAAATTTACTGAGTTGTCTCGATTTGCCCCTCACATTGTGGCTGATAATGTTAGAAAGGCTAACAAATTTCAGAGGGTACTACAACCAAGTATCAAAACTAGGATGACAACCTTACGATTGAAGTTATATTCTAAGGTTGTGGAGACTGCAAAGGTTGTTGAGAAGGAGTGTGAAGACTATCAAAGGATTAGGAGTTAGAATAACAAAAGGCCTAAGACTGATGGGCTTCATAGAGGGAATGAACATAATAAGCCATTTAAGAAGAAGACTACAACAAAACCAGAGAGTAAAATGGTACAACAGGTAATAGAGGTTTGTTAGAAGTGTGGTAAAAAGCATAAGGGTGTTTGCTATCGTGAAAGCGGGGCTTGTTTTAAGTGTGGTCAAATGGGTCATCATATCAAAGATTGCCCAGCCATGAAGAGTGAGTTGGTGGCTAAGCCTACTGATGTGAAGCAAAGGCCAAAAGTCCAAGGATGCGTGTTTGCTATTACTAAGCAAGATGCTAAGGCATCCAAGTCAGTGGTAACAGGTACCATTCCCATATTTTCTCATACTGCACGAGTTCTTATTGATCTTGGTTCTACTCATTCCTTTGTATCTTGTGCTCATATGAAATATGCTAATTGTGTGCTTGAATTGTTGGACTTTGAACTTTCTATTTCTACTCCTTTAGGTGAAACTATGGTTGCTGAGTTTATATGTAAGTCTTGTGTGATTAAGATTGGAGGAAATGAGTTGTTGGCTAATTTGATTCTCTTAGAAATTCAAGAATTTGATGCAATATTAAGCGTGGATTGGTTAGCAGCTTATCATGCTAATGTTGACTGTTACAAGAAGGAAGTGGTGTTTTGTATTCCGAGTCGACCTAAATTTGTATTTCATGGGTCAAGAGAGAGCCTTGTACTTAATGTTATTTCTGCCATTCATGCTAATAAGTTACTTAGAAAAGGTTGTAAATATTATCTTGCATATGTGGTGGATAACTAGAAGGAAGGGATTAAGATTAATGACATTCCTATTGTGAGGGACTTTGTTGATGTATTTCCTGAGGATCTCCCTGGGTTATCGTTTGATAGAGAGATAGAATTTGCCATTGATTTAGTGTCAGAAACTACACCTATTTCTATGGCACCATATCGTATGGCAGCTGCAAAGTTGAAGGAGCTTAAATTGCAATTGCAAGAGTTGTTAGAAAAGAAATTTATTCGACCTAGTGTATCTCCTTGGGGTGCTCCTGTTCTCTTTGTAAAGAAAAAGAATGGGTCTATGAGATTTTGCATTGACTATAGGCAGTTGAATAAGGTCACACTGTAAGGAATAAATATCCTTTACCTAGGATTGATGATTTGTTTGATCAATTGCAAGGTGCTGAAGTCTTTTCGAAGATTGACCTTAGATCAAGTTCTCATCAACTCAAGGTTAAGCAAGAAGATATACCTAAGATTGCCTTTCATACCCGTTATGGCCACTACTAGTTTTTGGTGATGCCATTTGGATTGACTAATGCCCTTGCTGCCTTCATGGATTTAATGAATCGTGTGTTTAAGCCTTATTTGGATCGGTTTGTTATTGTTTTTATTGATGATATTTTAGTATATTCTAAAACTCAAGAGGAGCATGTAGAACATTTGAGGATGGTGTTGCAAATCTTGAGGGAGTAAAAATTATGTGCCAAGTTTAAGAAGTGTGAATTTTGGTTAGATGAAGTAATGTTTTTGGGGCATATAATATCTAAGGATGACATTTTTGTGGATCCTAAAAAGGTGGAAGCTGTGGTAAATTGGCCTAGACCGACAAATGTATCTGAAGTTCGTAGTTTCTTAGGTCTTGTAGGTTACTATAAGAGGTTCATTGAAGGTTCTTCACGTATAGCAAGTCCCTTGACTAGGTTGACCCAAAAGAATGCGAAGTTCTAGTGGAAAGATGAATGTGAAAAGAGCTTTCAAGAATTGAAAGACTGGTTGATGTCTGCTCCAATTTTGACATTGCCGACGGGTTCAAGAGGATTTGTAATTTACAGTGATGCTTCACAAAAAGACCTTGGTTATGTGCTTGTGCAGCATGGAAAGGTGATAGCATATGCTTCTAGGCAGCTAAAAAGGTATGAACAGAATTACCCTACTTATGACTTGGAGTTAGCAACAGTGGTCTTTGCTTTGAAGATATGGAGGCACTACCTATATCGTGAAACGTGTGAGATTTACACTGACCATAAAAGTTTGAAATATTTGTTCTCTCAAAAAGAATTGAATATGCGGCAAAGGAGATGGATTGAGTTGTTGAAAGACTATGATTGTACAATACATTATTACCTAGGCAAAGTAAATGTGGTGACTGATGCCTTGAGTAGAAAATCCTCTAGTAGGGTGACGAGTATAATTTTGAGGAAAAGACTTTTTTTTGAAGAGTTGAAGGAGATTAATGTGGAGCTCCAATTTAATGAGTCAAGGGTACTTCTTGCACATTTTCGAGTGCAACTAACCTTAGTTGAAAAGGTGAAGATTGCTCAAGGGTTTGATCCTAATTTGGTAAAGATTATGGAAGAAGTAAAGGAAGTTAATCAAGCTGAGTTTGAAATTCATGGTGATGGTGTTTTATGATTTAGAAATTGATTATGTGTTCCCAATAATGTTGAATTAAAAAGGGAAATTATGGAGGAGGCTCATAAATCTGCATACACTGTTCACCTAGGTAGCACCAAAATATACCGAGATCTCAAAGAAGTGTATTGGTGGAATAATATGAAAAGAGAGATTGTAGATTTTGTATCCCGATGTTCAATTTGTCAGCAACTTAAAGTTGAACATCAAAGGCCTGTTGGATTACTTCAGCCTCTCAGTATTTCGGAGTGGAAGTGGGAACATATCTCCATGGACTTTGTGACTGGATTGCCTAAGTTCGTTAAGTGTCATGATGCTATATGGGTAATAGTGGATAGATTGACCAAGTCTTCCCATTTTCTACCAATCAAAACTACGTTTTCATTGGATAGATTGGTTTAATTATATGTTATGGAAATAGTGAGATTGCATGAAGTTCCTGTCTCTATAGTCTTTGATAGGGACCCTCATTTCACCTCTAAGTTTTGGAACATTTTACATAAGGCTATGGGAACCAAGTCAGATTTTAGTACAGCTTTTCATCCTCAAACTGATGGGCAGACAGAAAGAACTATACAGACACTTGAAGACATGCTAAGAGCCTATGTGTTAGACTTGAAAGGTAGTTGGGAGACTCACTTGCCTTTAATTAAGTTTGCTTATAATAACAATTACCATTCCAGCATAGAGATGGCTCTTTTTGAGGCATTGTATGGCCGAAAGTGTAGGTCACATATTTGTTGGAATGAAGTGGGTGAAAGGAAGTTGCCTGGTCCAAAACTAGTTCAATTGACTACAAAGAAGATTCAGTTGATTCGTGAAAGACTCCTACCTGCTCAAAGTAGGCAAAAGAGTTATGCAAATAATAGAAGGCGAGACTTAGAGTTTCAAGTTGGGGATCATGTATTCTTAAAGGTGTCTCCAACGAAGGGTGTAATGAGGTTTGGGAAGAAAGGCAAATTAAGTCAAAGGTCTATTGGTCCTTTTGAAATCTTGGATAGAGTGGGTAATGTATCTTACAGGTTGGTATTGCCACCAGCTTTGTCACATATTCATAATGTATTCCACGTATCGGTGTTACGAAAATACATGCCCGATCCATCACATGTTTTGGAGTATGAGCCGATCAATGTCAGAGAGGACTTGTCTTATGAGGAGCAACTAGTGCAGATTCTTAATAGGAAGGATCAAGTGCTACGTTCAAGGAATATATCCTTAGTGAAGGTGTTGTGGAGAAATCATACAGTTCAAAAAGCGACATGGGAAAAAGAGGAAGACATGAAAGAAAAATACCCCTATCTGTTCTCTAATTGAGGTACGTCAAGTTTAGAGGACTAAAGTTATTTTTTTTAAGAGGGGAAGAGTGTAATGCCCCCACATACTTTTATTTGAGGTTATTATTAAAATTTTCTTTCAAATATAATTGATGAGCTATAGGTATTCTTTTTATTAGTAACTGCAACCCACTACCTCACTAAGCCCACATCTCTAATACGAACTACAGGATAGAGGAAGAGATAATCAGGGTTTTCATATGAATGGTTTTGTCAAAGAGGCTAAAAGGTGTTTTTCCTTGGAGTATAGAGCACATACAATTGAAGAGGCAATCAGATTATTCAAGGTATGATTTCTCACTGTTAAAAACAAAGAATTAAGGAATTAGAATTTTATCATGGAAAACTTTAGTGATGTGTAAATTGTTGAATTTGTAATTTCTTAGATTACGATTTTACACTATTTCAATTATTCTTGAATCCTAGGTTGCCATTGTTCGAAGTCTGGAACAAAAGCCAAAATTATTAAAACCATGAATAAGGCTGAATCATGTTCATAGGACTATAAGGGCTTTAAGGCTGATGATCTACCATAATGTCAATTCTGGATTGTTGGACAATTTGCACCCGACCCCACCTATGTGTCACTACTTAGTTCTCATTTTGTCAAGTCCTATTTTTCTCTTGCTAATAGCTCTGATAGTCTATGCCTAGGTGTTGACTATTCCCAAACACAATGAACCATTTAGGTTAAGCACGTATACTGCTTTTTTTAGAAAGCCTAATGACAAGTCTAAGATTTCATACCAAAATCCTTATATTAAATTCTAAAGTGCTGCTACTACATTTCTCATAGTTAAATGAGTTTCGATTAATGCAAGGATGTATTATTTATTAGAATACCATTGGTTAGAGAAACGTTAATTTAGTGTTGAAAGTGTTATTAGTTCAGCAAAGTATAATCATAGTGAGTCCATTTGTATAGTTCTATAAGCTTTATATTTTGTAAAAGATATTAAGTATATTTCCATGATTGATTATAGGTTCTATTTAAGAATATTTTGAGACTATTTGGAGGGTGTTTCAGCTGGACTTTCAAAGCAATTCAAGTGCTTTAAGTAATTATGTATAATATGCACAAGTTTTGTCCATTAGATTCTTAGAAGTTAAAACTTTTCAAAAGTTTTGTATTTCAAACTTATATTTTCTAAAGTTTATCAAAAGTATTTTTGCATCATTGAAAGAGAAATTTCGACTATTAAATAATGTTTTAAAGAGGTACTTCAAATTTTAAATAACGTTTTGAAAGTCCAAATCTGATTTAAAAGATGATTTCTAAACTAAACTATTTTCCAAAAATAATTGAGTTTCAATGTAAGTTTTCTAAAAAGGTTCTTGTTCTTTAAATTTGTGTAAAACCAAGTGATTTCAAAGTCATATTCCTATTCTCCAAATGGTATTTAAAACTTTTCTTTTAGAAAATTGAGCTTTCATACTTACTCAAGAATTGTAAAATATTTATATAAACTCCTCAGTTTCTATTCGTTCCCTAAAAGAGTCAAGCATCCTTTAATTTATGTTTCAATTCAATATTGTGATATTTGATATGTCTCTATATCTGGAATAATTGTTAATATTAAGAAAAATATTCTATTTTGTATATATTTTGTTTTGTGATATGTGACTTAAAATGATTGTTTTTAGAATTGATAAGATATATGTGTAAATCCGCTCATAGGATTGTATGTGAGAATATGTGTTGATCCCTCACCAACAGGGGTTAGATGTTGGTATCCGCTCACAGGATTGTATGTGAAAATATGTGATGTGTATATGTGACACTGTGCTCTGATCAATTCTCTGTGTGTGCTATTGAATGACTTTAAGATTTGATTATATATGTATTATATGGTTCTTTATATGTTTGGAAAACTATATTTGATATTTCGAAAGAAATTGTGAAATCAAACTCGTGTTTTGCTTGACTCTATTCCGTTTTGTATTTTGTATAATTACTTACTAGATATGTGGCTCACCCCATCAATTACTATTTTCAGATTAAAGAGTAGTTGGGAATATAGAACATTTGGATCGCTTTGTAAGGTGCAAGGTAGAGCGTGGAAGTTGTAAGCGACTTCAATGTTACTTGAAGACTTACAGAATTTTAGTTACCTTTATTTTGTAATTCATGTTTTATATAGTGGAGATTATTTTCAATTTGTGGAGTTTAGATTTTTGTAAGAGGTTTTTAAGAGTATTGTTTCTTTGGAGTCTTAATTTTATTTTGGATTACTTATGTTTATTGAGTTATATAAGTTTAGCAAGTTAGTCATGCATCTAAATTTATGTTCCATAGATTTGGGTCGTGACAAGTGAAGTTTGTGTGGGGGGGAGTCCCAATGGCACAATGAGAAACATCATAAAATGGTTCTTCAATCTCAAATTCACCATGAAATGAATAACCCATTTGTTGTTCTCTAGAAGCGCCTAATTGGAATACAAAAGAGCCTATTCTTTTTTTTTTTTAATTCAAAATAGAATTTTTACTCTAACTTAATTTAAGTATATGAAAAAGCTTATTATTGAAATAAACAATTTGCACACACTCTCCTTTTTTGAAAAAAGTCAATAGGTGGGAAGAAGGTAGTCTTGTGCGTAAGCATAGCATTTCTGTCAAACCCGCCAACCCATTCTTCGTATATTCTTATTCTATTCACTCTGTTTCATTTTGAGTCATTTGACAGCTAGCACGTATGCGTGCACGCTTGTGATGACACTTCAAACTGAGATGAGCAGCCCGTGTTATATCTCTCGCTATACATGAAGGTCGAAGCTTTAGCAGTTTAGCTAAACTCAGAGACTGTTTTGTAAGAGTTTTTCTAAGAATTTTTTTCCCTTTCTTGTTTTTGAGATTTGAGAGAAATGGCATTGGCGCCAACGGCCAAAGAGATAACGTCTCGACTACCTTCCTTATTTCTTCACCGTTCAACCTCATGACAATCCTCTAATTTATCACAGTGAGAGAAAGCCACTCGCATTAGCGCCATTTGCTTGAGAGTTGAGAGTTTGAGACACAAATATGATACTGTTAAAAAACATCGCACACAGCTTTCACAAGTGATGTTTCCAACAAAAAATAAAATAATGAAAGCATTACTTTTTTTATTAAAAAATCACTTTATTGTATTTATCTTCTTTTTTTTCACATGAATAAGTTATTTTGTAATTTTTTTTTCCTGAAATATTTTGTAGTATTTCAATACCGAATAATTATACATATAGTTTATGATTCTGCTTAACCAAATATATAGTAAAGGCCGATTTTTTTTTAGTTTTAATATTAATTAATCCATTGGTAAACATCATAAACGTTGGTTGCAGGTTAAACATATCCACATTTAGAACCGGAGCCCAAATCCATCCTAAAAAAATAGATGTTTGGCACTTCTGTCTTCAAGCTTTCACAAGCTGCAAAGAGTACGGTGTTGAGATAAAATTTGCTAACTCCATGTATATTTTTTATGTTGTATTTATCTATTAAGCTTTTTTTCCCCATGAATTATCCATTTTAATAATTATTTTTTTAGGTCATCAATTCCTTTCCTCACTTAATAATTGGTATCCCTTGCTCACCAGTATTGTCTTGACATCGAATGAGGCCTACCTATACTACTTGATCATAGGCTTCACTTACTTACCTTCGAGATTGGCAAAGATAAAATATCCTTAACAGAATCCTTACCATAAAGTTGAGAATTCATTTTCACTTCCTGTAGTTAGTATAACTTATTAGTAGTGTCATTACAAACTATCAAGTCTCTCCCTGCAATAATTTTACTCCAATCCTAAGAATTAGTACTCTTGGATTGGCAGGAAAAGATATATGTTTTCCAGAAACTATCAAACTATATTGCTTCAATGAGTCAAAAATAAAAAGAAAGTCTGGTTTTAGCATTGTGCCAAAATCATTTGGGAAACAAAATTTGGTTCATTAATATAAACTTCCCCCTTCAATTTTTTTTTTTGCTTACAACAATAGAGAACGAAATTGAATTGAGGTCCTTTCCATTCATAGAGATACTAGAGCACAAAGCCTACTAGGTAATGTCATTGAGTAAACAAAACTATTGATAGCTCATTCATTTTAAGGAAGTCATAAGGTTTCAATAGTTACATTTTCACTTGACCCGTGAATGAATACCCAAACCTACTTCTCATGCTTGTTTGAGTATTAGCAATGAGATTCTTCAATATCTTGCTAAAATAGCTAGGTATCTATATATATAATAATAGGTAATGCAGAGAGAAAATCTAAATAAATTTTAAATTGGAATTCAATTAGAATCTAATTTTGCACCATGTGTCTCATCTAATCTAAACTAGTATGTAACCCATGCTACCGCACAAGAATGAATATAATTTAATAAAACAATGAAAAAAATTGCATTTTATTATTTAAGTGATACTATTGGTTTTGTTTTTATTTATTTATTAATCATGAATTTATTCATGTTTAAAAGGCTTAGTTAAGTCTAAATTCATGTTTAAATATTAAACGGGAATGGATATCATTTAATAAAACAATGAAAACAAAATATTGCATTTTATTATTTAAGTGATGTTATTGGTTTTTTTTATTTTTTTTATTTTTTATTAATCGTGAGTTTATTCATGTTTAAAATGCTTAGTTAAGTCTAAATTCATATGAAATAGGAACATCAAATAGGTTGTCAGGATCCACTTCACTTCTACTACACATTTCTACTTGAGTTCGGATAGCTCTTTTTTATTTAAAATCAAACGCCTTTTTGACCTTCTAGCTCGTGCTTCATCCATAACTATCTCATATAATATACTTATATTATCAAACCACAAACACATCATTACCGCTAAGCACTCACCATATTTGTTAATTACTTGAAAATTTATTAACTGGGAATACCATTAAAACAAAAATGTTCAAGGCTATAACAAAAAGCGTATTAACAATAAGTCATATAATTTATCGGTAATTTTAACAACACTATTAGTAAAAAAGTAGCTAACCTTTTTCACGAGAATAAGCAATTATTTAGACATTAACAAGGTTAAATACTAACTTTATTTTTATTTTTTTGTAATCACAACATAAATAGGGGAAAAAAACATACTGTAAGTGTACAATTGCACCTGAACCCAAAGACAATCACGGGCTCAGCCCAATGAGCCTTAAACAATAAAATTTGTAGAGTGTGGGCTTGAAACCTAGGTTTGAAGTACTGGGAGCTCGGTAAGAGGCTTTTATAAACAAATACAGGTAAACAACGAACAATAATTGCAATGGATCTCCTCGGACTCGAGCCGAGGACTACTTCTTTGTTATTTCTACTTCTTCCTTAAAGATTACACTTTCTCAATTTCTTTCTTAGCTACCGCCCCCCCCCCCTTTCTTTGGCCTTTACCCCCCTTTTATACTTCCTGCCCTGATACTTTTTGAACAGTGACTAGAAGTTTCCACCTCACTGTTCAGGGGTCACCTCCCCATTAATGCGGCCAGGGAGGTAGGTGCAGAGCCTTTAATGCGGAGGTGGCAGCCTTTACCCTTGATATTTTCTTTAATACTAGTGCATCTAGAAGATTCAGGATGTCCCCTTTTAACCACTAGTCTTTCCAGAGTTGTGCCTTGACCTTTATAATGAAATCTTGAATTCTCTAGGATCTGTCCGAGGTGAAACTCTCCTTCGACTGTATCCTCGGACCCTCAGCGTATGGGCCAACTCATAGAGTTTAATCCTGGAGCAGGTCGGCCCTCCATGTTACAGCCCAAAGGCCCATATGCCCACTTGGGCCCTTTTACTCCCCACACATACCTTTGTTAACAAAATAAGCAAATACTATGGAACATCACAACTAATTACTTTTCATATTTTTTAGTGATTTGAGAATAGATTCAAGAGATAATAGGAAGTTTTGGTACAATTGTGACTACCGTTCAAATAAGAACATCAAAAGCTTTAATAAATAGAATATCAATAGCCTATCAAATAATTCACCAATAATAATTACAACATAAACAATAAAAACAGAGCTGGCCTTTGGTAAGGAAATTAGTAGTTCTAAAGCCTCAGTTCGTTGGCAACAAAGTTTCCAATATTATGACAATCTCCTGTGGGGGGGAAAAGCACAACAAATAAGGACATAAACTGTGACAACCTTTGTCAAGACAATAAGTTGTTTATGGCATATACTATTATGCAATCAAGGGAAACCTGATTAACATAGGCAAACAAAAAAAATTTTATGAAACATGAAATAGGAAATAAACATGTAACATCAATCATAGGCAAACAAAAAACATTTATAATTAAATAATAAAAATTGTTTACAAAAAGGACGGAAACAATAGACAAATGAAAGAAATCAGTAATTAAACCTTAGGAATGGTTGGAATTCATTTTCCAAACCATAAACCAGAACCATTAAAATTCTAAGTTTCCTTGCAACTTGTTATGAAACAAAAAATAAACATGCAACATCAATGATAGGAAAACAAATAAAAAAATTATAATTAAACAATAACAATTATTCACAAAAACAAACGAAAGTATAGGCAGATGAATGAAAGAAGTAATCAAACCTTAGGAAGCATAAACCAGGTGTTAGGATTTGTGCCCTTAAATCCTATTGTATGATGCTATGTATGATATTATGTATGACATTGTGTATGACTTAATATTGTGATTAATAAAGTCGTTTTATTATTATCTAAAATAATGGTAACATGAATATTTGGACATTATTATATAGTCCATGAGATGCATAGTATGTGATTTAGTCACAGAAGATATAAATCATAAGTTCTTTGTAAACTCAGAATTTATAGTTCGTAGTCGGTGATGAATTTGGGTATTTCATCTGCGAAGACTATAACGTATCAACTAAGATGATTTGTCTTGATCATGGAAGTGGATTCTTCTAGTTGATATGTTGATATGTTTTAAGAGTTAAAACATATTGAACTGGACCGCTGTGAGATTTATTATTCTCCTAACGACTGTCAAATGAATAATAAATCTTATGACTTCTATTTGCATGAATTTTTAATCCTGAGAGAATAATGGACCTGATCATGAGATGTAGGTTGCTTTGATATATCAGGAGTGAGATCTAAAATAACGCTCAAAATCTCAGTATGTTGGGCAGCCACATTTAGTGTTGATGAAACATATATTCTCAAGATGGAATTCATAGTCTCTTGACGGAGATATAAAATATTCCCTTGAGATAAGTTTAATGGGTTTGGTTATTCAGAGTGTTAGGTCTAACCACTTTGGTAAGAAATTACTAAAGTATATATATATTTATGAAATTGGATTTTATAAATATATGATGAATAACTTTAAAAGATTAAACTGGGTACTCAAGGATAAGATGTAGTAATTTACAAAGTGGCAGTCTACGTTTATGACTTTGTGTTCCTACGAATATAATATGAAGTGGTTGCGTGTATAATAAAGTCTTGGGATATAATTTATTAATAAGGCCTAGAGTGCAATTATATTTATATAGTGGTATTAAATATAATTAATGGTAACTTTGGACTTGTCAAGAGTTGACGAAAAAGCCCAAAACCTATTGGAGCTAGTGTCTTATTGGTCCATTTTGGTCTCACTCCAAGCCACACACTAAAACCCAATTGGAACGGTCCAATAGGTCAGCCTAATTAGATAATCAGTTAGTTATAAAGGGAGAAACATACATAATTTTTTGTTTGTGAAAAATAAGAAACAGTATATGTAAGAGTGAGACACACTTTCATTCTCCCTTGAAAACTAATTGAGAGACCATACATCTTGGGCGTAAAGTGGAATTGGAGTGAAGATTAAAAGTGTCCCCAAGTGCTTCTAATCATTGTTTTGAATTTCTCCACACCAAGGTACGCTGTCTTGTTCTTAAATTTTGAAATTTACATAGTGCACGTTATCAATCATGAATGAAATAGATCCTTATTTGTTACTTCCGCTATGTGAGTACAATCCAAATCTATGGAAAACTTCTTCTTATATAAGATACAAAAATATCCAAATACATGCATTATTGATACCGAGAGATTCTTATCAAATTCCATAGTATTCATTGAACAACAGGGGAGCTGTATATGAAGGTTCCTGAATTGGTGTGGTAACTGGGTACATGTACCGTTAGCTGAGTAGGAGAGGAAGAATTTTACGTTTTGATTATTGGAGAAGGGGAGATGAACCTTGCAAGACGCAGGTGTGGGGAGATGAACCTTGAAATACGCAGGTGTGGAAAAAAAAAAGAAAAAGAAAAAAGGAGCACACCGGAATTACAACTGATCTACTTAAATTTAGACAAATGGAACCACATGAATCTTGACACATGGCACAAAATTAGAATTCTAATTTAGAATTGCAATTGAAGTTTCTCTCTGCTTCACCTATTATATATATATAAATTTTAGAATTTAGAATTTTGTGTCAAATGAGTTAATTCAATGTAAAAATTGGATTTCAATTAAAGTTTAATTTGCGACATGTGTCCCATCTAATCTAAATTTTTTAATTTTTGTACCAAATGAGTTGATTTAGTATAAAAAACGAGGAGTCCAAAATAAGTAAACCATAAAAAACATAATTTTGAATGATTTTATATTTATGAGTCTTTTTTTTTTTTTGTAGAACTAAAAACAATTTAAGTTTATAAGTCATCTATTTATATATACATATATATATATATATATACATATATATATATATATATATATATATATATATATATATATATATATATATATATTGTAACGTCACATTTTGCTCCCAAACCCAATAGTGTGAAGGAGACAGCCCAAAAAGCCCAATATAATGAAATTTGTAGAAAGTGAGCTTGAAATCTAGGTTCTAGGGATGTTGGATAACAAAAATGATGGGTTAGATCACCAAGTCACATGCAATGAACTGTTTATGTAACAGAATTTCTCTACGGACGTAAGCCGAAGACAATTTGTATTATCTTTCCTTCTTCCACAGATAGATTACAATGAAGGGTGGTGGTGTATACTGTGTTTTTTCTCTTTCTTCTCCGATCCCCCCTCCTAAATGCCTTTCTCTTTCTTTTATATCATCCTCATTCTTCTCTTCATTCTCCACGTATGGACCAGATCACCAATCAAGATACTTGTCCCATCAACCTCTTCTTGAAGCCTTCAAACAATAGCTGTAAGGCTGATCACCACTATTCAGATGTCATTTCCTCATTAATGCGGCCAGAGAGGTAGGTGCAGAATCTTTAATGCGGTGGTAGCAGCTTTCTCTAAGATATTTCTCATCCGTTCTTTCTCTTTGTGCCCTGGTGGAACATATCTTCATCCACCAGACCTTCTAGAATCTCATTTTAAACACTATAGCGTATGACATGATCTTCACTTCATTTAGCCAAGGAGATGCCCCTCCTCGGACTATTTCCATCAACCTTTTTCGCAACAGTTTGCTTGTGAGCTCTTAAGTTTGATTTCGTTACTACCACCAAACCCTACTCGGACAAGTTAATACTCTCGGATCAGGCTCAAGACCCAAGAACAAGCCCTGGACCTTTTGTCCTCACACACACACACACACACATATATATATATGCACCAAATAAGTTAATTTAGTATAAAAAACGAGGAATCCAAAATAAGTACACTATACAAATAATTTGATATTTATGAGTTTTTTTTTTTTTTTTTTTTTGTAGAACTAAAAAAAATTCAAGTTTATAAGTCATCTATATATATATATATATATATATGTGTGGGGGGTAAAAAGATCCTGATGGGAATGTGGGCCTTTTGGGCCGTGTTAAGGAAGGCCGACCTGCTCCTGGGTTTAGAATTTGTTAATACTATGGGCCGGCCCCTACGCCGAGGATCCGAGGATCCAGCCGAGGGTGAACTTACCCTCGGATGGACACCGAAGAACTCGGGATTTCATAGTAAAGATTAGGGGATGACACGGTTAAGGCCAATGGTTAAAAGGGGTGAACCCTAAGATGCCCCAGAAGCACCGGTGTTGGAGAAATGTCAAGGATAAAGGCTGCCACATCCGCATTAAAGACCCTGCACCTACTACCCTGGCCGCATTAATGGGGAAGTGACACCTGAACAGTGGAAGGAAAACTTCTGGTTACTATTCAAAGGCACTGAGAAAAGAAATATCTAGGTTAAGGGGGAGATGGGACAACACGTGTACAAAGTATCAAAGAGAGGAGTATTTAAGGGGCAACCTAGAACACCAAAAGGGGGACGGACTTTTTGTAACCTAAAAAGAAAAGAAACAAAGAGAGAGATAATATAAGAACAACTCTCGGCTTATGTCCGAGGAAGCTGATTTACTATATTCCTTGTTGTTTCCAAGTATTTGCAATCTTTAGTTTGTCATTTAATCCTCACACGCTTCTAACCTGGGTTTCAAGCCCACACTCTACAAATTCATATTGTTTAAGGCTCATTGGGCCTGAGCCCATAACTGTTCTTGGGACCAGGTGCAATTGTGCACTTACAATTGGCGCCGTTTGTGGGAAATCTAGTCTAGAAGAGGTAGGAATATTATGGCAGGCTTAGGCTCTCACCATGCAGAGTCACAGGGATCACAACCGGAAGACCATTTCGAACGTCTTGAACGTCGAAGGGATCGTGAAGGGAGTGTCCATACAGAATACCCTGGCGCTAGCCATACTCATGGCGGGGGTAGCACCACCCACGAGGAGGGATCTAAATCCATGCAGAGGGAAATCAATCGTTTGAAGAGGAAGTTACGTCGTGCTAAACGTAAGTTTTCACCGTCCTCGTCTAGTTCTTCTTCGGAGGAGGATAGGGGAGTTGGCTACGGCTCAAGGTCGCGCTCCCCCACCAGTGCAACGTCCTCCGATGAGGAGGGCGACCAGCCAACCCGCAGACATAAGAAGCTTCGTTCTAGGGGCTTAGGCAACGATACTATGAGTAGGGCGTTGCACCAACTCTCTAAATCTCCGTTTTCACGGAGGATTGAGAGGGGAAGGCTTCCCAGAAGGTTCACCCAGCCCACCTTTACCATCTATAATGGCCGGACTGATCCAGTGGAGCACGTGAGTCACTTCAACCAGAGGATGGCCGTGCACTCTCACAATGAGACTCTGATGTGTAAGGTTTTCCCCTCCAGCTTGGGGCCTGTGGCTATGAGATGGTTTAACGGTCTCAAATCGGGGTCTGTAGGCTCGTTTGGGGAGCTAACTAGGGCATTCGCTTCGCGGTTCATTACGTGTAGCAGAGTCCCTCGGCCATTGGACTCCCTGCTATCCATGGCCATGAAGGAAGGGGAGACACTGAAAGCATACTCTGACCGATACTGGGAGATGTTTAACGAGATAGATGGTGACTTTGATGAGGTGGCGCTTAATACCTTTAAGGTAGGTCTTCCTACTGACCACGACCTAAGAAAGTCTTTGAGGAAAAAGCCTGTCTGCAGCGTACGCCGCCTTATGGATCGTATTGATGAGTACAAAAGGGTAGAGGAAGACCAGAAGCAGGGGAAGGGAAAGGAGAAAGTTATCCCGCAGGAGAGAAGGGATTTCAGGTCGGACAGATACCACAACAACAAGCCAAGGAGGGATTACTTCGGCCAATCCGGCTCGGCAGCACCTCAGGCAGTAAATACTGTGTTTCGAGAACCAGTGCATCAGTTACTGGAGAAAGTTCGTAAAAAGCCCTTCTTCAGATGGCCAGGAAAGATGGCAGGGGACCCTGCGAAAAGAAACCAAAACCTCTTTTGTTAGTACCATCAGGATGTGGGCCACACTACTGAGAATTGTCGGACCCTCTGGAACCACTTGGAGCAGCTTGTCAGTGAGGGAAAACTGAAGCAGCACCTGTGCCACCCTAGCGGGCAGGGCAGTCAACCTGTTTCGAACAACCAGAGGACCAATTCATCTCGGCCTGCATTAGGAACAATTAATGTTATCTTCGCTGCACCTGGTAGAACCGGCTCAGCTCCCACTAGAGTGATGGCGGTTTCCCATCCTCAGGCCGAGGATGTGGGTAGCAGGCCGAAGAGGTTGAAGGGCACCTTGCCCGTCCTAGGTTTCTCCGAGGAGGATAAGGTAGGGACTATTCAGCCCCATGATGATGCTCTTGTGGTCACCCTCAGGATAGGGAACTATGATGTGAGAAGGGTGATGATAGACCAGGGCAGTGGTGCAGATATCATGTACCCTGATCTATTCAAGGGGTTAAGGTTGAGGTTGGAAGATCTTACTCCTTATGATTCGCCGCTCATAAGTTTTGAAGGGAGAGCCGTTGTGCCGAAGGGACAGATTCGTTTGCCCGTTCAATCCGGCTCAGAAACGGTTGAGGTGGACTTTATTGTGGTTGACGCGTACTCACCATATACAACCATCCTTGCCAGGCCATGGCTGCACGCTCTTGGAGCTGTCTCCTCTACCTTGCATGTTAAAGTTAAATTTCCCTCAGGGGAATGTGTTGAAGAGGTCCTCGGCAGCTAATCGGTGGCCAGGCAGTGCATATCGGCTGCTGTCCTGCATCAGACGGAGGCCGAATCTTCGGCCCTGATCACTAAAGGTTTATAGCAATTAACTGCTCCCGGTTCATCTGGGATGGTGACAGGGGAGGAGACATATTGTGAGGAGTTGGAGAAGTTTCCAATAGCCGATGACCCAGAGAGGTTCTTCCAAGTCGGTGTACTTTTGCCACACCAAGAGAAGATGGAACTGTTAGAATTCTTGAAGGACAATGTTGATGTTTTTGCGTGGGATCCTTATGAAGCTCCAGGCGTTGATCCGAGCTTCATTTGTCATCACTTAAATGTCAATCTAGCTATCGTTCCGAGAAGGCAGCCACCTCGGCGATCCTCCATGGAACATTCCGAGGCTGTGAAGGAAGAGGTTCTTAAGCTCAAAAGGGCTGGTGCTATCAAAGAGGTTTTCTACCCCGAGTGGTTGGCCCATACGGTTGTTGTGAAAAAGAAGAATGGAACGTGGAGGGTATGTGTGGACTTCACTGATCTGAACAAGGCCTGTCCTAAATATTCGTTCCCAATGCCACATATTGATCAACTAGTGGATGCCACTGTCGGACATCCTCGGATGAGTTTTTTGGACGCCTTCCAGGGTTACCACCAGATTCCCTTAGCATTAGAGGACCAGGAGAAAACTGCCTTCATAACATCGACGGGGAATTATCATTATAAGGTCATGCCATTCGGCTTAAAGAATGCTAGGGCTACCTATCAAAGAATGATGACCAGAATGTTCGAACAGCAAATGGGGAAAACCATTGAGGTATATGTTGACGATATGGTGGTGAAAAGCAAAGCAATATCCTCACACGTGAAAGATTTGGCCGACACTTTTCAGATACTGAGAAAGTACAAGTTGCGCCTCAATGCCTCAAAGTGCTCTTTCGGCGTGGGGTCGGGAAAGTTCTTGGGATATATGATTACTCATAGAGGCATAGAGGTAAATCCGGTGCAGGTCAAGGCTATTCAGGACTTGCAGTCTCCTCGGAACCCAAAAGAAATCCAGAAGTTAACGGGAATGATTGCTGCCTTGAATAGATTCATATCTCGGTCGGCTGACCGGTGTCGCCCTTTCTTCCAACTGTTGAATAAGTGGAAAGGGTTTCAATGGACTGAGGACTACGAGTTAGCTTTTCAACGGCTCAAGCAATATCTTTCTCAGCCACCTATTCTGTCTCGTCCGAAGGCACATGAGATTTTGTTTGCTTACCTGGCAGTGGCCGTCCACGCGGTCAGCCTGGTCCTGATAAGAGATGATGACGGGGTGCAAAGACCGGTATATTATGTTAGTAAGTCTTTAGGTGATGCCGAAGTGCGTTATCAACCTTTAGAGAAAGCGCTCCTGGCTGTGGTTCATGCCACGCGAAAGCTTCCCCATTATTTTCAGTCTCACACGGTGGTTGTTCTGACTCAGTTGCCCCTCAAGGCAGTACTGCGTAGCGCCGACTACTCAGGAAGGGTAGCAAAGTGGGGGACCATCCTAGGGGCTTTTGATGCTAAATACAAACCTCGCACCTCGGTGAAGGGCCAGGTCCTCGCTGACCTGGTGGCGGAATTTGCCGAACCATTGCTAGAAGAAACTCTGCAAGAGGCCCACATGGGTGAAAAAGCAGTTGAGGCAATTACAGTTGCGGCGTCTCTGATTTAGGAAGTGTATGTAGATGGGGCTGCTAACCAGAGAGGGTCTGGTATTGGACTCGTTCTAATGTCCCTTGAAGGAATTGTCTTTGAAAAATCTTTAAGATTGGCCTTCTCGGCTACTAACAATGAGGCCGAGTATGAAGCAGTCTTAGTAGGTATGCAGATGGTACGTAAGATGGGTGGCAAGGAAGTCCATGTCTTCTCGGACTCCCAACTGGTGGTCGGCCAGGTCATGGGGACCATGGAGGCTAGAGACCCCAGAATGCAGGAATATCTGGCCCAGATCAAACGCCAGCAGACTGAGTTTGGTTCCTTCGCCTTAACCCATGTCTCTCGGAGCGGGAACACCCACGCAGACTCCTTAGCCACGCTGGCAACTACCTCGGCTCAGGGTTTACCTAGGGTTATCCTCGTTGAGGATTTACTAAAACCCTCTGTTGTCATTGTTGACGCACCCCGCATCCATCTAATAAGGCCCGGACCTAGCTGGATGGACTCAATCGTATCCTTTCTTAAGAATGACATCCTTCCCGGGGACAGGGCTGAAGCAGAAAAGATACGTCGAAAGGCGTCGCGTTTCTGGTTGTCCGAGGACCAGAAGCTATATAAACGATCCTTTTCAGGACCGTACTTGTTGTGTGTGCACCCTGAATCAACAGACGCATTACTGGAGGAACTGCATGAGGGAATTTGTGGGAGCCACACTGGGGGAAGGTCCTTAGCCCATAGAGCCCTGACTCAGGGTTATTGGTGGCCCAATATGCAGAGGGAGGCTCAGGACTATGCCAGAAAATGTGATCAATGTCAGAGGTTCGCCCCTAATATTCACCAACCTGGAGGGGTTCTCAACCCTCTCTCCAGTCCTTGGCCTTTCGCACAATGGGGCCTGGACATTGTAGGGCCATTTCCGAGGGCTGCTGGAAACAAAAGATGGCTTCTTGTGGGAACAGACTATTTCACCAAGTGGGTTGAGGCCGAGCCTTTGGCAAATATTAGAGATGTTGACTCAAAGAAGTTCGTCTGGAAAAACATCGTCACTAGATTCGGAATACCACACACACTCATCTCAGACAATGGTGTCCAGTTCGATAGTAAGGCTTTTAGGAAGTATTGTGGTGACATGGGTATCATAAATAGATATTCCACCCCAGTTTATCCTCAAGGAAATGGACAAGCCGAGGCTGTTAACAAGGTCATAGTCAACGGGCTCAAGAAGAGGTTGGACGATGCGAAAGGTAGATGGGTAGAAGAGCTCCCTCATGTTCTGTGGACGTATCGAACCACACCGCGCAGGTCCACTGGAGAAACGCCATTCTCAATGACTTATGGAGCTGAGGCGGTGATACCACTGGAATCTGGTTTTCCTACCCTAAAGACGAGTTCTTTTAGCCCAGAGAATAATAAAGGACTCCTAGAAAAGGATCTTGATTTACTTGAGGAACGGCGTGAGGCAGCTATGGTCCAAATAGCTTATTATCAACAGAAGCTAAAACGAGGGTATGATGCCCACGTAAAACTAAGACCACTCGCGCCAGGTGATCTTGTACTAAGGAAAGTTGTAGGCACTTCTAAGAACCCAGCTTGGGGTAAGTTGGGACCCAATTGGGAAGGCCCCTATCGCATTGTTTCAGTAGCAAGCATAGGGTCGTATAGGTTAGTTGACCTAGACGAAAGAATTGTACCACGTCCATGGAATGTAAATAATCTTAGAAGGTATTACTATTAATGAAATGTGCATTTGTCAGTTGATATTCCAAAGTCATGATTAGCTCTTTTGTTTGAAATTATCATTTTTAAGAATCAAACAGAAACTTGGTTAAGTGTAGTCCTCGGACCACAAACCTAGTGGAAATTGATGTCTTGTCATTTGTTAAACAGAACCTTAGTTATGTCGGGTCTTCGGACCTCCTGCTTTGGGAAAATTAACATTTGAAATTATCATTTTTAAGAATCAAACAGAAACTTGGTTAAGTGTAGTCCTCGGACCACAAACCTTGTGGAAATTGATGTCTTGTCATTTGTTAAACAGAACCTTAGTTATGCCGGGTCTTCGGACCTCCTACTTTGGGAAAATTAACATTTGAAATTATCATTTTTTAAGAATCAAACAGAAACTTGGTTAAGTGTAGTCCTCGGACCACAAACCTTGTGGAAATTGATGTCTTGTCATTTGTTAAACAGAACCTTAGTTATGCCGGGTCTTCGGACCTCCTGCTTTGGGAAAATTAACATTTGAAATTATCATTTTTAAGAATCAAACAGAAACTTGGTTAAGTGTAGTCCTCGGACCACAAACCTTGTGGAAATTGATGTCTTGTCAGTTGTTAAACAGAACCTTAGTTATGCCGGGTCTTCGGACCTCCTGCTTTGGGAAAATTAACATTTGAAATTATCATTTTTAAGAATCAAACAGAAACTTGGTTAAGTGTTGTCCTCGGACCACCAACCTTGTGGAAATTGATGTCTTGTCACTTGTTAAACAGAACCTTAGTTATGCCGGGTCTTCGGACCTTCTGCTTTGGGAAAATTAACATTTGAAATTATCATTTTTAAGAATCAAACGAAAAATTGGTTAAGTCTTATTCTTCGGACCACGACTTTGATCAAAGTTAACTTCTTATTATCTCTGGGTGCTAATGCGTTGCTGTTTACTAACTTGGATCCTAAGTTTTATATTTTTAAGTGTTAAGCAAATTTGTGTAAGGAATGGTCCTCGGAACTTACATCCTACTAGAAAAGACAATGTACATTACAAGGGTCCAATCGTTATACGAGGTTTTCTCTTCCTTTTCAATCAAAGGCATTGTTTAAATATCTCAATCATATCACCTTCTGTTAAATCTTTAATAATGTGTGTATGATTATGGGGAAGTTATGATTGTGCAATCCTGGGAGTTAGATTTGTTTACTCTGAGAGACTTTCGTTATGTATTAATGGGAAACTTTTGCGATAAATGTAAAAAGAATAAAGTAAAAACAGATGCAACACGAGTAAAAATCAAATAAAGTTGTTCTTCATTAATCATTTAGGTATGCATTACATATAAAGGCTGAACATGGAGAAATAGAAGCCCTAAGCTAAGTCCTAAGCTTTTGGAGGAGGATCTTGCTGAGAAGTGCTGGTTCCCTCTGTCTCTTTCAACTCCAACTCAAAAGCAGACAGAACCTTGTTTTCTTTGTCTGCTACTTTGGTTGGAGGAACATTGGACTCCATGGCTTGGCTCAGTCCCTTCTCGGCATTTCCGCCTCCTTCCTTGTCTTTATTGGAACCTGAAGGTTCTGTAGGATCTGGAAGAGCAGGAAGAGTTGTCTCAGGGGTAGGAGTAGTAGCAGGAGCCTCTTCAATCTCCTGTATTTCCAGGGGAAGCCAAACGTTCTCGGATTTCCTCAGATCCGAAGATAGAGGAACTCCTGCTACGTTTAAAGCTTCCCCCCAGACTTTTTGACAGTATTCTCGGCACAAAGCCGCGAACTCCTCTGTCAGTTGCTCCTCAGTGGTTGCTACCCCTTCCTCGAAACTCGCCTGCTTGGCAATTTGTAGAGAGAGTTGGAAGGAGCTGGCTTCTTCCTTCATCAGCGCCAGTTCCTTTTTCAGATCCGAGCACTCCCTTTGGGCTTGGGCGAGCTCTTCATCTCTTTCGCGGAGGAGCTTGCGCTGCCCTTCTATCTGGGTCTTCATAGTCTTCAAGTTTGACTCGACCCCATTTTTCTCTCTCCTCAGCTCAGCCACCTCCGAGGTAAGCTTTTCGTTCTCAGCAAGGGCTGTGCCCAGGGTCTTCTCTGTCTCCAGCCTAATCTCCATCTCAGTCCTGGCCTTCTTCCGAGTATCTTCTATAAATTTCTCGGCTGTAAAGACCTCCTGAATGGCCTGTAACAAAGTGTGATGGAATTAGGAATAGTAAACAAACTTATGAATATTGTTAAATGTGGAATCTTCCTAAAAAGGGGTAAATTTACCAGCGCTAAATCCCTTTTTAAAGAGAGGAATAGTTGCGGCTAGTTCATTTTTTCCAAGGTCTCCATGTCCTTGGGCAACAGGAGAGGGCGCTCCAACGCTTCGGCCAAGTGGTAGGCATGACCTTGTTGAACCGCCCTTATACTGGATTGGCAGGAGATGGGGGCGCCGTCCAGTCTTAATTCGGGGGACCAGGTGGTCGGTGCTCGGCGCACTTCAGCCTCGTCCCCAATTTCCCCGCTTTCAACTGAGCGGGCCCTACCCTTGCCTTTGTCCAGCTTCTTCTGCTGAACCGGTGGGAGTTGTTGCCTTGGTTTCTTGGGGTCCTTACTGATCGTCCCCTCAGTATCCCCCTTTCTCTTCTTTTTGGGATCCTCGGCTGGAGGTTTTGGCTCAGCTGGAGGAGGGGGAGGTGGTAAAGATGGGGGAACTTGGGAAGTCCCCGTCTTCTTCTCCACAACCTTCGCAGCTCTATTGGTAAGGAGACCCTGCATCCTGCCCATATCTTCCTCAGATTCGTCCTCGGGTAGGGCAACCACAAACCCTGCAATTCCAGAGGCCTCGGCGGCTTCTTCCTCCTCGTCGGAAAGTACAACAAACTGATTCCCGCGAGGTCCCTCGGTGTCTTCGAGATGGAATTTGTCTATCTCGTCGTCTAGTGTATGCGAAGAAGACACCCGTTCTTCTGGAACAATAGTTGCCTGGGAATGCACGGCGAGGGGAATTGCCGCTATGGCCTGGTTGTATAAAACGGTGTCAGGGGCGTCAGGGAGATCGTGGTCGTCCAAAAAGTTGGGCCGGGCTACGTTTATTTTTCTTCGCCTCCGGTCACCCGCGATTATGGCGTTTTCTATTTCTTGGAAGTCCGAGGATATGGGATCGTATCCTAAAATCAGATGGGCGGCTCTAAGTTGTAAGTCCTCGCTGACAAACACCTCGGAGCGAAGCACTCGGCTTAGATCGGTAACGCTGCAGTGGCTCAAACGTGGACGCACGTGCTGCTTATCTGTAAAGAAAGAAGTGAACAACATGGTCAGATTCACATAACGAGTGACAAAGTTAAACAAATATAAACACATATTAGTGTGCATGTTTGTGAGTGTCAAGGAAGTTGCGAGGTGGGGAGGTTAATCCTAAGGTGTCGCACCTGGATCTCCCCACACCACTGGGCAGTGGAGGCCGTCGTGCCAGTTTCCAGACACGATCAAGTAGTCGTCCTTCATGCCTTTGTTGGATTTGGGCAAACAGGAGATCAGCCTAACGGTACTGGACCGAGACTTAATGTAATAACCTACCTTAGAAAGTTTATGGGACTCGTACAGAAAGACGACGTCGTGCCAGGTGAGGTTTAAACCCATCTGCTCGTTTAGAGCATCTACACTACCCAAAACTCTAAAAACGTTTGGGAGGCACTGATCGGGACACAACCGGTGGTTGCGAAGGTACTCCCTAGTTACGGGTCTCATTGGGAGGGTCATCCCACCTTCTATAAAGGCTATCATTGGGATGATAACCTCTCCCTCTTTCCTAGAACCGGCCACGGCTTCTGCCGGGCAATATTTTAATCCTACGTTGCTGGGAATACGGTACTTGGCCCTAAAGCCTTCCATCCCAGCGGCGGTATCAACTAGACACTTGAATCTTCCCATTACAGAGGAACGAGAGACTAAACTCTAAGAAGGAGAATGTTCGTAATGATAGCCGAGGACAAATACCGAGGAGAAAAGGTTAAGAATAGAAGGAGCAAGAACTTACAAAGTTGAAGGTGTGCAAATTTCCACGGTTTTCTGCAAGTAAGGTATGATGGCTGATGTTTAGATGGGATTAGCCCCTGAGGAATTAAATAAAGGCGCAGGTTCCCGAAGCGTCACGACGTGCGAAAAGGCGGCCTCGAAATTATATTTGTCCCGCCTAAAATTTCGTGGAGTAACGAAGACCGTTGGATGCCCATCTCACCGTTGAACATGGGAGACAAAGAGTAACTTACAGTAATAAATGCGCGCGTTTTTAAAAATAAAACCGCCAAGTGGCATCTTCTGGGACGCGATACGATTTCCACACGTGCCATCACTTACAAAGTGCGTGGAGTGGATTCTCGTCAGATCAAAACCCTATTTTTCTCCTCGGACGTTGAAAATTAGAGTTTTGAGGGGCTATTGTGGGGGGTAAAAAGATCCTGATGGGAATGTGGGCCTTTTGAGCCGTGTTAAAGAAGGCCGACCTGCTCTTGGGTTTAGAATTTGTTAGTACTATGGGCCGGCCCATACGCCGAGGATCCGAGGATCCAGCCGAGGGTGAACTTACCCTCGGATGGACACCGAAGAACTCGGAATTTCATAGTAAAGATTAGGGGATGACACGGTTAAGGCCAATGGTTAAAAGGGGTGAACCCTAAGATGCCCCAGAAGCACCGGTGTTGGAGAAATGTCAAGGATAAAGGCTGCCACATCCGCATTAAAGACCCTGCACCTACTACCCTGGCCGCATTAATGGGGAAGTGACACCTGAACAGTGGAAGGAAAACTTCTGGTTACTATTCAAAGGTACTGAGAAAAGAAATATCTAGGTTAAGGGGGAGATGAGACAACACGTGTACAAAGTATCAAAGAGAGGAGTATTTAAGGGGCAACCTAGAACACCAAAAGGGGGACGGACTTTTTGTAACCTAAAAAGAAAAGAAACAAAGAGAGAGATAATATAAGAACAACTCTCGGCTTATGTCCGAGGAAGCTGATTTACTATATTCCTTGTTGTTTCCAAGTATTTGCAATCTTTAGTTTGTCATTTAATCCTCACACGCTTCTAACCTGGGTTTCAAGCCCACACTCTACAAATTCATATTGTTTAAGGCTCATTGGGCCTGAGCCCATAACTGTTCTTGGGACCAGGTGCAATTGTGCACTTACAATATATATATAAGTAAAGCTAAGAAAAAATACAATTAGAGTTTAAATTGGAATTTAATTAGAGTCTAATTTTGCGCCACGTGTCACATCTAATAAAAAGTTTTAATTTTTTGAACCAAGTTAGTTAGTTTAGTGTAAAAATTTAATTTCAATTAGAGTTTAATTTTACGGCACGTGTTACATCTAATCAAAAAAATTTAGTTTTTGTGCCAAATGAGTTAATTTAGAGTAGAAAAAGATGAGTCCAATATAAAGTAATCATAAAAAAAATAATTATATATCTAACACTATATATAACATTAGAGGAAGAGAGAGTTTCAATGATTTTATATTTATGAATCTTTTTTATAACTAAAAACAATTCATTTGGCACAAAAATAATATATATATATATATATATATATATATATATATATATATATATATATAATTTTTGAACCAAGTTAGTTAGTTCAGTGTAACTATTTGATTTCAATTAGAGTTTAATTTTACGGCATGTGTTCCATCTAATCAAAGTTTTTTAATTTTTGTACAAAATGAGTTAATTTAGAGTAGAAAATGATGAGTCCAATATAAATAAATCATAAAAAAAATCATATATCTAACACTATATATAAAATTAGAGGAAGAGAGAGTTTTAATGATTTTATATTTATGAGCCTTTTTTTATAACTAAAAACAATTCATTTAGCACAAAAATTATATATATATATATATATATATATATATATATATATTAATAGGTAAAGTTAAGAGAAAATCCAATTAGATTCTATAATTAAAGTCCAATTTTGCGTTATGTGTCCTAAATTATTTATTTTTAGAGAATTTTATTTCTTAATTTTGGAATTAAATGCGGGATCATATCATAAATATCCATTCAAGTGAGTTGTTGTGTACAAAAACCAAAGAGTCTAAAATTAAATAACATAAAAATATTTTAAAAATTGACAATTTACATTTTATACCTAATAACATTTTTACAAGACTTTTTAAAGAGTTAAAAAATATATATAAGAATGCCTATTAATAATATTCAAATTTTATATGTAAGATTATTGTACTATGCATTTTAATGTGTATCTTTTAAATATATCAATGCATATGCATGGAGTTACAAATTAGTTTCTATAATTAAAAAAAAAAAAAATTGATGTTATTGAAAGTGAAGCAATTACTTTCAAAGTTGATGCTTTATCCATGGTACAACTCATGAATGACTCTCCAAATAATAGTTTGGAATCTCTATTTTCTATTTGCAAGATCCTAGTGATGAAATGAATTTTTTAATGGGAGGATCAAGCATATATTCTAGAAAGCTAATAGATGTTCGGATGCTCTTGCCAAACTTGAAACTTCCTATCTCATGTACTCTTGTTAATTTTGTTAACACATGGTCCACAACAAAGAATCTCCCAAGTACACTTCTTGCTATGAAGGATTATTCCTCTAATAGACTTACTATTATTTCTTGGTTTATGCTTATCCTCTTTTTACTTTTTTTTTTTTTTTTATGCGAAACTTGTAACTTTAAAAATCAACTTGCATCATTCGGGTTTTTTTTTTTTTCCCCCCCTATCAAGTTACAAAAAGTTAGAGATACTCCAATAATAAGCATCACTGATCCGGCGGCCAAAATCAAGCCTAACCTGGATTCTCAACCGTTAGATTACCATACATACTAAAAAAATTGTTTGTCGCTTAAGATAAAGTCAAACCAAATCCATCTTGATCCCACAGACAAACATCCAAAACCCCCTTAAACTCTCTAAACCCCAAAAAGCGTTACTCGGAGCTCCCTCCACTATAAAAAGTGACTCTTCTTAACAAGCCTCGAATGCTACTCCCAAGAACGACGGCACTCCGTTTAAGCGCCATGTCATCCGGCGCCAAAATGTTAGCCTCCACTTCATCGTCTTCGTCGTCGTTTTTGGCCGTGAGAAACCCTAGCTTCTTCTCTTCGACCTCCACGAGGCTCTTCAATGGAGGAGTTCTTCGCAGCGGGAATAAGAACCGTGTCTCGTTCTCTTCCGCTACAAGCTTCGCGAACGCCTCGCTCCGGTGCTACGCTTCTTCGGCTGGCTTTGATAGAGTTCAGGTTCAGAATCCTATTGTAGAAATGGACGGTGAGTTTACTGGCTCTCTGTTTGGTTGGCGAGAAAATGACTTTTTTTTTTTTGTGGAAGTATTTGAATCGCATGTTTAAATTGGGAATTTCTTTGTTGTTCTTTTTGTGCTATTAGGTGATGAAATGACGAGGATCATATGGAGAATGATAAAGGACAAAGTATGAATTTTCATTTCTGAGTGAATTCCTTTTTCTTCTTCTTCTTCTTCGAAGGAATGGATTTTTTTTTGATTCGTTTTAAGTTGGTTTATTGGGAAATTCTGGTTTGTGTGATTGCAGCTTATATTTCCATATTTGGATTTGGATATAAAGTATTTTGATTTGGGAATTTTGAATCGTGATGCAACCGATGACAGAGTTACTGTAGAGAGCGCTGAAGCCGCTCTTAAGTAAGTAATTGAGCTGAAAAACAACATGGTTAAAATGCTTGACTAATGCTAAATTGATGCAGATTATTTTTGTTTATTGCTTTGATCTTTTGGATCATATGAGAAGGAGATGGACTTAGAAGCCAAGTATGTGTAAAGGTCGGACTCAGTACACAAACCTTTTACTTGTAGACAGCCATTCCCCATTAATTTTTTTGGCTAGTGTTAGTATTATGGGTATAAGTTAATTGTACATAAAGATGTATATATAATTCTGATATGCCTATACAAGGAAATTGTTAATGCCAGTGAATAGAAAGGCTTCAAGTGTAGGAGGTTATAGCCTGGTAAGAGTTGTAGTGGTGGAGGGTGGATGAGAGGTTTGCTGTGCTTCAATTATAGGATTTTAATGGAATTAGTGTAGAAGGATTTTCATAGTGGTGGAAACAGGATTTTTAAGTGCCATTGGGCACATACCCTACCCCCTCTCCCTTGTCGCAGGTTCGATCCTGCCTTTTAAGTAGCATGATTTATATTAGGTGCTCATTTTGAATTCTGGAAAGGCTTATGGAATACTTGTCTTGAGGCTCAAATAAAAGCAAAGAAAACTTCAATGCTATTTATTGAAAGAATATTTTACAGTTTCATTGTTTACTACCTAGACGTCTAAAGTATTAATGATCTTTGAGACCCTGTTCATATTTTTTTTTTGACAAGTGACCTTTTTGCGATTCCTTTTAACTATTTATATGCTGCAGGTACAATGTCGCAGTAAAATGTGCCACAATTACGCCTGGTTAGTTAATTCTTTCTTTTCTTCTGCCTCTGTTGTTTCTATTATGGTTGGCAGGAAACATTATTTTGTGGACATTTGGACCATTCTATTCCATATAATGATTAATATGGTTACTAAGTACACAGAAACTGCTTCTTGTTGTTGCTTAATCATGAGTCATTGATTGTCCTTTGGATAAAGGATAATTTTGCTTTTTGCATTTCATATTTTCGCAGATGAGACCAGAGTCAAGGAATTTGGGCTGAAGTCTATGTGGAGGAGTCCCAATGGCACAATCAGAAACATCTTAAATGGTTTGTGTTTGATAAATAATCTCACTCATCAAAAGAAAAAAATGTAAATGAGTTTAGTTTGTTATTTATTGTTTGATATCAGTTATTCTTCACACAAAATTGTGTTCTACCACGCTTTCCCTTTTTCTCTGGTAGCTAATGGTTTGTGTGCTTGACTTAAATTTTTTGAAAAGACTTCAATTTAAAAGCTGATCTTGATGAGGCATAAGCTGTCATAGTTTCATGTGCAGCAATTTTTTGGCAACATATATTAAAAGTAATTGTTTTTTTATTAAATTAGTTAAGTACAATCCATTTCCCAGTTACTACAGGGTCAAATCAAGTTTTACTTATTCGCCTAGCACAATTGACTAGTTTGTATCCTTGGGAAAAGGGGGTTAATCAGTTCACAGAAAATGGTGTCCCCATGGGAATGCCAATTAGATGGACTTGCTAGAGCTTTTAGTTGTTCTAGCTTTTAGGCGAGCAGTGAGCTATTGTGAATGATTCGTTATTTAATAGAAAACCATCAACTTAGCCACCTGAAAGATATTAATTGGTTTTGGGGGGTGGGGGTTATCTATGTGAGTTGTTGGAGTGAAGACTGGAATTAGGTCCTCTGTTCAACTCTTGATTAGATCTTACCAGCTACTTAGTAGAATTTTTTTGTTATTAAATTGGAGTATGATTTATGATGCTTGATTAAGCAAAAGATAAAATGTAATCTTTTTAGGGAATCTGATTCTTTGTCTGAATTCAATGGAGGTGAAATGTGTAACCAAATAAAAGCTGGATGCCTCATCTTTTCAGCCCTATATTTAGGGAGACCATTTCTCCTTTGTCTTCCTAATGAAAGGATTCCTGATTTCTGTAGGAACTGTTTTCCGTGAACCTATCCTATGCCGTAATATTCCCAGAATTATTCCTGGTAATGTTCCATTTCTCTCATAATATTGATAGCAAGGTATTTATCAAAAAAATAATATTGATAGCAAGGTAAAAATTATGAAATGTTGTTCAGTACTAATTTCCAATTTACAGGTTGGAAGAAACCCATATGTATTGGTAGGCATGCATTTGGTGACCAGTATCGTGCCACTGACACAGTCATTGAAGGTCCAGGAAAGCTTAAAATGGTTTTTGGTAAGCTGATTCGAACTTCCCTGCTCATATTAATTAGCTGACACATTTTTCTTTCCTACAAATACTGTTTGTTTCTTAACAACTAATCTGTCTGTTTCTTTTTCTCAGTCCCAGATGATGGAAAGACCCCAGTGGAGCTTGATGTTTTTAATTTTAAAGGACCAGGCATAGCTCTCGCAATGTATAATGTTGATGAGGTTTGTCTAATCGTATTTTCTGTGCTTATTATGCCTCATAATATGTTAATTTTTCTGTTTTGACAAAATTTTCCATACATTGTCAGTCTATTCGAGCTTTTGCCGAGTCGTCCATGTCTCTGGCATTTGCAAAGAAGTGGCCTCTTTACTTGAGCACCAAAAACACAATTCTTAAGAAATATGACGGGAGGTGAGCTTTGCTTTCTCTTTCCAATCAGCTGTGCTTCTTCTGCAAAAAAATTCATCTAAATCGTGTCAATCTCCAATTCCAATCTGTAAAGAGCTGCAGACATTGTTTACAGTTTTAAAACTATTGCAGGTTTATGGACATATTCCAGGAAGTATATGAAGAGAAATGGAAGCAAAAGTTTGAAGAGAATTCAATATGGTTTGCTTTATCCCACTGTGAAGTTGACTTTTGTTGTCTGTGCTTGGAATATCTTCAAACAGTTAACTGAAAGTTTGTGTGGCTTTCAGGTATGAACATCGGTTAATAGATGACATGGTTGCTTATGCAGTAAAAAGCGAAGGTGGATATGTTTGGGCTTGCAAAAATTATGATGGAGATGTGCAGAGTGATTTACTTGCTCAAGGTGATGTCAAAGATTCTAACTTTTGGGGGTAGGCTGCATGATGTCTTAACTTTTTTGTCTGTAGGCATATTATGTACTTGATAATGAAGTGTACCAGTTAGTGCATTTTTGTAATTTTATTCTCTTGAGTGATTGGTTCATTATAAGGAACAACTAAATGGTTAATATCTGCAGATTAGAATATCTAGGTTTGAAAAGAAATATTTACATGGAATTTATACCTTAAAAAAATATACCAGTGGTTTGCGAGATATGCCTATTCATATGTGTTCTCTTTAGTATTTAGTACTTATCTATTCATTTGTTGTTTTTTTCCCCTTCATTTTGTTTGAAGATTTAGCTTTAACCATTTAGTGTTGAAGAACATGTTTTTGTATCATCACTTATCAAAATGAAAGAAAAGAGTTAAGAACCTAGTGTTTCTGGATCATCAGCTCACCACATATTTGGGCCTAAGGAAAGTAAAATTGGGTCAAAAACAGGTTTGCTTTATACATAAAGGTTTTAATCTGTGACAAGGAGTGCAACACTAAGGATATGATTCTGTTGATTTGAAGGCAAGATGGATGTTAAAGCTGATCCTAGTCTTATACAAAATAAGGAACTCTGTAACTCAGTCTATGTGATATAGTTCTCTATATATCTGGTTAGTCATTACAAAAATTTTGATTGCAATGCCAAATGTTGTAGTGAATATTTAAATGGACCCCTTGTCATTGTTATTATGAATGTCCATAAAGCTTCACTAGGGCTGTGCAATATTATTGATACTGTCTGAATGTTTGTTTCTTTCATGCAGGATTTGGTTCCTTGGGGCTCATGAGTTCTGTGTTGGTTTGTATTTTTTTTAAAGGGTATTTAATGTTGAAATCTATATTTTGGCCTGGGGATTGTGGCAATTCTTAATAACCACAATTTGTGCAGTTATCCTCTGATGGGAAGACATTAGAAGCCGAAGCAGCTCATGGGACTGTAACTCGCCATTTCCGATTACATCAGAAGGGGCAAGAAACCAGTACAAACAGTATTGCTTCTATTTTTGCATGGACTCGGGGGCTGGAACATAGGTCAGTTTGCTGTTTTGTAAAAATTGATGCTACATCTTTCATTTAAAAGTTTTTCTAAGAAACCCCTTCCCAAATAAACATAGTTAGATGTTCTGAGTTTACAAACAGGCTTTTCATCATTATTTTGGGCTTACACAATTGCTTTTTTCCCCTTTTTGAAACATCTCCAAAACATTTATGTTAATAAAATATTGAACTGCTTTGATCATATCAGTACATATAAATGGCTGTCATCTCGTGGTTCTAACAATGCACTTTTATGGAATATCAAGCACCTTTCTTTTTCTTTTCTTTTTTTAAAGGGAGGGGGAGTTGGGGGAGGGGGGGGGTTAGAATGGTTTAATGACACATGTATGTAAAATGCTTCTGAGTCCCTGTCATTTGTTATTCTTTTTCCACCTAACAGTTTTTTGAAGTTTGCTGACGTGTGACATACTTTGCTTTGACTGTCTACCTTGTTTTGTTGAATGCGTACTTATGTAAATTGCCATATTAAACTATGTCAATTTGTAAAGGTGCCTACCATTTATATATAATTAGCTATCAGTGCCATTATTTTAAAATTTTGTGTTGGATTTTTAATATTTTCATTAGCCTGTTGATTCTACTGTCAATATTTTCTTGCTCTTTTTCTCAGGGCTAAGTTAGATGAAAACGAGAAGTTGTGGGAGTTTGTTCACAAGTTGGAGGCTGCATGCATTGAGACTGTTGAAACAGGGAAAATGACCAAGGATCTTGCCATTTTGATCCATGGTTCCAAGTAAGTTGCACCTTCCCTCTAATATGCGTTGTCCATAATTATTTTATTTTTTTTTGGAATCAACTTGTTGCTTAATCAATTGAACACTTGAGTCACCTGAAGAACTACTGCATATAGAACTTTGGCAAATCTACATAATATCACTCTCTGAATTGAGCTAGTGTAGCTAAAACTATAAAATGTGTGTTAACTATAAGATATTTGGATAATTATGGGTACTAATTATCCTAATAGTACTCACTATAAGCACATTAGCCTCAACTTTCTGCAGTTTAAATAGCTGAGATGATATTGGTGTCTGCAGGGTATCAAGGGAACATTATTTGAACACCGAAGAATTTATTGACGCTGTTGCACAAAATCTTGAGGCCAAAATTCGAGAACCTGTGCTGTCTCAAGTAGATATTTAGTTACTCAATGAGATAGTCATTCATGGCAGGGAGAATTTTGTAATGAGGTTAAGTTGTCAGGTTTGTGATTGAATATCTTCCTTTCTAAATCGAAGTCCTTTTCCTTCGTACAAGTTTTACATTGGCAATAAGGTCTACGCTTGAGTGCAATTTATAATTGAAATTTCCTGCAGATTTTAATTTGTTTCTAAAGTTGTTTGGGAAGAATAGAAAAGGACAAAGTTTAGCTACAACTTATTGTAACCTAAAGTTATAACATTACTTAAAAACATAAATATTGCTACATATTTTGAAAATTTAACCGTTGAATTACATATTCTTTACGCTCTTAATACATGTCAAATTTTGTATCAATCAGATATTATTTATTATATGATTTATAAGCTTATATTTTATGCATAATTTGAAACTACAAAAACTTGTAATTTAAATAATTTATTAATGACATAGTTATTAATCTTTAATTTTGTAGAAATTTGGCAAGCGTGAAGAATATAAGGGGATGTAATCTAATGGAGGATTTGTCAAAATTCACTTTCAGTAAAAAAGTTTGTAGGCTAAGGTTATAACTAATTTTGTAGCTAAATTTTGTCCAAAAGAAAATGCTATGCTACAAATTTGATTTTTCAATTTGGTATTTGAATTATTGATTGTGTAAATTTTTTATTGACTAATAAGACAATTTTGTATGGAAAGAAAAAGAAAATGTTAAATATATTTTTTTATTTTTAATTATTGGGTAAAGATTAATTTAGTCTCTTAACAATTCATTGTCAATTTCATTTTTAGGTCTACTCTAACTTTGAAATTGATTTGATTTTGAAAGTTAAAGACATAAATTGTTAAATATAATAGTAAAGGGTTGTTTAGTATGTGATTCCAAACAATGGTTTTTAGTATTTAAACATTGAAAATTGTGGTTCTAAAAAAAAAACGCGTTAGGTAAAGATTTTGTTTTAGGAGTGTTTGAGTTACATTGTTCATTTTAGGGTGTTTAAACACTAAATTTATAAAACTCCTCTTGTCAATTTTCTGTATTCAAACTAAACTTTGGACATTACTCATTAGAGATTTTGTAACTTGTCCTACTACTATTATGCACAATCGTTTCCCAATCAATAGAATTAATATTTTGACTATAACCTCCATTATTAGATATGATTTGAGCATATAATTTTTTAAAAAAATAATGATTTGAACGGATCATCAGGTTAAAATGTCATTATGTAACATATGCAAACCTATGTACCCTGTCAGTGTTGGCAAAGAAGACCCAAACGTACCGATTAAACTTTTTTTTTTTTTTGGGAGAAACGATTAAACTTTATTTATCATCCCATTATATAGTTGTTGCCAATCACCACCATGACGCACATGAACCTGTTTGCCCTCTGTTTCGAAACCGCACTTTTTTAAACGTCATTTTGTTAGGTACAACTCTTTTAAGCCTCAGTTGTTTTAGGTATAACTTTCTTAAACAGTTAATTTCAGTATGTTGAAAAAATAAGATGTACTAAGAGTCCATTTAGGAAAAGCTTATTTAACTGAAATTAAAAGAAAATTTATTGAAATTACTATAGATAAAGCTAAAAAGTAACTAAAATAGTATAATGAGACTCATGAATAGTATCAAAAAGTGAAATAAGACTCATAAATCATAACAAAAATAAACTAAATAATAAATAAAATACTTTTTAAGCTAGTGGCTAACACAACCTAAATGTTGACTTTTTTCCTATGTCTTTTGTCTTTGTCTTTTTTTACAAGTCTTATCCTTTTCTCTTTTGTATCAAGTCAGTCTTTTAGAAAACGTGTACCCCAAGTATACTCTTTATTATTTTATCCAAAAACCTAGCTTAATTAATTTTAATCAAAGGCTTTACTAGTAAATCTTTTGACCAAAACGGGGACAAAAAAAAAATCTTAGCTGGTTAAAATATTAAAGGTTTGATTTTTCCTATTGAAAGTAAGTTTCTAAGATAAAATATATTTTTGATTATTTATTAATTGTGCATAAATCAGAACTTCATACAATTGCAAGTATTTTCCGTCTAAATAATAGTTGTAAGTTTGAATTTGAGAATCAACCTCTCAGAAATTGGAAATAAGATTTTTATGCAAATATCACTTCTAAATCCCTTCTTTCTTTCTTTTTTTTTTTTTTTTTGAAAACCTAAATCCCATGTTAAGTACAAGTGATTTGGCAAAATATTGTTAATGCCTTTGTAGGGGTATTGGGCCTAGTAATTTATAATGGACGGCCCAACAAGGTCTTTTGGGCTAGAAACCCAAATCCGAAAACATCAAAATGATCGTGGAGTGTTTAAGTGTCCCATACCGTCCGAGGAGTAGATTTGTCCTCGGAATGTTAAGCCGAGGATACACAGTATACGTGGAGGACAGCAGAAAGAGCGGTGGAATGTCTAAAGTAAAGCTGCTACCACCGCCCATATATTAAAGACCCTGTAATTGATACGCTGACAATAGAGATGGAAGGATGGGACCTGAGCATAGAGCTTGGAACTTGGTCCCAAATCCCAGCGGGCTTTAGGGAAGAATGGATGGGACAAGTATCCAAAAAATGAGGGTCGCGGCCATAAAGTGGAAGATGATGAAGAGAAGAGGAGGAGTATAAATAGGAGGGAAGGCATACGAAGAAGAAGGAGGCCTTTTGAGAAAGAAAAAGTGTATGATAAACATTATTTGTATCCACACTTGAGAAATACTATTAGAAACTGTCCTCGGAAACAGTCCGAGGAGGAATTCTCAATATTACTCTTTGCAAACGATTCTTTGTTTTGTTCCATTGGGCCCAAAGCCCGTTCTTTTTGTGTTTGTCTAAAGCCATCCTTAAAATCTAAATTATAAACCCATCCTCTACAAATTCATTGTGAAGAAAGGCCTTTCAAGCCCATTTTCCTCCTAGACGTGGTTTGGGAATTTGAATTGTGTCCTTACAGCCTTAATCGGTAAGTTTGTTGGCATTATCTGGCATGCTTGATGTTATTTGGCAAATTGAGGAGAAAGAGTAATTCTTAAAAAAATTAAATTAAATTAAATTAAGGAGGTAATTCGGCATTCAAAGCTGTAATTTGGCAAAATTAATGTTTAATTGTGTTGAGGCCTTGAGGAGGGGGGGGGGCATTGAAGTGTTGTTCATTGTCCTCACTCTGAATTAAAGAGTAATTTGACTCATTTTTGAAAGCAAGGACAAAAAAAATAGTGTAGGTCAACCTCGCAAAGAGATTTGAGAGTATGTATATGATGGAAATTAAGATCAAATAACTAAGAACTTGAATAACAATTGCCTTAGAATTAAGAATCAAAGCTAGAATTACAGAGAAAAAAGTGGAGAAATAGATTTGGTCTGAAACTAAGTAAAAGTAACATAAAAAAAAACAATTTTCCTTTTACATTACAAGCTTGTTTATGATCTTTAACTACTAGGAAATAAACTAGCTAAAAGTTACAACTAGGTTGTCTATCAACACCATAAGTCAAAGCTGAAGTTAAAGAGAACACATGGTAGATCTGAGAAGTCAAAATAAGTGGTTGACTGCTTGCCCTAAGAGGCCAGTAAGGGTGACTGACTGTTTTGGCTTGAGAGTAGAGTGTAGCTAGCTATCAGTCCTAAGAATAAAGAGGGGGTTGGTTGGGTGGCTTAAAGGTAGACGATGGCTACATTGTACTCCCAGATTTTTTTTCAAAATAACATTAATTTTCAAACAATTTTATTAGTTAGCACGTTTTCAAAACTATTTAGAAAACTAATATCTCGAGTGTAAAAGACTCGATTTTGGGAGTGCTAAATCGAGTTCACTGAACTCGATTTCAGGATTGTGACATAAAAATCATTTAAATTGAAAATCGAGCATTGCATACTCGCTTTCTCCGTCTTTCACCCACAACCAAAAACCCCATAAATCACGAAGGCTCTAGAAACTCCAAAAGAACAAACCCAAAAACCTAGAAACTGAAACCTAGAAGAATCGCGAAGACCAGAAACTTACATAGAAGAACAAAACCCAAAAACCCAGAAACTGAATCCCATAAGAACAAACCCACACAACAAAGAGGACAAGTCCAAGCTTTTTCTTCATCACTGAAACCTCAACCCACCCAAACCCACACTGCAAGCTCCAACGAAGAGGACAAGGAAGCACCACGCCGGCTCATTGAGTTCAACTCTGAGTTTCGAGTCAACATCCAGGCCACAATCACGACATTGATTAGGTGGGTTTGTTGATTTTGTTGTGCGTCTCTGGGTTTGCTTGGATTTGTTGACTGTGTTGTTTCTCTCTGGTTGTTGTGTTTGATTGTTGGAAAAGAAGAGTTGTTCATCCGAAGTGAGTATTGAAATCGAGTCTGTAAGGATCGATTTCAATGGTAGAAAACAAGTCTAACAAACTCGATTTAGGGTTCCAAAATTGAGCTTATTGCACTAGAGATGTTAGTTTCCTAAATAGTTTAGAAAACGTGCTAACTAACGAAATTGTTTGAAAATCGGTATTATTTTGAAGAAAAAAAAATCCTTGTACTCCCTTCCATAAAGGAAACTTGCCCTCAAGTTTCAAGTGGAGAATAAGGTTTCAAATGCTTCACATTGAAGGCATTAGAAATATGTGTAGAAATATGTGTAGTCATTGTCATTGATTTTAGACAACACTTTGCATAGACCCATTTTCCTTGCTCCCAACTAGGAATGGGAGTCATGAGGACGCCTTTCCTCAGTCAAAATCACCCAAACGAGGCCCCTTTCCTTGAAAATTAGTTTCCTTCAATGAATATTAGCAACAATGCTGTTATTTGCATTGGAATGTTCAATCCTCTCCTTAACTTGTGCATGGACATAATTAGGGGTGTCAATTCAGGTTAGCATGTTGTGTCGAGACAAGGGTATTCGGCCAAATGACTCAACCCAAACCTAACCCATTTAATAATTGTGTTATAACCCTTCAAACCTACACTATTGGTTAATGAAACAAGTTAACACAACATGATCTAGTTGACACATTTAATAAATAGGTTGTATTGAGTTAACACAAATTCAATCAATGTAATCCGTTTCAAAAAAACACCTAATTAATATTGTTATAAATTTACTACAAATTTAATGGAAACTCACAATTAAAACCTATGAGTTTCTATTGTTTCTATTAAATGCTATTAACAAGTTGGTAACGGTAAGTGAAAAGTGATGGGCAAAAGAGAGAACTAATGAAAACTTGCTAAACTCAATTCTAGTAAAAAAAAAATTTTTGTTTAGAGTTGTGGAGTATGAAACATTACCCTCAATTGCCAATAGTTATGGAAACTTAAAATTAAAATAAAGAAAATATTAATGGATGCCCTAAAGGCATTGATGTAGAATAAGTTATTAAAAAAAACTTTTTATGGAAAAAAAAAACAATTAATTTTTTTGATGACTTTTTATATTTCTTATAAAAATAGTGTCAAAGTGTTCTCAAAATGAATTATTAACAATTGTCTTAAATACATTTGCTTTTTTTAGAGAGTTTCAACTTATGACGACCGCTCCTAATAATAGCTTTTTATTATCTGATCAAGACACCAATCAGTTTTTGATAAAGGCGGAGATTAAACCCCAAATCTCTTATATAACCATCTGAAATTTTACCAATTGAACTAACTGGAACTCACTCTTAAATACACTTGTTAACCTAACCCAAAAAAATTAATAAAATTTTCACAAACGTCACCTACCCAACAATTAGTTAAAACTTCTTCAATTGTGAATGTTGTTTTTAATAAATTATTATCAGTATTCCACCTAAGAAGCCTTGGACTGGCCCACCAATACCAAAATCCAATAAATATATATATATATATATATATATATATATATTTTTTTTTTTTCTTTTTCTTTTTTTGAGAAGAAAACAGAATAAATTTCATTAATCTAGAATATGCTTTTTTTTCTTTGTTATGAAAAGACCAAAAAGCTTGTGGTGGTGTGTCACAAATCAACGTTTGCAGACCAACGGCCCAGATTAATTTATAATTTCGTTTTCACATTCATACGACATATTCAGTCGGACTTTGACAGACCTCACTCTCTTAAATAGTAGTATATGCTCATAGATTCAACGAAGTGAGTTTCTTAGGTTTTAGAGAGAAAGAGAGAAAATGGCGTTGGCAAAGGCTAAGGAGATCGTTTCGGCCAATCCCGTCACAGTTTTCAGGTCTCTAACTCTAATCCCTCTTTCTCTTTTGTGCTATTTTTATAAAAGATCGTTTGGTTTTACTTTTTTTAAAATTTTTTTTGTTGTAATTGATGGTTTATAAATCATTGAATCTCACAGCAAGACATTCTGCCCTTACTGCGTGACCGTGAAGCAGCTCTTGACTCAACTGGGTGCCACTTTCAAGGCTATTGAGTTGGACACTGAAAGTTAGTTTTCAATCTTTTTGCTTTCATGTGATTTAATTTGATTGCAATTAGGCCAAATATAATTGGGTTTTTTTTTACCTCTCATATATTTGTTCCCTTTTAGATTAATTTACACAAATTTAACAGTTGTACATGATGTTACATCATTTGAAACCTGTTACTATCAAGTATTGCTTCTTATTTGGTAGAATAAGATTTTAAAATGATGTGACATTTTATGCACCTTTAGATTTGTTGAAATTGTGTGTTATATATGGAGAGAATTTTATGCCAATGAGGTTTTTGGCTGAATGACAAAAAGTGTCTTATGTAATGGGTGAATGCAACACTCCTCTCACGTGTATATAGGACCACCCAGATATGCGAATCCTACATACATGTGAGAGTGATGTTGCATATACCCATTTCGTTGATACTGTCTCCAAAAATCGGTGGAAAGTGAGGTCAAGGGTCCATAAACTCACTAGGTTGCATGGGAAAGTTATGCAAAGTGTAGAGAATCTTAGTCCTTGAATCTCACATTTCTATGTTGTTGTTTAAGGATGCATCTTTTGCAAACTTGAGCAATTTTGCATACTTTTACTTATGCGCCATTCTAACTAACTATGGAATATGGATGCTGTACTAGCATACTTTTAGTCTAACGGCGCTATTGTGCGTTAGAAGAATCTGATAGTCTGTATGCTTGATATGGAATGATGCCATCATGCATAAAATTTGTCAAGCTCTAGTTGTAAAGAGTGATTGTTATCATGAATATTTTTTCTTAAAAGAGAACATCATAGTGTTGATTGTTCATCACGTTATAGAAGCAGGACCTTTGTAACCGTACGTGTGAAAATTTATGGACCTTCTGACTTCTTGAAGGTGATGGAAATGAAATTCAAGCTGCACTCGCAGAGTGGACTGGACAGAAGACTGTGCCCAATGTATTCATTGGCGGGAATCACATCGGTGGCTGCGACAGTAAGATCTTGATCCCTAAAACAAACTATAGGCTCCCAATTTGCACTTGTATTTGCATTTAAATGTAATGAACATATGTTTTTATTTTGGTCCTTCTATAGATAATATTCTCTTTTATTGTTTTGCAGAAACTACAGCATTGAACAATGAAGGAAAGCTGGTCCCTCTTCTGACTCAAGCTGGAGCTGTTGCTAAGCTTACTGCTTAAATAAATGTAGTTTTCTAATATGTGAGTAAAGGATCATAAGTGTCTGCTCTCTAATATTATGGTGTTTGTGCCCTCTAATAAAACTTCTGAATAACTTTATAAACTTTCTGGAAAAACATAAATAATATTGAACTTGGAAGTCCTATATTGAGGTTCTAGTGGGTATTTGATATTTTTATCTGCATTTATATATACATTACTTTTTGTCTACTATGGGTGTATGCAATTTGTTATTTGGATTGAAGACAGTTGAGCCAAAACCTCTACCTCCTAGGTGTACCAAATGGCCTGTTCATGTGCCGGCTTGAGTAATTCTTTGAAAGCTTGATTGGTTAAAATTTCCAATTTACACTGAAGCTCGTCCTTAAAATCCTGACTTGCCAATTCGAAGAAAACGATAAGGCTTCTTCTTAGCCCGTAAAATCGACTTTTGCTAGACTTTCTGTTGAGGCCGTCATAAGATTTTGATTTAAAATGACTGATGTATACATATAGATATAACAATGGTTGTTGAGGCCACAACAGAATACAGGAAGCAAAGGATTAAAAAAAAAAGGAAAAAAGGAAAAAAGAAAAAAACTCAAAAGCCCAGGACACTGCCTAATTCACCACATAAACATATTGATCAAACTAACTTGACATGTTGATTGAGCTATGATTCCAATTAGCTCATACTCTAGATATACTCCGGCACATACGGTTTTGTTTTCTGTATTTTTAAAGATAGCCAGAACAGACGACCTGGAATTCCCCACGGAATGTGTTAATGAAATAGAAGTAAATAAATCTAGGATATTACATTTCATGAAAACTTATGAAATATCTCTAGCACAGCTGCACAAGCAAGACTTAAACGAAATTCACTTGAAATGAAAAGCCTGTTAGGGATTGGTTAAAATCAGCCTGCTCAATGGGAAAAGCATTAACAGAATCCAAAATTTGTAGATCACCTCATAAATCTAAAGATTTGAAAAAAGAAAAAGAAAAGGCACTTTACCAAGTCCTAGAGTTATTTCTTGACATTTTTTATCCTGTTTCATTCTTGAGGTAAGAAACCTCAAAAAGTATTTTGCACGTTCAACTACCCGCTTGCAACAGAGAGTGCCTGAATGTGACTCTGGCGCAGATCAAACTACTTTTGGCTTCAGAGGGAGTCAAGCTGATATGCTTTCTTTTCTTTGACACTGATAAGACTGAGGAAACCATTTTGACAACAAATAATACTTTAATTCCACAATTAGTGAAAAAAAGCCCTAGCAAGGAATATGCATCGATGCTATCAACAAGTACCTGGAATTTAGTATCACATACAAATGGATTAGTCACATAACATCAAGTCTGAAAATTAAGCTTCGTTGCAAGCTAAAAAAGATGCTTCTGACTACTTTAAGATGTACTCTAGACAAGCAATAGAAGTGAATGTCAGAACACAATGTCTACCAATGGTGGTATATCATTATCATGATGTCCAAATAATGGTTTACATGTAATGGGTACAGCAAAAAAGAAAAAGAAAAAACACGTCATGTCTTGAGGTAATCAGTTCCTTTCAATAAACTACAGCAAGAATACTGCTTTTTGATTGATGAAGTTCTTGAACTTGGCTCACCAGTTTCAAAATGAATAGCCATGTGGAACAAAGTTCACTTGAATAAATAATTGGGATAAACGAAGGTGTAGACATTTTCATTCCAACCTATTCATGTATAATTAAGTTTGATGAATTGCGTCAAAGCTCAACGATGATTAGATGTCTTTCTATCTTTTAATTTTTTTTTAAAAAAAAAAAGGATGATTAGATGTCCGGACTCAAATGAGATAACAAACCATAATGGAGCATACGGTGATGACAAGTCAAGAAATGGGTAAGGCCACCTGCAGAAAAGAGAAATATCATATTTTAGAATTGAAGCACTATGTCCTCATATTGATATAAGAAGAATAAGCAACATTACCAAATTGAGACACAAGCATGAATAATCCACTGCACAATGACGTACACTACCGTCCATATAACAAAGAACGAAATCCGGTACAAAGGGACCCGCTGAGACAGCAAGTTGAAATAATTCAATTACGGTATAAAATTAAACTACAGAAAAATAAATCAAGGGGAGAGAAAGCATACAGATATTACCAAGCAATTCAATGCTGTATCACCAAGGAGTAAAACTGCATTGAGTGTATGCATGTTCACAGTCATCTGACATAAAATGCAGACATACTATTCAGCTTAGACGAAACTTATGCAGACATATAACTGTAGAAATAAAAAGAAAGGTGAGTAGAGGCTTCACAAAAAATTTAATTAATATCAGTCCAAAAGAATCAACTGTGATGTATCTGCTCCTTATTTATATATGTGGTTGAAAAAATTGGGCATAATATGAAAATTTTAAAAATAAGTAAATAGGGCATAACATGAAAAGTTGTGGTCCAAACTATGCCCAGGTGCACTTTGGCTATAAATGTTAAATCTTAAAGTTTCAAAATTATGAACATATATGCCACTGCCTGTGCAAGAATTAAGAAATAGTGAATGAACTGGGTGTAACAAGTGATTTTGTTGAACTTACAATATTGAGATTGTAATCTTGGATGGTAAGAAACGGAAAAATAATGCACCAATAAACAGAATCAGTGAGCACAACTGCCCCAGCATTCATCTGTGACACATCAAAGAAAGCAAACACATAAATGACTTGTTATGTATGCATGCAGACACAAGGAAAGCTGAAATACTTTTCACAACATGCTCAATAGTTTTTCGGACATCCAAATTAACAAATTGTAGAATGAATTTTTTGAAACATCAAAAGCAATCATGTTAGAAGTACAACCGATTTGTTAACAGCTGACAACTTTAAACATTGCTGACTAAAGCTGTCAATCTCAGTCCCCTGTTATCCTATAACAATGCAGTTACTGATTCAGTGATTCTTAGCAAACAAGCCACCTGGAACAAGACTTCAAAGACGTAACTTAAAATGCCTGCAGCCTGGAATACACGATTTTTTTCCTGGGGATCTGAAATTCTTCCAGCTTTGGATAAATTTGTTGCTTCCCTGTATGTGAGAGTGAGAGGCACATATGGTCCTTGCTCCGCATCTGTCTCAACAAGACGAACATTTAAATCCCTGCTGCTTAACAGGTGATAGTGGTAACACCCATATGCCACATATTGAGAGCAATGATCCACACTACAAAAGAAAGTTACACCATAAGGTATAGAAGAGATGTAGAGTGCATTAATCCTAGTGCCTAAAGACACCTTGAGTAATAGTACCAAACAATGACAGGTTTCACGGGATAGCAACATATATTTTATTATTGAGGTGTTTCAACAGGATGCTTTCAAGACGGAAAATGGAAAGTATACCCCAAAATAAATTGTAAGCAAAGTAAAAGTCCACTTGTCCAGATCAAAGAAACATCACAACCCGAAGTTAGAAGAATATAAAAGCCACAATTCACAATTAATTAGGAAGGTGAACAAACAGGAAAATTAGCATATCATTTAAAAGAAATTATGGACCTATATCAACAACAACCAAAAGAAAAATAGTCCTTCAAGATCAGTGAGTTAAAGAATTTAAAAATGGGTCATGATCAAGCACATTCCTGTGCCCATAGGTGATGAACATAACACTTCTAAAAGAGAAAAATGACTCATATAGTTCTGTGTGCGTGCGCACACGTGAGAGAGAGAGAGAGAGAGAGAGAGAGAGAGAGAGAGAGAGAGAAACATTTCTGCCCTGCACAAATATTTGTTTCATAGATATCCTATACCATCAAAAAACTTTTAACTGTCCCTGCTCAATACTTCTCAGTTCCTAAACTTCATATTACTACCAGATGAATCAAAACTGACAGAAAGCTTACCGAGTATAATAGTAAAATATGCGACCTCCATTGGCAATAACTTTGACAATTAGTGTTCCCAAGAGCAAACAGAATGCAAAAACTCGGAAAGCCAGAAGCCAAATGGGGTGAATTTCTTTGACACATGGTCTCCATGCTTTGTGATATTGTGAAATCCGGTTTGTGTGAGTTTCTCCTCTGTCAGATTTCAAATGGTCCTGAATTTCATATTTCCATATCATGAATGATGCTATAACCAGAGGCATCACTACCCACACTGCACATAATAAGACCCTCCAGTTCAACCAGTAACTAGGGGAGGTAGTATCAGCAGTACCCTCTAGCTGCATCCTGCTGAAGAATTGCCATGTTACTTCTACTAAATCTCAATTGCTACTCTCAAATATTAATGCTTTGTATGTTTTCATACATTTTTATATAATTGAATAAAAACGGCACACTACCCAACCCAAACCTTTATTAAAAAGAACTTTCAGTAAAAGTCTAATGGATAAGATTTTACTAACATATACAAAGAGTTCATTTTTGCTTCTAGGATATACAGATTCTTAAGAATGCACTGGAGAATCTCCATCCATACTTTGCTTGGGTAGCGAGAAAGCTCATAAAAAAGAGATAACTACTATAAAGTATAAACCTCTTGAAATGCCAGAAACATAGGTTTTGTTATTGCAATGCTCCCTTCTAGGCAGTATACATTTCAACTTTCTCCTCACTCTTCCAAAACATGCAAAGTTTTCAGATAGTGTTGCTTATCAATGTTATAATCATTATAACAGCAATCCTAATCAAAAACCTATTTTCCCTGTATTCCCTGATTTTATATCCATTTAAACAAATAAAGCCTAAAATTTCCTAATCAATCTAATAAATGAAAACAATTTCTGACTATCCTTCACAAAAGTGATAAATCTCTAAACCCAGCATTCCAAGTGGCAATGCAGTTAATCCACTATCAGAACTAAAGCCCTCACGCAGGTTTTGTAGAACAAAATGCAACAAAAGGAAAAACAGAATTTATTTCGCTGCAAAATGTTGAACATTTTTTAGTATTTTACCGTGATTGTTTCATTATAAAATTTGGTCAAACCTGAAAATGTTTTCTTTCACCATAAAATCCTTTGTAAAATATTGTAAAACATTCTACCTTGAAAACTTGATAAAATTTTTTACAAAAAACACACAGTAACTCTTCCCCATCTGGTGGTTGGGTTGCTGGAGCTGACGGTCCAGTCACCAGACCACCAAATCCGGCCACTGGACTGGTGGCTCCAGTGGCTGAGCCACCAGTTTTGGTGGTTTGTGCTTGAAAATTTTTACATGTTACACAACATCGTAGAGCAAAAAACACAACTATTTTTTTTTTTTTTTTTATAAATCATTTACAGAAAAAATTATTTAGTGAGGTACCCCAATGCTCAAGTAACAAACTAAAAATAAGACAGATATTATAAGTTTACAAGTGTCAAGCTAAAAAAATTTCTCAAAAAACTATGGGTTTTCACTGTTGCCCTGTTCGGTTACTGAGACAGAAGTATAAATCCAATTGAAACTTGAAACACATAGAGGCCCACAACAGCCAAAATAACCTATACCCATCTCCATTTATGTTTCTTCATATTGTTCCTTCAACTCCTCAGCAACCAAACGGACTAATAACCCAGCAAACCAAACAAAAAAGAAGAAGAAGGATAACTTACAGAGAATGTATGTAGCTTTTCGATTTTGCAATGAAGAAATATGAAGTATGAACCAGAGGGGTCTTACTCTTACTAGGTCGGCTTGGGGAACACTACAGGAAGATAATAAACTTATAAACATGTGTATTGGAGTAAGGGCCAAAAATGATCAAATTTGGCGGTGCATGGGATATATAGCGGTTTGGAATGTGGATGTGAATACCTGAATTGTGATGTCAGAAATGAATTGGTCCCACTTCTCACCATACACTTTTTTTTTTTAAGGAAAAGTTCTAAATAACTTATGGATAATTCAGGAGAAAATTAAAAAGAAATTCTTAATGGAAATTTATTTTTCATATTGGACTATTGGAGTGTGTTACCCAATGGACTGGTTCGGGTCTTATTTGAAGAGGATGATGGAATAATTGCGTGCAGGTAAATGTAATTGATAATGATATAAGAAGAAAAATTTATTTGCATTAATTGAGTTGTTTATTACAAAGAAATATGAGAGATCTGAATCCAAAGCCAGTGAAAAGCAAAGTATAAGAATTTGAGAATAATCTTGATATATTAGAATTTCACTCCAAATTACAGAAAGATTTGACAATTTGTTTGGGAGAGGGAAAAGGAGGGGAAATGAATGAAATAGAAAGAATGTTTAAAGTATAATCCATCAACACATATAATATATCTATTCGAAGGATCCCAATTCGTTGAGTGTTGTCCAGGTGATGAATAATAATAGTGTAAATTTGTTAATGGAGCCTTTATTGTTTGACTGCAGGAACCTATTGAAAGCTATCTCCAAGAAGTGATAGAGCACATATATCGCGAAGCCAACTAATGTGTTGATGCGTTGGCTAAGATCGGGTGCTAATACTTATTTTGTTGTTTTTATGGAACCACCACATGTGGTGGAAAGTCTATTGATCTTTGACAAGGTTGATATGTTTTGTAATAGACTTATTAAATCCTAATTTATGCTTATTCCTAGTTTTAACAAAATAAAAATATATCTGTTACGGAAAGATAATGATTGGTTTTATTTTATTTTATTATTTTATTTTATTATTTTATTATATATATAATGATTTTTTTCCTATTTAAATGCAAAAATAACTAGTGGGGTTTCAATCTTTCTTCATAACTTTATTAGGTTTTCAAGTTTGCCAAATTGATCCGTATGACTAGCTTTTGTTAGTTTTTAGGGATGAAAAAAATCATGTGACTTTATATGACTAACAATAAGAGAATTTATCAACTGATTTGTGCTACTGGACACATGATAGCCACGTGATTTTTATGTCCATTAGAGTTAGCGAAAATTAATTTTAAGAGTCAATTTGGTGGATGTAGAAACCTTATGACCTATTTGAATAGAGGGGGAAAGGAGGGGGAGTGGAGGGGAGTAAGATAGAGTTGACTAAAAATAAGTTAATTTTGCGCTAAATCAATTCTACTCTACTCTCACTCCCTCTCTTTCAATCCAAACAAACCATTAAGTGCTTATAAGCAATGATTAAAATCTTGAGGTGTTTTTGCACTTAGCCCCCCCCCCCCCCTTTTTTAACTCAATTGATCCGTTGTCAATACATACTTTTATTTATTTGAGTTTTGCTTGCACATAATGTTTAAAATTTCAATTACTAGAATAATATGTACATAGGCATTACCAAAAATTACCAAATGTTGTCCAAAAATAGTAAATGAAAGCTTTGTCATCCTTGTTTTCCTTGTCTTGTAATCCATAACCAAATGTAATATCATTTTTTTTAGAGTGTTTCAACATATGACGTCCGCTCTTAATGATAACTCTTTATTATCAGACCAAGACACCAATTGATTTTTTGTGTAGGCAAGGATTGAACCTCAGATCTCTTATTTAACTATTAAAAGCTTTACTAGTTGAGTTACCTTGAACCCACCCATATGTAATATCTAAAAACTAAAATCTAATATTTATCTTTGCTACAATTCTTTTGAACCACATCAATATAACATTTTGGTCCATTTTAATCTACTTCATTTATTTCGGTCTTATTAGGTATAATACGGTCTATTTTGGACTAATTAGGCCTTCAATTGATTTTTTTTTTTAGGTTTTTATTTTTATTTTTAAGTTTTGGCTCAAAAATTCATTTTTTTCCTTAATTTTCCGGCTGAAAAGTATGGCATTTTATTATATTTGAGCCAAAATATTTAGTTTTAGGTTAAAAAATACAAACAAAATAGGCATTAAAATTTAGAGATACAGACCTTGAAAAAGTAATAAATATTATAAATATTCAAAATATTATCTTAAAATTTAAGTTTCAATAATATTAGCACTATTATACTTATATTTGAAAAAAAAAATACTATAATTTTAAACTTAATAAGTAATAATAAACTAAAAAGTGGATTCTGAAGAGAAAAAAGTGATGTTAAAGGTCCGTTTACTGGGCCCCTGGGCCGATATGATAGACCCAAATGACTTTCAAAATGCACCCAAACAAAAATGAAAAAAAAAGGGCCTCAACAAATGTACGGCCCACCCAAACCCTCCCAAAACCCTAATGCACCACAGAGACACACAAACTCTTTCTCCTATAAAAGCCATCATAATCCTCCCATTCGCAAAACTCACCAGCAACCATGCAGATCTTCGTGAAAACCCTAACGGGGAAGACCATAACCCTTGAGGTTGAGTCCTCAGACACCATCGACAATGTCAAGGCCAAGATCCAAGACAAGGAGGGGATCCCACCGGACCAACAGCGCTTGATCTTCGCCGGAAAGCAGCTCGAGGATGGCCGAACCTTGGCCGACTACAACATCCAGAAGGAGTCCACGCTTCACCTTGTGCTTCGTCTCCGCGGTGGCGCTAAGAAGAGAAAGAAGAAGACCTACACCAAGCCCAAGAAGATCAAGCACAAGCACAAGAAGGTCAAGCTCGCTATCCTCCAGTTCTACAAGGTCGACGACTCTGGGAAAGTTCAGAGGCTCAGGAAAGAGTGCCCAAATGCTGAGTGTGGTGCCGGAACCTTCATGGCTAACCATTTCGATAGGCATTACTGTGGCAAGTGTGGGCTTACCTATGTGTACCAGAAGGCTGGTGGTGATTAGAGGTTCGATGAAATGAGACACAAGTTGAGTTTTTTTGGGTACCCTTTTGGCTATTTTGTTGGTTTTTAGCGAATTTTGATAGTTTTATTTCGGTTTAAGTTTATGGGTATTTCGATGACATTATGCAATTGAATAATTTGTTTAAGACTTTTTGTTTATTTATTAGATTTTGAATGAAACGTCGAGTTTTTTGGGTACCCTTTTGGCTAATTTGTTGGTTTTTAGTGGCATTGGGTATTTTACTTGGTTTATGCATATATGTTTCGATGAATTTATGCAATTGAATAATTTTTTTTATTTGTGGGCTACCTTTTTGTTTGTTGATTAGAATTTGAATGAAAGCTTGAGACTTTTGGGTACCCTTTTGGTTGGCTCATTGTTTTTTTGTGGCATTTGATAGTTTATACAAGTTTTAAGTTTATGGGGTATTTTGTTGAATTAATGATATTGAATAATTTATTTCATTTTGTGATAGAGTTTTTGTTTTCTGAGGGCAAATGATAATTGGTGAGTTACAGAATGCTGACTTGATGCAGTTAGTGTTTTGCTTAAAGTTTTGAATGTTAGGAACTAGTTGGTAATTGATAGTAGTTTGTAGCTGTTCAGTATTTTGGGTCACATTAGATGCTTGGTTTGAGTTATTTGGATGGGTATTTTGATTTGTTGAACAAGGAAATGTAAGACTGCAGTGATTAGAGGCTAAATTTTGAGCATTGATTCAAGTAAGTTGGATATATGCCCTAGGAGTGTGGGGGATTTATGCTTTGAGCTGGTGGTGCAAGATTTAGAATTTGGGGTTGTGATGGCCCTTGAAGATTAGGATTCATTTCAATCTTGTGGTTTTGTTGATATGGTTTAAAATCCTTGAATTTGCGTTTTGGTTTCTTGGTTGATTTTTTATATGACAGCAAAATGTTGGGTTTGAGTCATGTTGTGATGGCAAAATATCCTGTCTTGGTTTAGGTGGTTTAGATTTTAGGTTTGGTGGATCTGATGGAGCTGGAATTGTGGGGGGTACTTGCTTTGAGCTGGTGATGAAAGATTTAGGATTTGTGTTGTGATGGCCCATGAAGATTAGGATTCATTTCAACCTTTTGATATGGTTTAAAATCCTCGAATTTGCTATTGGTTTCTTGGTTGATTTTTTATATGACAGCTAAATGTTGGGTTTGAGATATGGTTTTGGTGGTTTAGATTTTAGGTAGGTCAATAAAATATCTTTCTTCAGGTTTGTTTGAAATCGGCTTATTTTGCTGAAATTGAAATTTTTTTACCAAAAATACTGTAGATAAAAGTAAAAGTTAACTGAAATAGTACAGTGGGATCCATAAATAGTACCAAAAAGTGCAGTGGAGCCATGAATAGTAGTAAAAATAAGTTAAATAGTAAAATAAGCTAATTTTTTAATCTGGAGCCAAACACACACTTTGCATCTATATTCAAAAGCAGCAATAGATTTCTTATAACCTATTTTCAAATTAGCTTAGTGTAGATCTTTCCAAGTAGCCATCATAAGTTATAAGCAGTTGCAAGCTTGTGCAGTTGTTGTAGTTATCAATTGTTTTCTTGTAATTCATGGTTTGCTTGTCAATATCTTTGATATTTCCTTGGTATTTATCCAATTTACTTGATTTCTCGATCATTGTATGTTATGTTAATGGAGACATGGGCTTGGCATAACAATTTTATTGAGGTTCCATTTCCAACAGTTGGATTCATCTGTTCTCAAGGAGTTTTTCACCATTTGCATTCCCATTTCAAGGATTGTCAACAAAAAAACTAGGGTAGTAAGGTAAAGGATGGGGACAAATTTGTCTGGTGTGAGTGCCCTTCAGGTGTTTGTACACCACTTGAAAGCATCTTAATGGTGTTGACTGTTGAACAATGGGCTGGGATTTGTGGGCCTTCCATCACAAACAAGCTTTTATCTTTTTAAAGAAGTATATTTCTTTGCATGTTTCAGCAGAGTGGGAATACCTTAAATCCCTGTTCCCTGACGTATAGCAATATAGCTTGTTTATTCTGGATTATATTCATAAAAACAAATTTGTTTGCGGGCTCCTGATCACAAAAGATGGTTCTTGTCGAGTGCTTGGTCTTATGGTACTTGGTTGTCTGCTATGCTTGATAGATGTTGCAGAGAAAGTACCTAAGTTTCAGAGTAATGAGATTTAATTGTTAACATCATTTTCTATTACAATCTCTTTACTTGTTATTATGCTGCCATAGTTTCTGTTGTGTTCCAATAATGCTGGCAACGGTTATTTAAACCCACATGAGTGTGCCTGTTGGCACTTCTTGTGTTATGTCTAGGAATGGCAACGGGCCGGGTTTTTGCATACCCGGACCCGACCTGCGGGGCAAAACCCGAAACTCGGACCCGGCCCAAATAATAATCAGGTTTTTTTCTCGGGACCCAGACCCGCCCCGCCGGGTTTCGTTTAACTTATTGGGCCTAAATTTGGCCCAACCAAAAAAAAAATTGAAGCCCATAAAATTTTTTTTTTTCCCTAAATTCAAGCCCATTCAAGCCATTTAACATGGCCCAAATGCCAAAATTTGTCTTGTTATATGGTAGCCAAATCATTTACCTCCATTTATATGGCACCCAAAATCATCTTATATGACATTTAGGCCACATTATATGGCAACCAAATCAATAAATCATAACTAAGATTTTAAATCAATAAATTACTTTAAAAACTACAAAATAAATCTCACAAGTCTAAGAAATTACAAAATGTCTTATCCTTCACAAATCAACAAATTAAAAAGACTAAGAAATTACAAAAGGTTTAGAATAATTACAAACTAACAAATTAATCTAACAAGTCTAAGAAATTAAAAGGGCTACTAAATTATTACAAAATATTTAATCGTCCACAACTGTGACACAACTCCCATCCTCTTCATTAGGCTCCCTATCATCAAGAATTGTTTGAAAATCACAATTACCGGACATAGTTGAAGAACCTACAACAACAATGAATTAAAAAATGGAATAAACTTCATCAATTCGTAACAAGCAAATATAAAAATACAATTTTGGTTTTATAAATAAAAATTAGACAATTACTAACCGTTGATTTCACTCCATAACCAATTCTGAGCACACATCATTGCCTCTATAGTCTTGGGATGTAGCCTACTATGGTGTGGACTTAAAAGCCTCCCACTAGTGCTAAAGGCAGATTCTGAAGCAACAGTTGTGACAGGAATGGCTAAAATATCTCTTGCAATCCTTTGTAAAGTAGGATACTTGAGACCATTACTTTTCCACCATCCCAAAATATCAAAATCTTCACTTCTCTTCAACACTCCATCATTAATGAAATAATCAAATTCCATTCTAGCACTCCCATGTTTCTTTGAACTATTGTTCACAAACAAATCATAACATGACATTGACCCACTCAACCTAAACTTCATTTGAGCCGTAGGGCTTGAAGCACTACTTGCAAGAATATGATAACTTCCTTCATTATTTACAGGGGACTCATCTAGATCTCCATACTCATCAAGCAAATCATAACAAAGATTCTTTATTTTTTCAATCTCCAAATTTGAATTATCACCATAAATGTTAGGATAATAAAACTCCAATAACTTCATCTTATATCTTGGATCTAAGATAGCAGCAACAGCCATAACAACACTAACATTAGCCCAATAAGAATTAAATTTAGCAAGCATGCTTTCTGCCATTGTAGCTATCATCTCATTTGAATACAAACTCCATTCATTCAATGCAATTTTCAACTCACACACCAAAGTAAAATACATATTAGTTGTGGGGTACTTACGACCAGAAAAAAACTCAGTCACACTATGAAACAACTCCAACTTCCCACAAATATCTTTGGCTAACTCCCAATCATGATCATATGGCAAAGAAAAATAAGATGTTTCACGTTTAGCCAAACGCGGAAAAACATCTTTATAAATCAATGCAGTAAAAAGCATTAGGTAAGTTGAATTCCAACGAGTTTTACAATCTAAGACTAACTCTTTGGTGCATTGAACACGCAATTGACGTGCATTTTCTTCAAATTTTTGCCTCCTTTTTGGTGATCCAGTCCAATAAATCACACTATCACGAATCTTTTCAATACCATCACCAATAAGAGACAACCCATCTTGAACAATTAAATTGAAAATATGTGCAGCACATCTCATATGCAACATAGACCCACCCAACATAAGAGAACTAGTATCAAGCTTATTCAAGAGAAGTCTTATCATAGCATCATTAGTACTACAATTATCAACAGTTATTGTGGACAACTTCCTATCAACATTCCACTCTAAAAAACAATCAACAAGGACATCAGGAATGACATCTTTTGTGTGTGGAGAAGGAACATAAACAAACCTAAAAAAATAATAGTAATAATTATAACATAACTCAATAAACATTCTAAATGTAAAGTCTTTAACATTCAATTTATAGATAAAAAAATTACCTTAAAACCCGGCTTTGCAACGTCCAAGTATGATCAATAAAATGAGCGGTAATGACCATAAACCCTCTCTTTTTGTTACTTGAAGTCCACATATCAGTTGTAATTGCCATCCTACTTCCATTCTTGTCCGTCATCTTCAAAGCTTTCTGCCTCTCATTATCATAGATTTTAAGAATGTCACTCTTCAAAGTATTTCTTGTGACAAGTTTAAACAACGGTTGAAGAGAACTCACAAATTCTCTAAACCCAATGTGGTCAACTATTGAAAGAGGGTATTCATGTAGGATGACCATATGAGCAAGATTATTCCTCACTTTGCCTTGATCAAATTGATAAGCATTTAAACTTATAGTTCCATCCACCTTATTTTGTTGTTTAATTAACACTTGTTGTCGCATATCCCTTATATCTTTAAACTTCAACCGTGGACATCTTGCTAAATGATTACGTAAATGGGTTGTACCTTGGCTAGAATCACCTAAGTAAAGTTTGTTACAATGATGGCATTGGGCTTTAATTTTTCCATCAACTTTCTTCCTTGTAAAATGATCCCAAACATTTGAGGTAGTCTTTCTTTTTCTAGTTGTATCCAACTCCAAGTTCTCATTTGTAGGCTCTTGCTCTCGCTCTCCCTCTCCCTCTCCCTCTCCCCTTGCCCCTTCTTGTTCCTCTAACTCTAAGTCTTCTCCTAAGTCCACCGTTGGGGATTTTGGACTCCTAATTGGTTCAAAAGTTTAGGAGTTAGAATCACAACAAATATACTAAAATTTATTATTACACATACTCATTGATTAATACGCACAAATTCATAAATACACAAATTCACAAATTCTATCAACCCAAACATAATTAAACATGATTAACTACAAATTCCAAACGCTTACTCGTTGTTTAATGGGCATAAAGGTGATGGTGATCTAAACATTTTATCGAGTAACTAAACATTTTATTGTTTAATGGGCATAGGGCCGGGTAACTAAACATTTTATTGAGTGTTTTTTTTTTTTTAGAATAAAATGTTTCATTGAGTTGACCCAATATTTTATTGGCTTAATCTTTTGTTTGTTTGTTTGTTTGTTTGTTTTTTTTTTTTTTAAAGATATACATTGATTCATTGTAGATTAAAAACATACAAATAATTGAGTAAAGAATCTGTTGGAGTTGGATTTTACGATTTCAATTTCTAATTTTTTTTAAAATATATAGTTTAAAGAATCCATTGGGATGCCCTAGCCAACTTTAACGAAATAACTTTCATTTTTATCATGAGTCCACACTTTGTTTTTTCAAAAGTGTCCATTAAACTTCTTGCTTGCTTATCTCATATTCAACTAATAATCAACTAACTACACATTCAAATTCCTCTCTCTCTCTCTCTCTCTCTCTCTCTTTATATATATATATATAAGATTCAATATAAATCCTTGTGTTAAGGTTTGTTTGAGAGGCATGGTTCAATTTCTATATAGTATCATCTCTAAGAAATTCCTCCTAGAAGAAGAGTCCGTTGCTTGAACAGGTTTAGATAACCTAGGGTCTGTTTGGTTTGAGCAAAAAAAAGGTGTATTTTGTATTCATTTTCAATTTTTTGTGGGACCCACCACTAAAAAAACTTGTTTGGTTTTGTATTTGTATTTAGTTTTCATTTTTAGTATAAAAAAAAGTAGGATTTGAATACAAAAAGTTAATAGAATTTTTGGTGTTTTTATTTTCTTGAAATTGAATACAGTGATATTTTTGTAAAAAAAATCAAATCTGTGGGTTCCACTGTCACTAACTTGTCATATCAAAGAACTCTCTCTCTCTGTGTGTCTGTGTGTTGGTGGTTGTTATAAAAAAAAGTGAAGGGGAAGACAAAGAAAAAAATGATGCCAAACAAAAAAATAGATAAAAACAAAAAATGAGTACAAAATATGCATACAGAAAATGAAAATAAAAAATAAATACAACCCAACACAACCAAACAAGACCCTAGTTTCTCATAAATTATAAAAATAAAAATAAAACCCCCCTCTTATACGGTGCCGTATGGGCTTATTTCTCATTTCACCTTTAAAAAAAAAAAAATCACAAAATAAGCTTATGTTTTTTTGCGAACTTTGGTCGATCCACTCACACAAAACAGAGTGTCGGCGTCGACCTAAAGAAACCCAAGCCATCACCGCCATCCACGAGTAACCAGCGCCGCTGGAGCCCAAGGTCATCGTAGTCATCAAAATAAACAACACTTTTGGCTTCTGTTCTGTCTCTTCTTCGACCCAGAAATAACACTTTTACTTGTAAGTGTTTTTTTTTTATTGACTAATAATGTTGGTTCTTTACATTATTTCCAGTCTTGATTTTGTTTTGTTTTGTTTTCTAATGTTTGTTAATTTTTTTTTTTTGCTTTCGTAATTTTGTGATGCTTGCACATATGGGTTTGTTTGTGTGCGTTTCATTGGTACTATATTATAGTTTCAGACTCATTGAGTTTTCTATAAGCTTTTACTTGGAAGCGACTTTGCAGCTTTGTTTTTGGTAGCAATTTTTTATTTGATTGCTTATTTGTTAAAAATTTGGTTGAGGTGAAGTTTTAAAAAGCTGTATTTGTATCTGAATTATCTTTGGGTGATTGTAGTGGAAACTTGTCAATGAAGTAGCTATGTGCTTATTGAGCATTTATAGTATAGAGTTGATAAGATTATGATTTGTTTGAACTATGAACTACATTATGGTAAAGAATATTTATTGTTATTATTTTTATCTGAGAGTTTGATGTAATTCCCATCCAATCAATGATTCTATTGTGCTAGAAGTTAACTCTTCATCTATCAGAAAACAAGATACTTTGTAGCATGGCAAACCACTCATAAAACATTACAATGAGTGGAGTGGGAATGCTCCAAAAATCAACCAAAGACAATGTGGGAACGCTGCCCAAACCTGTATTTCAAAACGGGTTTTGCACACACTAGTCAAAATCGACTACATTCTAGGTCAAATATTAGCTAATGATTGAGATTCATTTTTTTAATTGGCATTTGAATTTGAATATAATAAGTGATAACACAAAAGTCTCACAATAGAATCATTTTTTGCGGGTAGAATCTTGCCTTCCCCTTGGTTTCAATTTCACTTATAATGATAAAGAAATAACATTGTCTCAAAATACATACAAAATTTGATTGAGATAGGGTGAGTTGTTCCTGTCACTAGATGAAAGCATTCTCCACTTCACCTTTTCCTATTGAATGCCATGTCATGACTTGGAGATTTATTGCTAGAAAGTGAGGACTTTATTATTTTTAGTAGAGATTTTTTAAATTCTTTTTAATCTTTTTATTTGCTGAAGTTCATTCGATGCTCATTATAATTGTGATTGGGTGTCCCTGTTTACCAGCCTAGTTGCATGAATCTATTGTAGACTGGGATATAAGTTTCTTGGTTATATAACCTTTATGTTTTCAAACCATGCTGTAGAGCAAAATTGACTATGGCTGTGTGAAACATGATAGCTTTTGTGTCTTTTTATTAATGGTCTCCTACAAACTTTGATGAGCAATATATAAATTATTACTCCAGATTTTTAAAGTTTGATAAGTTTCAATTTCTCTAGATTCTTATAAATGTCAATTTGTCTTCCTCTTACCCTTTTTTAAAATTTCATCATCACAGGTAGCTATTATTGTAATCGATTTTACAAATTCAAGATTTTGAGGATGTTGCCAATTGATCCAACAAAAAAGATATCTTTTACTCGTCACATTTGTGATGGAGATTTGGTTGTAGTCTATGAGAGGCATGATAACATGAAGGCTATTAAAGTATGTCAGGGCTCGGTACTCCAGAACCGATTTGGTGTATTTAAGCATTCGGACTGGATTGGGAAGCCTTTTGGATCCAAGGTGTTTAGCAACAAGAATGGTTTTGTTTACTTGTTGGCTCCAACTCCTGAATTGTGGACTCTAGTTCTAAGTCACAGGACTCAAATTCTTTATATCGCTGATATCAGCTTTGTGATAATGTACTTAGAAATTGTTCCTGGTTGTATGGTTCTGGAATCTGGGACTGGAAGTGGATCTTTAACTACATCACTTGCAAGGGCTGTTGCTCCTACAGGACATGTCTACACGTTTGATTTTCATGAACAAAGGGCTGCCTCAGCCAGGTAAGAAAGGAATATTTTCACTTGATCCACTTTGACTGTTTAATGTTTGTTTTTCTTGAAAGTAGGCACTATTTTGAACGAGAGTTGTAAAATAAGATATTAAATACTTATGATCAAAGCTGAATTGGTAGTTGAATATCTGAACTGCATATGTGATCTATTTTGACATGATTTAAAATTAGCTTGTCTATTGTGTTGACTGTTGAGAAGGAATTTTAATTTCTTAGGTTCTCAAGAAACTCAGTAAACCAATCTCAATTTATTTCTGAAAAGAAATTTTTTGGTTTCACCAATTATTTTTGGTATTATTCAAGGGTGCGCAATGGATTATGCCACTTGCATATGCCTTCATTTAAAAAAAAAAAAAAATGAAGAATTTATGTTTTGAGAGATGAAAATCTGCAGTAGCTGTAACTTATAGCGATAGGGAGGCATTATTTTTGTGTAGTAGTTGCCAGTGGCTCGAAGTGTAATTTCTCCTTGAGCTCAAGTTTCATTTTGTTACGAAATATTTATAAGATATACTGAAATGTTGATTTGATCTTTTGCCTTTTATAGAGAGGATTTTGAGAAGACAGGGCTAAGTAGTTTAGTCACTGTAGGAGTTAGAGACATTCAGGGTGAAGGATTTCCAGATGAATTTTCTGGGTTAGCAGATTCCGTCTTTCTGGACCTACCCCAACCTTGGTTGGCCATTCCTTCAGCCGGGAAAATGTTGAAGCCAGATGGGGTTTTGTGTTCCTTCTCCCCATGTATTGAGCAAGTACAACGAGCCTGTGATTCTCTTAGATCAAACTTTACGGGTATGCTTTTGTGTAGCCATTTCCTCTGTGTTTTCAGATTCAGGATTTTTTCCTGTTAAACGTATCTTTCTTATTTAAATTTTTTTCTCCTTTTGCTCTAGCTATATTTTTCTACTTGATTGTGATTCAGTCACTGATGGATGCTTGTATATGAATGTTCTGCTTGTGTGCCAGATATAAAGACATTTGAAATACTCCTTCGTACTTACGAAGTTCGAGAAGTGAAAATGGATTGCAGCCAGGGTGATGAAGCTAAGCCTGGGTCTATTCTTCCACGTAAGAGACCCCAGCGTGCTATTGAAGGAGGCAATGAGCAAGACAAATTGAGTTCTCAAACAGTCATGGCTAGGCCTTGCAGTGAGGCAAAAGGTCACACTGGCTATTTGACATTTGCGAGACTCAAATGCCTCTCATAATGCGGATAGTCTTCCATTTTGTAGGATAGTGAGGGTTCTTATTCTTGTATCTGGTTCAGGCTCAGTCCAGGTCTCATGTAAGGAATTCTTGTCATTCTAAAGTTTTGAATATTTTGATGGGTGATTCGTGGTTGCCTCGATTTTTTTTTGCTTTTGTTTTTCTTTTCAATTTCTTTTATATGGCATCTATTGGCCACCTTGTAAGTTCCTGTAGGAGCAAATGAGTGTTTTAGCAGCAGCTGTCAAGCCAATTCTTGGCGTTTGATATGCACTAATTATAGGGAAGATTACAATTGCCTCTAATATATTCATTTAAAAATCTCAACATTGTTGGGGTTAAGATAGCCTATAATGACCTCTCCTAGACCCCACAACAGTAGAACTTTGCGCACGACTTTTTTTTATTCCAACATTTTTCAATTCACCAGGGGAACCTTCCAACTCCAAAAGAAATCAACTTTCCCCTTATAACCCCACAAAATTGCTCCTACAGGCTCCCCAAACTGGTGGAACTTGGGAAGCTGTTCTTGATTAGATGCAACTGGTGGTACACGGTAAATAAATTTACTCAGGCTTCCAGCTCTCATCACTCAATGATCTATACTTGTGAGAGAAAATCATTAAATACTTTGAAATCCTCTTTCCTCTCACGTAATAATGGATCCCATTAAATGAGGGTGAGGTCGCCTTTTCATCGTTATAGAATCTATAGATTGTAATTCCTTGTCGGTTGTGAAATATCTTAGATTTGCTTGATGCTGAATCTTTAAAATATTAGTCCCAAATTGAAAGCCACATATGCCCATTTTTTGTCTCAGCAAATATCTTACACGAGACTAGATTCTGGCATGTCCTCCATTCATTCCATCACTAGCTAACAACCACCCAACACTAGCATCCAAGCCACTGACTATCAAGTCTGTGCTTGTGGTCACCAGATTTTCGTTAGGACTATACAATCATTCAAACATTGAAACATACCATTACATCTTCGCCAACACATCAACGAGACATAAAAGTACCCCACCGCGCATTGTTTGATCATTTATCCACAATTCATTTCCTCAAATTGCATTACAGTCTTGTTTTATATTTGTCTACTTATAGAAAAAGTCTTTGGTAGAACCTGTCTTTTAGTTCCAAAGCCGATGACTTCACGTGACAAGTCAGATAATCCATTTTCTATTACTGTTTAATCTTTATCATCCATAATGAGGTGATATAATCACTGTCATACTCATGTGTTTGTGTAATCCACATGTGATTTTTTTTTTCAAAAAAAATATTTATAGAAAAGAAAATTGTATCATTTTCATCTCCCTTAAAAAGTAAAACAACATTTTAAGTGTATTAGTATATTTTTAAATCTTCATTAAAAATTATGCTATTTCAGAAATATAATCCAATATAAATAAGGAGTAAGACAATATCACGATATTTATATAAAAGGATATTTGAATCTGGTACATTTTTGTTAGAAATATTAAGAGATTTCTAAAAAAAGAAAGTCAAAGGAAAATATCAAAGTGGTCATTATCAGTAATCAATAATTTCCATGCTTCCACTTCTATGAATCTTGTTTATTTTTGACTTAGTTTATAGGTGTATAATAAGAGTGGTGTAAATAGTAAAATTATGTGAAAATAATATGGGTAAATTACACAAATTGTTCTTGAAGTTTAGAGAAATGACATTTTGTTCCAAATCTTAAGGAAAAAAAAAACACTCATATTCCTTGAGATTTTAGAAGATCAACACATTAGTTATTCCGTTATAAAATAGTAAAAAAAAAATCCAAAATTAAAATAATTTCCTTAGACCAAATCCTAATTAGTTTAAACTACCCTCCAAATCCAAACGCGGTTGTTTTTGTCCCCCCCATGCAACGTTAAGACCTCTGTTCCTCTGTCCCATCTGTTCTTCAACTCCAAAAGATGCAGAGCAATCTGTTTTCTCTGTCTCTCTCAACCCCATTTCTCAAACCTCCAAATCCAAATCCTAAAGGACCTAAACCCAAGCTCTCACACCTCTCACACTCATTGTCTTCGACACAACTCAACCTTAATTCCACTCATGGACTCTCACAGCAAAGTCCTGTGTATGCATTTTCTTCATCATGCTTTTACATGCGAGCATGTGGTTCCTTTTCTGTTTCAAACCAAAGAAACAACAGTTTTAAGGTCAGAGCTGCTTTGGTGCCCGAGAACACGGGTGATACCGTGAAACCAAGTGGAGTGATTAAGACTTTGCGGCTAGGCTTTATGTTTGGAATTTGGTATATTTTGAATATCTACTTCAACATCTACAACAAGCAGGTTCATCATCTCTATCTTTATCTCCAATTTTCTTTTTCAAGCAAGATAAAACTTAATGGAAGCAATAGTACCCATTGATTGATGAGCTAAATTATTTTTCTGTTTGCCTCAGAAAACTTTAAAAAGAAAGAATTAAAATTTTGATTAGATACCTTCCTCTTTTTTTATTATTATTTTTATAACAAAAAGTCTACTAATTTTTTAGTATAGTTTGGAATCCAAACATATGAGTAGAACTTTTTACTTATGTCTCTTTACATGTGTTTGGCTGCTGGGAATTTCAAATTTTGAGAGTTACAGGTTTTTGAGAGTAAAGTATTGGTCGGTTATATTTTTACAATATCTAATGAGGATATAATTCTGTAACATTGCTACAAGATTGTCATAGTTGGTAATGTTTTAGGGCCTGTTTGGTTGCTTAGAATTTCTTATTTCGAGAGTTATAGATTCTTGAGAGTCAAAAATAGGTCAGTTATATTTTAAAGTATCTAATGGAAATACAATTCTGTAACATTGCTACTTATCCAAAAAAAAAAAAATGTAACATTGCTATAAGGTTGTCATATTTAGTGACTTTTGAGGCTTGTTCAGCTGTTGAAAATTTCAATTTTTGAGTTATTCTTGAGAGTAAAAAATTGGTTGGTTATATTTTACAATATCTAATGCAGATACAATTGTGTAACATTACTAGAAGATTGTTATTTGTGGTTAATCTCAAGAATGCTAGAATTTGAATGCCGCTGCTCATTTATTTATAGGTTCTAAAAGTCTATCCATTTCCTGCAACGGTTACAGCATTTCAGTTTGGCTTTGGGAGTTTGATGGTTGCTTTGATGTGGGCATCTAACTCTTATATCAGACCAAAGATTACTCCTCAACAGGTACTCTGTTATTGTGGTGAAATTGTTTTGTATATTTTTGCTTCTGTTTGATTATGGGTTTTATAAACATATTCACTTTCAGGTTGCAGTAATTTTTCCTTTGGCTGTGGCACACACGTTGGGGAACCTCTTGACCAACATTAGTCTGGGGAAAGTTGCTGTTTCATTCACTCACACAATCAAAGCTATGGAGCCCTTTTTCACTGTTGTACTCTCTGCCTTGTTTCTTGCTGAGGTGAGGGGTTCTGCCCCAATTTTTTTTTTCTTGTTTTCATTTGGAGATATTATTGGCTAACTGTATGGCTCTATGAATATGATATAATTTTGAGAAGTGAAAATGCGTTTAGACTCCTGTAATGGCTTACTACTAGTTCTAATGAGTTATACAGGAATTAAACTGAGTAGATATTTAGTTGAGATGCAATTCACAGGGTTTGCATGGATTAATATATTCAAAACAGTAAATAACTGACACACACACACACACACACACACACACACACAAAAACAAGTATATGTTCATGGAGTGAAGAACTCTGGGCCCAAGCAGTCCTCATTACCACAATATATATTACAATTTTAAAACCCAAAAATACAAATAAATTTGTCATGGAATTAGCCAAAACTAACAATACTAACAAGAAACATAAAGATATGGTTGTGTGCAATAATATTGGAGAGTAATTGATGTCACCTTTCCTTTTTATGCCTAGTCTTGAGATGTTTGCTAACTCTCTTTTAAACTCTTCTACAGTGGACCATTCAGTTTAGTCTATTGATTCTTGCTTTTGAGCAAATCGAAGTGCCAAAAGGTATAATCAATGAAAGACATTTCATATATATCAATAATTATCAGCAGCAAGAAAGGAAGAAATTGGACCTATCTCTAAGTCGTCTGCTTGAATCCTTTGGGAAATTCATTTATATATCAATGCAAGACCTTTGTAATTTCAAAAGTCAATTATCTGGGTGTTAAAAGTAAATTGTTCCTCTTAGTAATAACTTAAGTATAATGTTAGAAGTTATATGTTCCTCTTAGTAATAACTTTAGTAGAATTAGAAATGCTAGTGGATACTTTCATCATTACAGGAAGAGTAATATGGGCATCTAGAGTCCTTGAATAGCAAGAAACAAATTTGAGCCACATCGGTGGTCCTTCATTTGTCCTTTTATAGCTCCTTTATATAAATTGATAATTTTAAATAAAAACATGTATTCTTGAGCAATTGTCACTTAAGATGATTGATTGCAAGCCACCTTTTCCCCTAATTCTGTGATACATGTGCTTTCTGGAATTCATTATTCTTGTGACCATGGAGTTTTATACTAGTGCAGGTAGTCTATGAAAGTGCTTGACTAATGACTAACACATATTCATAACACATACCGCTCTCCAGTTAATCTATATATAAGATAATTTGATTTTTTTGACCATGCTGTGCGCACAGAGGCCTACTCTTTGGGTAGTTTCTTCCCTTGTACCAATTGTAGGTGGAGTGGCATTGGCATCTTTCACTGAGGCCTCTTTTAATTGGTAAGAGAACAAGCTCCAGTTGTTTCATTAAGGAGTATGCAAACACAATTTTCTTTTTCATAGAGGTTTCTTCTCATAGAACTCCATATGGATTCTGGTAATAGATAAAACAATTACGTTTTTTGAAATATTTAGGCCTGGTACTGACATGTCACCCTCCCTTTCGAAACAGGACTGGCTTTTATAGTGCAATGGCTTCTAATCTGACAAATCAATCCCGTAATGTATTCAGCAAAAAGCTAATGTTTAAAAAGGAGGTACAAAACCCAGATGCAAGTCATATATATTCATGCCTTTGAATTCCTATAGGTTCACAAGTAACTGTATTAGTAGAAATGGAAGCATTAGTTCACTTATCGCACAATTATTTGGTTAAATCTGTAATGTCAAGGAGAGTTATTGTAGATCATATATTCTAATTTTTCTAACCACGTTTTATTCATAAAACAGGAATCTTTGGACAATATCAGTCTCTTCTCAGTGTTAACCATTATTTCTTTTATCCTGTTGGTTCCTGTGGCTATTTTCTTGGAAGGTGCTAAGTATCCTACATACCTGCAATCTAATGTAAGTAGTACATATAAATAGTGAGATTATACTAACTTTACTATAATCAATCAATACAATAAAAGAAGAGACCATCCTGTATCAAACAGTTTTCTTTTCTCCTTGTTCTAGGCAAATCAAGGTTTGAATGTTAGAGAACTATGTGTGAGATCGATTTTGGCTGGGTTCTGCTTGCATGGTTACCAGCAGGTGAGGTCTATGATTATTTGTGCCCAGTGTCTGCTTACATAGTATACAGCATATGATAAATGTGCATAGTGCTCTCTCCTTTTCTTTTTTTCTTTTTTTCTTTCCATTTGTGCTTTGCTTGATTGTTGATTTCCTGTTATGTTAATCATATTCTACTATGGTAGAATTCACTCATGGTTCTGCTAGTGTGTGATTACAAATTCAAATGCCAAAGCTCAAGATTTTCTGAGCATGAATTCTACAAAACTATTCATTTTATAGAGATTTAGCATGATAGCAATTATTCAAAAAGCTGTGAAAAACTCAAATCACACTTCTTGAAAACTTGAGACTGCTCCAAAAGCCTGTAGCTATTCCAGTGATTTTTCAATAGAAACATCAGAACTTAAGTATTTAGTAGTGGCAGAAAATTGATAAATACTGCTCATATCTAAACAATTTTCTTTTATTGAACTAATCCCTATCATTGGTGACATGTTGCACATATAAATTTTCAAATGGTACTACAATTTTTTTTCTCTTCTAATCATAATTCACTGGTCAATTGCTATAAGTTCTCCCTGACTACTATTTATCTTTCTCATCGTAGAGTTATTTTTTCAATGAGCTCTCCAAATGGGGGCTTAAGCTTCCTTTGTTCTAAGAGCTTGTAAACCTTAATCTACTTTCAATGGTTGATCATTAAAAGAAATCATACGTATTCATTTGTGAAAGTGTGTTTCTAGAAGTAACTCAACCATACATTTGTAATTAAGATTTTAGAATAATTTGCAATTTTTTTAGAATTACATTCTGAACCCAAATGATGCTACTTCCTTAGAGAACAAATTTGTGTCATGGCTACCATGCATGTATTTGGACCCTTTTCTCCAAACCTTTCCCATGAAATTTCTGAGAATCTAAATAATTTATACTTAAAAAATTAACATCTTAGTTGTTTCTGCTCTTGATTAGAAAGCTCATATCAAGATGAACATACACATTCCAAAAATATAGTTGTTGGAAGGGAAAGATAAATAGAGAGTCGAAGTTTCACACGTGTTAAATTTATTCAAAGTTCAACAGAGATCTATAGTTAAGAGGACTTAGCCCTCAAGATTATTATTTCCTTATTTCAGGGAGGTTGAGCATGTCACACTCTAGCACTAGATTTCATGCTGGCAAAAGACTATTCAAAGTCTGCCATTCAAGTATCCAAGAGCCATCCTTGCTATGGTAGCAAGGATGGCTCTTGGAACCACTGTTTTTCACATTTTTGTTGATAGGAAAATTTCTCGGAAAAAGGATTTTCTCCATTTCAAATAGATCAATTTCATAGTTCATATTAAATATTACAAAGTTAAAGGTTTATCTAGTGCCACGTCATTGAAAATTTTAAATGATGTGACACCGATCTAGCAAATAAAATCTTAGACGTGAAATAAGTCTTCAGCAATGGTCCATTAGGCATAATCATCTGAGCTAATCCTTATAATTTATAAATGGTTCAGTTTAACGGATAGACATTTGGAGCTCATTTTTTTATTCTTAGGACCCAGCCTCCTCCTGCCAATGTTCTGTTCTAGCATATGGAATATGTTCTGAATTAAATGAGTTCCAAGAACTAATTAAAAAAATAAAAAGAAAATAAATTTTGTTGAGAATTTTATCAGAATATATTTTCTTTAGCACCATATGAAAATATTGTTTCCACTTTATGAAGAACAATAGCCAACTTTGATACAATATTACTGTTTATCGATTCTACTAATTTTTGTCTGGCAGGTCTCCTATATGATATTAGACATGGTATCACCGATCACCCATGCAGTGGGAAATTGTGTGAAGCGTGTGGCGGTCATAGTCTCCTCAATTATCTTCTTCCAAACCCGTGTCTCACCAATAAATTCCCTTGGTAAATGCCCATTACCAATTGGTAACGGATGAAAGATTGTTGTTTTATAATGAGCTTATACATATATTTGAAGTTTCTCTTTCTTCTATCTATGATCTATCCTACTTCTTTTACATGCAAGTTGCTTGCTTTTGCTGCAGGAACTGCCTTGGCTCTTGCTGGAGTCTTCTTGTATTCAAGAGCAAAACGGATAAAGCCAAAGCCAAAGGCTGCTTGAGTTTATACAGAAGATAGCAACTTTAACCATTTCAAAGAAAATTTCCATATGTTAATTGTGAATATTATTTTTGTGCCAATCATATTGCTTGATTTCTAACACAGGGTCTTCCTTGAAAGAAAAGAGAAGAAGCTTCTCCACATCTCATGCATAAAGTGAATCAACATCATTCTCATTGTTAATTTTGAATGATGTTTGTCTGGAAAGCATACAACTCTATTTCAAGACTCTTGAACCCCAACTTAGAAGCTAGGATCAGCCCAGCACTCAGCAACGACGCTGGAAGAAGTCCCAATCAATCTAGAGAATCAGCAAATCCAGTTATCCAGAGAGTCTCTAAATATACCACCTGCTCCTGCTTTCCCAGGACTTCCCCAAAAAGCCCCATCAGTGTAAGCTTAACACAGCCCTTAACTAGGTCTCTGGCACCTACCTTCAAAGTTTGTTTAATTTTGAGCACAAATTCTGGGAACACCCATCCTATTCCAAAAGGATTTAGTAAATCTACAGTCCTTGAGAATGTGAATAATGGATTCATTACCTAGTTGCAAACAGAACAAGTACTTAATGCCTTTCTTGGAAAGGACCTATCTGACTGGGACACTATCCAGCACACACAGCCACAGTAAAATCAAAGTTCTGCTACTTCAGTTCAAACTTACTTAAACAATACTACTATATATTACGCATCTGTTCGACACACAACAATACAACAACTGAACAAAGTCTACAACTCTTCCTCTCTTTTAAAAAGGTCTACAACTCAAACTTAAATTTTACAGTCAAATGACAGAATAAAAGTATGGAAATTACCTCATTTGTCAAGCAGCAAAATATTGTATAGTGAAGGATCATTGTGGTTCTGATAGAACTGAAGGCAATAATGGAGTAGCAGCAAAAACAGGCACTTTGGTTATCAACTCCAGCTCTTGCGTTTAGTAAAGGTGGATTTGAGAAGAAATACTCTAGGTCTGATTCAACATTCACAGCACCCTCAAAGACCTTAACCACCATGCTGCAACCCTCATTTTGCAAACACCATGCTGCAACCCTCATCATATTAACAACTTCTTCTCCATGCAATTGCATATCTTCACTGTACTTATCAACCAAATCCAATAATTGGTCCTCCTCAATATTTTTCTTGAATAGATCAAGTAAATGCATTGCTTCCTCTGGTTGAGAGCGATCAAGGTTTCTCCTTGCACACAATATCTCTAAAAGTACTATTCCAAAGTTATATACATCCACGTTTTCTGTGATTACTGAACTTAACCATTCTGGAGCCATATAGCCAGGAGTCCCTCTCATAGTTGTTACAACTTGGCTTTGGTCACAATCAACTAGTCTAGACAATCCAAAATTAGAGACTTTTTGCATTAAAATCCTCATCTAAGAGGATGTTATGGGGTTTTATATCCAAGTGAACTATCTTCTGCCTACATTTCTCATGTAAATAAGTTAGCCCCCGTGCTATGTCAATAATGATCTTCTTTCTATGTTTCCAATCAAGCAGCATCTCTAAATTCTTGTGAAATATCCATTTATCTAAAGACCCATTAGACATGTATTCATAAACAAAAAGCCTATGGAATTTCTCAGCATAAAATCCAATCAATCTTACCAAGCTGAAATGATGAGTGCTACCAATTGTCTCAACCTCAGCTAAAAATGATTTTTTGATTTGACTGAAACTATCAAGACTCTTCACTGCAACCTTAGTGCCATCAATTAGAGTCCCTTCAAAAACTGTGCCAAATCCTCCCCCACCAAGCTTCTTATTGAGATTTTCTGTTATGGTTTGCAAATCATCATAAGAATATCTTGTGGGCATTCTTGGTACGTGATCCAAATGATACTCCTCGTCTTCATCAGCATCTTCCTTGTTCCGAATTCAAAAAACAAAGTTTCCAATTAGAAACAAAACAAGCAAAGATCCAAGGCTGGATCCCATTGTTTTTCCAAGAGAATGTTTATTCTTTACATGGTTTACTGCACTTGGGACATTCTGCACCTTAATGTATACTTTATGGTTGGTATTTTCTATGGCAGTGGCACTAAGTGAAAAAATTTCAGATTGTAAATAGCAATACCCACTAGGATAATATATAGCAGCTTTGCACGAACAGTTTTCTAAGCATGCCTTTGTACAAGTCCTTAAACTTATATTTTGGTAGTTAGGATTTATTTCTGAGGTGGATGCAGTGGCGAAGCTAGGATTTTAGTCTAGAGGGGGCAAAATCAAAAGACGATATTAAAAGTGAAATTTATCTAAAAAACATTAATCAACAATAATAAAAAAAATAAATAAGCAATTGTAAGCAAATATGAATATATTTCATATTATTAAAATAAATAAACAAAAACAACCAGTTTATAGCTACTAAAAAATTTACAAACTGATGGAGTAAAAATATGATTAGTGTTACTGAAAAAATATAATGAATAAATGTTTGAAATTATTTTTTGTGATTGGTGACATGCCAATTTGTAAGACATAAGTAGTAAAATTTGTAATATTCCTAGCATCATTCAAAGATAAAATGCTGTGAAAAATATCATAAATAATAAAAATGGTGTAAATAATGATATAAAATAAAAAATAAAAAAATAGTGAAATAGGGTGGTTTGGTCACTTTCAAGTTTCAACAAGTAGAAGTTTTTTTAATTTTTTTTCCCCTCCATGTGACTATTAATACAAAAAAAAAAAATTAGGAGTCAGGGGGGCAGGTGCCCCCCTCGCCCCCCTCTGGCTCCGCCAGTGGGTGGATGTATCTAAAAGGGAAAAGTATGTGATGTTCTGGATCTCTAAAAGAATGTGATTTTGGAAGCTTCACAAGACAAGGGAATAACAAGGGAGCATCCACGGTCAGGCTGCCTGCCTTCGATTCGTTGAAAGTAGCTTGTCCCATATATGGGACCAGGACAACTACACATGCCATTTGTACAAATACCATAACTGCCGCAAAACGTAAGGTAAGCACATAAATCAGTAATTTGGAAAAGATCGTCCACTTCTTTCCAATCCTGATCATAAACTCTCGTGTGTCCGTCAGTCTCTAATCTCATGTACTGCATTGATAAGGACGATGAAGGAATGGATAATTTATCAAATGGGGAATTTGGCCCAGACTGAACACTAAAGAAACTTAAGCTTTGACTAACAAATTGAAAATAACTGATAATGTTTAGATACGTTGGCCGATTATACCAATAGCATAGGGGAGGATTAGAATAGGTATAAGCAAACAACCCTCTAGTGGTAATAGAGAGCGAAAACATTAATCCTCCTTCAATTGTGAGTTGCTGTCCTGGCACCAACTTTTGCCCATAAAACAACGTGTCAGTTGGCCAAGATGGGTGATCAAAAGACTGCCATATTGTAGCATTATTTTCATCCAACAGCATGAGGTTGCACTTGTCGGTTAAGCTTATGGCAGCCACAGATTTGTTGCTGATGTTTGTGGACCAAGCAACCGTTCCATCAGCATCTTGTAACACCAAACCTCTTTCTGAATTGAGCTTCAAAGTCGCATTAATGCTAACAGGATTCTTTGAGTTGGCAGACCATAGAACTTGTGGATCATCATTGAGAAGGAACGTGGCCAAGCGAGAACTGGTGCACGTTTGATTACAGAAGAAGCCACAAAAACAAGCGTGTCCATAGCCTGGATCACCGGAGGATCTACTGGCAAGTATAATTACTGCATCAGTTTTCAGTAAATCGCCAACAGGCTCTCTGTTGGACCATGAAGTAGTAGAAGAGTTTACAGTCAGATAGCCGTTGGCCAGAACTATGATGGAAAAAAGAACAAGATACAGAAGAACAGTACAGCAAGCCCAACCCATTGTATGTTACAACACGTATACAGTGCTAGAAGAAAGAAAGGCAAAGCCGACTCTGCCTCTGGACAAGGAAAATGGGATGGACATATGACTAGCTAGCATATAAAGTTTTGAATTCAAAACTTGACGACAATAAATAATGTAATTTCATAGATCCTTCACTGGTTGAACGGTTGACCTGCAAAATCAACCTCAGTCCACAAACAGCAGCCAGCAGAAGCATATCCGGTTGAGCTACAAAATCAACTGTAGTCCACAAGCTATCTCCTTGATTAGTTCAAAATTGCTGAATAAACGGAGTCCTATTGCTGCATAAAACTACAGATTAATATGACGACAACTGTGATCTCAGAAATAAAAATTGAGAATACATTAGGTCCGGCGCTGGTGTAAAACAGCTCTTTTACGCCACCAATAATAATGTGCCACGTCAGCTAATAATTTTAAACTTAATACACCTTATTACCCACGATTATAACCCATAAAATATCCCAAAACTCAAGTGTATCTGATCCCTCTCATCTCTGTAGCTCTCTCCCTCTCTCTCCAAAACCCAGGGCCGATCTGCCAGAGCTTCTTTAACCAAAGCATTTAAGCTTTATATTTCAGATTCTGACATATCATTTGTGAGCACTGGAAGGCCAAGCACAGATTGCATGTTTCCTTCTTTTTTTGACAATATAGAATCCGGATTGAGCCAGCAAACACAATCAACAAAACCCCCTAATCATTCTGTGCATCTAGCAACAAAAACCCCAACAACCCAACCAACAAAAAACCCAGCAAATCCAACAAATTTTAGCAAAAAAGAAGAAGAAGAAACGAAGCCCCAAATAATGAAACAAAACATAAAACAGCCCCACCCACCCACAAACACACACACACACACACACACACACACACTCATTCATCACTTATTATTGGAGGACTGTTTATTGTTAAAATCACTCATCTTCTTCTTCTCCTTCTTGGTCGCAGATCTGGTAAGTTGGTGACGATGGTAGTGAATGAGAGGCCGATGAAGAGGATGAAACAACTAAATTTGAGCTCTAATTTCATACTTCGAATGAATTTTTTCTTATGTAATTTTATAAAAATAAAAATTAACTATATCAATTCCTTTTACATAAATTGTGCACAGCATATAAATAGCTTTCTTTTAGTAAAAAAACGAACATAAATAACGAATACATGAAAATAAAAGCATTTTCCCCTATTAATACTCTTTTTAGTTACATAGCACAAAGTAAGTTATTACATGCCATTTGAAAGGAGTTATGAAATAAGTATTAGTTAGCTTAATTGGTTAAAGAGTTGTGAAATATCGCCCCGTTTGTTTTGCTGGAAAACTTTCTGTAAAGATAGTTTTTCACATTTTCCAGTGTTTGGTAGTACAAAAAAAAACTGGTCAACGGAAAACTATCTTTAATCAATGGAAAATCCTAATAAAAATAAGGCTTGTTTTTTATAATTTGTTTTCCAAAATTTTTTTTTGGAAAACAATTTCTATCTCACAGTACGCTCTCTCACTATCACTCTTTCTCTTTTCCCTTTTCTTTTTCTTTCCTCACACCGTCACTATCACTCACTTTGGTCTCTCCTCTTCCATAGATCTCTCTCCCTCACTCTCTCTCCATATTTCTCTTCCTCTTTATAACACAGTTCTTTGAGTAGATTTTTTTTTCCTTATTGCTCAGTAATTATTTCATTCCTCTCTACCAACTTACAAAAGAGAACATATTTGCAGTGGTAATTATTCATTCATCTCTACCAAAATCTCAATTCTTTACTTTGAATTTCAAACTTGATTTTATTTTTTCTCTAATAAACATTTGGTTTGATGTATTCCATGTATAAGTTTTTTTTTTTTTTTTGCACATAAAAGTGCTAAAAAATATATATAAAAAATAAAAAAGAAGAATGAATGAATGAATAAAGTAAAAGACGAAAATTTTAAACATAGTGCCTATATGGCTCTAAATTACTTTTACATAGCATAATCTTTTTTGTTGATAGATACATTATGCATATATTATATAGTAATGATATATTATGTAGATACATTATATAAATACATAATTTTGAGTAATATTAAAGACTTCTGGTTGACTGTAGTAGATAATTAGTGTACTAGCAAAAAGAGTAGACAATGAAAAGTTATTGTTATTTTGTATTTATTAAAGATGTATTCTCCTATCAATTTTATGTATATAGACAAATGGTTAATATATATAAATGTGTGTGTGTGTGTGGACATTCCTGTCCATATATATAAGTAAAATGAGTGGTAGAGATCATGAAAATTTGATAACTAATTTTTATTGTATCTATTGTCAAAATTTTAGTATGAAAACCAAATTCATCCTTGGTTTTTTTTTTTAATATTGATTATATTAGTTAGTTTACATAATACACATGTTTTAAATTACACAAGAAATATAAAAAATAAAAATAAAAATTTGCATACCAAACACCAGAAAATATTCTCAAGCTCATTTTCAAGGTTGTTACTAAACACTGAAAAATGATATAGTTTTCTAGAAAATGCTTTTTGAAAAATGAACAATTTTCCAGAAAATGTTGATGCTAAAACAAACAGAGCGTAAGTACCAGTCTACTTACTAAAAAATATCTTATCGATGCTTTCGCCTAATTATAAGGAGAAATCATCATAAAAGGAAGACCATAGATTTCAATCGTTATAATATCTATTAAAAAAAAACTAAGTAAGAAAATGTAAATTGTTAAGATTAATATAATTAAAAATATTAATTATTTGGACTTGTAAGGTCTCAGTTTTTGTACCTAAGCCCAAAATAAAAAAGGGAGTAGGCCTAAAGAGTCCAATACAATGAATTTGTAGAGAATATGTTAGAAAATTAAGTTCTAATGAGATTAGACAGTGATCATAGCGAGAAAAAATAACAATAGAATAAAGATGAACTGATTTTATCTAAATAAAATCGTTCTTGGACACAATCCGAGGAGGTTGATTCTTATATCTAATTTTTTTGGGATTGATTACAAGTATTATTCTTCACTTTACAGTGTTTTTCTCTTTCTTTTTCTCCGATCCCCTTTTCTTCATGGTCTTCTCCCTCTTTTATCCTATCTTCCTTCTTTTATATCTACCCTCCACGTGTAGATTAGATTGTTGGTCTTTATCTTTATTCCATTAGCACTTTCCTAAAGCCTTAGGGAGTAGCTGTAAGGATGAAAACTACTGTTTAGATATCACTTCCTCATTAATGCAGCTAGAAAGTTAGTTACAGAGCATTCAATGCGGTGGTAGCAATTTTCTCTTAGATATTTCATAACTTTCTTTTGTCTTGTGTTCTCGTGATGTATATCCTTATCAATAGAATCTCCTAGATGGTCGTCCGTACCTTCTGCCTTCTGCTTCGTTCAGCCAAAGAGACATCTCTCCTCGGACCCCCTTTTTGGATCATTATAACTAGACCCCTTTCTTTATTCATCAACGCCGACTTCCATGACAGTGTTTACCTGTCCTCGAACAATTAGGTGTCCTTTGACCGAGCCCCCGACCTAATATATACTACTGGGCCAATTTGAACACTCATATATTTTTATATTCTTGATTGCATGTATTATTAAAATTGATTTTGTCTTGTAATGATTTTTGTTTCAATTGTTTCTAAAACAACTAAATGCAAAATAGAATTTTATATTCTAAATAATTTTTTTATTAAACTATTCCTTATATAAATTTTATAAAATAACCACCTAAATTTATTCTTTTTTATAAATACTTAATGCATAATCTATAGATAATTAATACATGGAATAAATACATCTATCCCATTAACGCAAGGTAATCAATTAATACTTCGACATAAATACAAAATGTTGGTGAGATGGAAGGCTAAATAAAGAAAATTCTCTTTTGTTCTTAAAGAATGCACTTCTTGTCCTAACCTTAGACCATGATACCAAAGCTTATATATATTATTCAACCAATGAAAAGCATTTGAAAGGTAGTGATTCTATTTTTAGAAATAATTTTCTTGGGATAAACCATTAGTAGCTATGGTAATTTTTGCCTTAATTACATTTTTTTTGGACAAGTAATGAGGATGTTCATACATTTTCAAAATCTAACTATTTTTTCGAGTGTATGCAGTTTTCCCATTTCACACGCACCAAATTATTACAAGGAGGAAAAGTTTTTCCTATTCTCTTAGTGGTGGTTTGAATTTGATTATGATGGGATGGTAATTTGCTTAAAACATTTTGCACTTGTTATGTGTTTGCATGTTAGGGACAATAGTTAGGTGAACACGAGTTCAAGATGAAAATTCTTCCTTTCTTGACTTTTCTTTTGCCATGGTTTTCAATATTTTCAACTAGTTAGGTGAGTTATTTTAAGAAAGCTCTCCTTTGTATTTTATATATAGCTTTCTACAGTAAGCATGAAAGTGCAAGGAAAAGAAAGTGAAGCAAGTGCATGTATATGGAAATACGACGGAAAGAGTGAAATAGTAAAAAGTGTGTGTGCAGCAAATCATGTGCAATGTTTTTATGTATTAATCAAATTGTTCTTTTTTTTTTTTTTTTGAGAAACAAATTGTTCTTTTATTGAACTCCTTTGTGCATTCTATTTTAATGTTGTGAGATTAGTTATAAAGTATTTGATAAGATACTTTCATGAGTTTCATCCTAAGTATTATTTATTATTCTGACAAAATTTTTACACCAAAAAACTTTGTTTATATATATATATATATATAAATAACACCATAGATTTTCAAGCTTCCACAAAATTTTGCAAAATCTCCAATGGACTTGGCTTCAATTTTTTGTTTCCCTTTGTTATGGGCAGATCAGGCATGTCTACCACTACATTCTCCACAAACACCATTGGATTCGATTAATTCTTCTTTTGCAACACCTTTTGTGCTCGGCATTATTTCGCCTAGAGGGTTGTCGTTGAGCCAAACTGGTTAAATGGGTCTAGTGTAAGTACTGGTGAGTATGGGCAAGGATCAGGTGGGTTATTCTAATGGAGTGGGCTTTCTCTTTTTGGGCTGACCATGGCAAAAATATAGAGCCAGGTATTTGGATCCAGTCCTTTTATAGGGATCACATGCAGCCCCAGGTTCAATAAAGTGGACCTGGATTAGAGTGTGGAAATTGTTTAAGGAGCTTGATAAAATGTGTCACTAAAAATGTAAATTACATCATTTAAGTTTGGGATAATTTTAATTTTGATCATTACCGTATCATAATTTGGATTTAGTTTCTAACATTTGATAGAGTTTTGGATTATTTTCTTTTGTCCATGCTTAATAATGATGTGATTATTGTTATTATTATTTTTTAGAAAGTTTTAACTTATAGCTTCCGTTTCTAATGATAACTTTTTATTATTAGACCAAGACACTAATCAGTTTTTTGGTGTAGGCGAAGATTAAACCCCAAGTATCTTATACAACCATTAGAGATTTTACTAGTTGAGTTAACTGGAATCCACATGACATGGTTATTAAAAGGCAAAAACTTCGAAGTGTTAATCTGCAAAACTACATACTTTTTTTAACATTAAAAAAAAAAGTATTTTTCCTATTTTTTTGTTCACATTATATATAAAAACGTATTCCTTTCATGTGTTTTATCCTTTTAAAGCAACTCTCTCATACCTTGATTAAGGATCATCCATTTCTATTAAAAGAAAAAAAAAATACTCTCTCCATTTCAAGTGGCATGGAGAGGATCACTTTTTGCAAAAATAAAACTCCACATAATAAAGAATTGAGAGAGGTCATAACATGATAATGATGCTATAATGATGGTGAAAACGCAAAGATGACAGAATTAATTAATTTAATAGCTTTATGACGGGTGAAACTGGATCCAATGTCATCTCCTTTAAAAATTTAAATGATTAACATTTTGTAAGCTGTTAGATTTAAAAAAAAATAAAATTTTAACGGGGAAATAGACTCTCCATTTTAAGTTAAATGAAGAGTATCATGTTCTTATTTCCGCACTTGTTTATCCAATCCACTCAATGAGAAAGTTACCATGAATGAGGCTTAGCTAGCTGAAGCCCAAAGCTATACATTGAGCCTTTGCATTGTAGTTGCCATCTTTGATTTTTCTCGGGACCAAGACAAAAAGACAAGCATGGTACCTCGACTTTGAGCGTAGCCACTGAGTACAGACCACCAAGTCATTAACGATGGTGCCGATATGTTTTCGTATTGTCTTGGTAGTTGGTCAACTTCAAATCTCTCAAGGTTTTATCCTCTCTCTCTCTCTCTCTCTCTCTCTCTCTCTCTCTCTCTCTCATATTTTTCTTTTTCTAGACAGTAACTTTCTTTAGCCTTTTTTTGGTTGCTCAAAAAATGAGGCAAGGGATATGAAATTTCAAGTTTTGTGCCTAAACCTTTGCTTTCTTGCGTTTTCTTAATAATTGAATAGAGTACTTAGAATTTGGAATTGAATTTGGAGATTTTTTTTTATATGACATGCTTTTCTGTCTTTTCATGTATTAATAATTTTTATATTTGCTTGCCTGTTCTTTTTAAATAATATTAACTTGTAACTTTATGCATGTAGATATGATACAATTACAAATAAGTAAAATTAAATGCGTATAAAATTTTTACAAAGTTTATAGAAAAGGTTTGTTAGCTGCTTCATGATACTAGAATGTATAAGAGGAATTCCAAATAGTAGATTAGAACCTCTTGATCTGATCCTTTCTCCAGATAATACCAACTTCAATATGCATCCATTCTCATGTGATTTAAATTAACCAGGAAAGTTTGAAATCGATTAAATACATATATATAATTATAAACAAGAAGTTTTTTTTTGGGTAGAACGAACAGCAAAGCTGTTAATCGAGATCACTCGGTTAAAATATGAATTTATGGAATCCTGATTAAGGTACAAAATAATTTTACAAGGAACAACAGAATAAACTAAAAAGTCTATGTCCTCTTCTTGGTTACATCTAAAATTAGCTAACACATCAGCACAGTGGTTGGCTTCATGTAGGACATGCTTCAGACTGTATTTATCATGCTCATCCAGCAACCACTTACAATCAGATAAAAGAGAGGAGAGAGATCTATTAGAAAAAGAGTTGGAGTAGACTAAGTTCACAACAGATTTAGCATACAACTCTATTTCAAGACTCTTTGAACCCCAACTTAGAAGCCAGGATCAGCTTAAAACTCAGCAACCACACTGGAAGAAGTCCGAATAAATCTAGAGAATCCGCAAATCTTAACTGTACTTATCAACCTAACCTACAAGGTTTGTTTAATTTTGAGCACAAATCCTGGGAATGCCCTTTCTATTCCAAAAGGATTTAGCAAATCTAGAGTCTTTAAGAATATGAATAATGGATTTATTACCTAAGTTGTGGTACAATTAATGCCTCTCTTGGCAAGGACCTCTCTGACTAGGACACTATCCAATATACACAGCTACAACAAAATCTCAGTTCTGCTACTTCGGTTCAAAGTTATAAACAATACTACATGTACTATATAATACGCATAGGATCGACACACAACATTACAACAAAGTCTACAACTCTTCCTCTCTTAAAAAAATCTGCAACTCAAACTTAAATTTTAGTTTCAATGACAGAATAAACACTAATACATCACTGCAATAATGTCAAATAAATGTTACAAGAGAAGCCGTGTTATTTGCCAATAAATGGCCACATGAAATAACGTATTGAAAGCTTCCATCAAAATTTGAACTACTAATATTAGTCATTATGTGAGACTTCATAATTAGAAGTATGGAAATTACCTTCATTTGTCAAGCAACAAAAGATTGCATTTGTCAAGCAACAAAAGCTTGTATAGTGAACAATCATCTTGGTCTTGAAAGAATTGAAGGCAATAATGGAATAGCAACAACAACATGTACTTCTTGGTTATCAACTCTAGATCTTGTGTTTAGTAAAGGTGGATTTGAGAAGAAATAATCTAGGACTGATTCAACATTCATAACACCCTCGAAGACCTTAACCACCATGGACATAGAAGGCATCTTTGTGAAATCATTTTGCAAACATCATGCTACAATCTTCATCATATTCACAATTGCACATCTTCATTGTACTTATCAACAAGATCCAATAATTGGTCCTCCTCAATCTTTTTCATGAAAATATTAAGTAGATGCATTGCTTTGGATGAGAGCGATCAAATTTTTCCTTCCACACAATATCTCGAAAGCACTATACCGAAGCTATAGACATCTATTTTAATTTTCTGTAATCACTAAACTCAACTATTTTGGAGTCATATAGCCAGGATCCCCCCTTAGATATTAAATCCCAATCATCTCTTTGCTCCACTACTAATATCTCCAAATTTAATCAAATTATGGATTTGTAGTTTAATTTTGGAAGCTTATTTGTCCCTTAGTATTAAACACATTTAGTAAGTCAAAAGAAAGCCAGAATAAAGATCATTTGTACCTTAATTAACCAATCTCAGTTTGATTGTTTGTAACTCCTCTTATAACTATTTGTAGTGGAAGATACAATTGACTCTTTCCTTTAACTAATAGTATTAACAGTGGTGGGCAGGATTGTAGAGATGGGAATTTCTTGACAATTGGAATCCTACGTATTACTGTATTATAGAGGAACAACAGCTTTTTCTTGAAGATTTTCTGTATGTACGTGATTGGTGATCTTTAGGTTATATGTGGTTTAGGATATATCCCAATGAAATATTATTTGAAGAACCTAAAAGAGCAAAGCTAGTAAGGTCTTCATAAAATTGTATCTAACAAGATACATGATACAAAGGTCTTTCAACAAGAGCCACTAAAGAACTTTTTTTTTTAATTTTTATTTTTTACAATCGATGTGGCATCTCAAGAATATTCAAGAGTTTTGTAATTCAATGGACATTAGTTTTTGGTATTTTCAATCAAAATGTTTAGAATCCCCATTTCCTATTGTAACCTATCGAATTACAAAAAAAGAAAAAAAAAAAGATACAAAAAAAATCTCAAGAATATTGAAAAAGGGATGGAAAAATATATTTACATAATTATAAAGATAAAATTGATTGAAGCCAAATATTTTATTTAATAACAAAATATATATTTTACCAATTGAGTTAACTGGAATCATTTTTTTAAAACCCTACCCTCATAGAATCTTTAATTCTATATATCCTTGACTTGCTAAAGTATTACAAGCACTAGACATCTTTCCTAAAGCTTGTCACTTTTCCCTAAACAGCATTACAGGGAGATTTTTCCAGGGAAGTGTAGAAATTAAGAAGTCAATCTCCAGCTACACAAATATATATGTATATGCAAATAGTGAATATTCATGACCCTGAACTAAGATGCTCGTTATGAAATCAAAATATGACTTGATTTAATAATATGAAAGCTACAAAATATGACTTGACATATTCTTGAGATGTCACTTCGATTGTAAACAAAAAAAAAGAAAAGAAGAAAAAGTTCCGTAGTGGTTCTTGTTGAAAGACCTTTGTATCATGTATCTTGTTAGATGCAATTTTATGAAGACCTTACTAGCTTTGCTCTTTTAGGGGGTGTTTGGTATATGTGTTTGAAAACATGTATTTTGTTGTTTGAAAACATGTGTAGAAATACGTGTAAGTGAAAAAATATATGAAAATACGTATAATATTGTTTAAAAACTGAAAATGTGTGTTTGAGTGGGTGTACCAAACACCCCCTTAGGTTTTTCAAATAATATTTCATTGGGATAGCATGTTTGTCTGAAAATAATTAAAAAAATTCATGACCCTGAACTAAGATGCTCATTATGAAATCAAAATATGACTTGATTTAATAACATGAAAGCTTCAAAAAGGGTCAGGGGGCCAAATTTTTATTATTATTTTTAAATAAGATATATTTAGATGTATATTGATGATCTCCAAAGTTTATTAAGTATATATACTTAATTATGGCCTCCAAATCCTAAATAAAATTGTTATATATCTATATATAAAAAATTATTTAAAATTTATAATTAAAATATATAATTTTATAAGAAGTGTAATTAATAATTATCTTAAACACCAAAAAAAAAAAAACTCATAACACCTCCTCATAAATGATAGTTAATAAAAGAAAAGTCAAACGCATCAAATAATTTTATTGATTTTGGTTCAAGTTTTGATGAAAAGCCTTATGTAACAATAATTTTTTACATTTTTCAGTGTTTGGTAGCATAAAAAAAGGAATAAAAAAAGAGTAAATGAAAAACTATTTTTGGTTAACAGAAATATTATGGCTTATTTTTAGAGATTTTTTCTATTAAATTTTTTGGAAAACAACTTTATCTCACAGCAAATTAAAAGGAAAGTTAGAAGAATATTTTTCAACTCATTTAAAGTTACTACCAAATATAGGAAAATGAGATAATTTTATAGAAAATACTTTTTAAAAAATAACTTATTTTCTAGAAAATATAATTATCGAAACAAATAGAGCATTGAAGTTTAAGTGATTGGCAGCTCGTGGGTTCCCCTCCCAATCTTTGTTCAAGTTAGTTGAAGTTGAATGGATATATTTTTTATAGTAAAAATTGGGTTATAAAAGTACTTAATTTATATCTTGAGTTGTGTTTATATTTTATAGTACTATTTTATACTACTATATATATATATGTGTGTGTGTGTGTGTGGGGTAGGAATATAGTATATACAAAGAAAATAAATTACTTTATTATTAAATTTTTATTCTTGACCCTAATGACAAATTTTTTACACCACCATTGACTATATTCTATTATATAATTATGCAATATCAATAAATCACTCCAAAGATCTTTTTGTATCGGCAACTACTTATCCTAGTCTAAAATTATGAATTATGAATGTTTCATGATTTGTGATACTCATAATCTTGTAGGAAGAGTCAAATATTATATATATATATATATATATGGACTTTGAAATGTGTGTCAATTCGGTTTTTGGACTTTCAATTTGAACATTTAACCGTGCACTAGGTTTGTGCCATATCAAAAATTTTATAATATTAGTATTTTATTTTAAAATCTAATGGATTCGCATATTTGAGTATGATAATAATGGACTTTAAATTACTGAGAAACATGAAATATATTAGTTTTCAACATAAAATACTAACAAAATGTTTGAATTATTATATATAAACATAATTTGTAGGGGTTAGTAGTTCCAATCAAAAGTTTATAGACCAAATTAACACTCAAGTGAAATCCAAAGGCAAAACCCCTAACAAAAAAAGAAAAGGAAAATAATAATAATAATTTAGATTAAATATTATTTTGGGCTCTAAACTTCATAAAAGTTTTGTTTTTCCATCCCTAAACTTTAAAAGTTTTTTTTTCATCTTTAAACTTTGTAAAGAATTTTTTTCAATAGTTTTGAATAGTTTAGGAATAAAAAAAAAAGAGCTTTTACAAAGTTCAATTAATGACATAAAGTTAAACATTTATAATAGTTTGGGGACGAAAGACAAACTTTTTAATAGTTTAGAGACGAAAGACAAACTTTGCAATAGTTTAGGGACAAAAAAAAAAAAAAAACTTTTTAAAATTTAGGAATGAATTTTTTTTTTAATAAAGTTTAGGAACTAAAATAATATTTTACACTATTAATTATATATATAGCATTTAATTTGCTATAATTTTCTACTTATAGGAGATATGCAAGCCCTTAATCAAACATGTATCACGAAAAAAAAAATTTCTTAAAAAAAAGTATTTGGACTTTGAAATGTGTGTCGATTCGGTTTCTGGACTTTCAATTTTAAAAATTAACCCGTGCACTAGGTTTGTGTCATATAAAATTTTTTATATTAGTATCTTATTTTAAAATCTAAAGGATTCACATATACATACACATACATATACATATATATGTGTGCGTGTGTGTGTGAGATAATAATGGACTTCAAATTACTAGAAAACATCTGCATATCACATAATCAAATATATTATATTTTAACATAAAATACTAACAAAATGTTTGATTTATTATAAACCTAATTTGTAGGGGCTAATAGTTCAAATCAAAATTTTATAGACCAAATTAACACTCAAGTGAAATCCAAAGGCAAAACCCCTAAAAGAAAAAGAAAAAGAAAATCATAATATCAATTTGGATAAAATATTATTTTGGTCTCTAAACTTTATTAAAAGTTTTTTTGTTTTTCATCCCTAAGCTTTAAAAGTTCTTTTTTCATCCTTAAACTTTGTAAAAAAAATTTCAATAGTTTAGAGACAAAAATAAGGATGAAAAAAGAACGTTTTCAATAATTTAGGAATGAAAAAAGATCTTTAAAAAAAAAAAAGTTTAATGACATAAAGTAAAACGTTTATAATAGTTTAGGAACGAAAGAAAATTAACTTTTCAATAGTTTAGGAATGAAATATTTTTTATAAAAAAATTTAGAAATGAAAAATAAATTTTAATAAAGATTAGAGACTAAAATAATATTTTATACTAATAATTTTACACTCCATCATCTATGACTTGAATATCTAGCTTGTAATTTGCTTGAATTTTCTACTTACAAGAGGTATGCAAGCCCTAAATCAAACACATATCACATAACAAAAAGTTATTTATTTATTTAAATATTTGGACTTTGAAATGTGTGTCAATTCGGTTTTTGGACTATCAATTTTAAAAATTAACCAATGCACTAGGTTTGTGCCGTATCAAACATTTTATATTAGTATTTTATTTTAAAATCTAATGGATTCACATATGTGAGTATTGTAAGTGCACAATTTGTACTCGGACCCAAAAACAAGTGATGGGCTCAGGCCCAAAGGACCTTATACAATGAAATTTGTAGAGTATGGGTTTGAAACTTAGGTTTGAGATGTTGGAAGTTGATCAACAGGCTAGAATGCCGCAGTCTATGCAAGTGATAGATGAATGTGACAAGAAACTCCTCCTCGGACGTAAGCCGAGGACAATTTGTATAGTATTTCTTTCTCTAAGTAAAAGATTACAATGTTTAGTTTTAAAAAAAGAAGAAGATCCCCCACTTCTTTCTTCTCTCGTCTTCTTATATCCTTCTTCTTCTTCCCTGTTTCATCCACGTGTAACACAAATCTTCCTCCCAGATACTTGTCCCATCAACTACCTTCTTAAAGTCTTCAAATAATAGCTGGAAGACTGAATTCTACTGTTCAGATGTCATTTCTCCATTAATGTGGCCAAGGAGGTAGATGCAGGGCCTTAAATGCGGTGGTAATAGCTTTTTCCTTAGATATTTCTCACACGTTCCTACTTCTAAAGGGTACTTGGGTCACACCTTTACCCAATAGATCTTCCAGAATTCTGCCTTTAAATCATTTAGCAAGTCTCAGGGCCTTTGCTGGGCATGTCCGAGGAGATACTCCTCCTCGGATCACTATAGTGCGGACTGACCTGTGGGTCTAGAGACCCTGATTGAACAAATTTGTACCAACTAATCAGGCCTAAAGCCCAAACGCATATTCAAGCACTTTTACCCCCCACAATAGCCCCTCAAAACTTTATTTTTTCCTCCCATCCGAGAAGAGAAATAGAGTTTTGAACCAAACAGCACACCCTCCACGCACTTTACAAACCGCCACACGTGTAGGGGTCTTTTCGTTCCCTTAAAACGTCTCTGACGCTTCGAAACCCGGAACGCGTGCATTTATGACTGCAAGTTACATCCTGTTCCCCACGTTCAACGGTGAGATACACATCCAACGACCCAAGTTTGTTCTAAAAAAATTGGGCGGAATATTTTTGATCCGAGGCTGCCTCCTACATGTCAAAACGCCTGGGAACCCGTATCTCCATCCATTCTTTCAGAAATCAATCACATCTAAGTGCTAATAATTATCTTTGCTCTCAAGAAGCTCGTGAAGAATCGCCTAATCAATTTCCGTAAGTTCTCCATTTTCTCTACTCATTCCTTCTCGGCTTCTATCCTCGGCCACCATCTAGATCCCTTTCCCTCTTTAAACTTTCGTTTTCATTCCCACAAAATGGGTAGATTTAAGTGTCTAGTAGATACCGACGCCGGTATGGAGGGTTTTAGGGCCAAATATCAGATTCCTCAAGACGTAGGCTTGAAATACTGCCCCGTAGAATCCATAGGTGACGCTAGGAGAGAGGGAGAAGTTATCATTCCCATCATCGCCTTCTTTGAAGGTGGGATGACCTTCCCCATGAAAAACGTAACCAACGAATACCTACGTAACCATAGGTTATGCCCAGATCAGTGCACACCAAACGTTTTTAGGGTCTTAGGTTGTGTCGATGCTTTAAACGAGCAAATGGGTCTGAACCTCACATGGCACGACGTTGTCTATATGTACGAGTGTCATAAACTTAAAAGCGTAGGATACTACCTTAAATCCAGGTCTAGCATCGTTAGACTGATATCCTGTCTTCCCAAGTCCAACAAAGGCATGAAAGACGACTATCTCATCGCCTCGGGAAACTGGTTTGATGGTCCACACTGCCTAGTCGAATGGGGAGAGCCAGGTGTGATTCTATAGGAGTTAGATTTCCTAACCCATGACTTAATCCCGTTACCTTTACCGTTTTTGATTTTATTGCACATTATTGCTTTTTCCCTTGATATTTATCGTTAATCTAACCATGCTCGTCTTCTCGGATGTTTCTTTTCACAGATAAACAACACTTACGTCCGCGTCTAAGCCTTTGCAACGTCGCAGACTTGAATCGCGTCCTTCGCTCCGAAGTCTTTGTCAATGAAGACCTACAAGTGAGAGCAGCCCACCTGATACTAGGATACGATCCTTTATCAGTGGATTTTCAAGAGATTGACAACGCGATTACCGCGGGAGACAAACGACGCAAAAGGATAGATGTGTCACGACCAGGCTTCCTTTCTGACCACGAACTCCCAGACGACCCCTCCATCATGCTATATTCTCGCCCTATCGCAGCGATTCCTCTTTCAGCACATTCCCAAACAACCGCCATCCGAGAAGAGCTAGCGTCCTCGCAACATTCGTTGGATGAGGAGATCGACCAGTTTCGACTCGTGGAAGCTGAGAGACCTCGAGAGGATCAACTCGTCATCCTCTTAGACGAAAAGCACGCGCCTGCTGAAACTTCAGGCATACAAGGTCTAATAATTGCACAGCCTGACTCCAGCTCCGAAGAAGATGATATGGCCACTCTACGGAGGCTGATGAATAAGAGGGGCTCGAAAGTCTTTAACAAGGAAACGGGTGGGTCCCAGGTCCCTCCGTCCTTGCCACCACCCCCTTCTCCCTCCGATCCTAAGCCTCCCATTCCGAAGCCTAAGAAGAAGAGGAAGAACGAAGCCGAGGAGGTAGATGCGAAGAGGCAGAAGAAGCTGAAACAACAACAACAACAACAGAAAATTGGCAAAGGCAAGGGACGTTCCTCTTCAGTGGAAAGTGGGGAGAACTGGGACCTGGTCGAGGTGCGCCGTACACCGGCCAACTGGTCTCCCGAGCTGAAACTGGACGGGGCACCAATATCTTGCCAATCCAGCATTAGGGCATTCTAACAAGGTCACGCTCACCACCTGGCCGAGGCTTTAGAACGTCCTCTTCTTCTACCCAAGGACATGGACGCCCTGGATAAGATGAACCAACCGCATTTGTTCCTCTCGCTAAAAAGGGACTTGGCTTTGGTGAGTATCTAAGTCTTATCCTCACTTTATTGCTTTCATTACACCTTAACGAAAAAACCATTCTTATGTACTTTAAATTTGCGCAACTAATAATGCATTTATTTTAATATTTCACCACAGGCCATTCAGGAAGTCTTCACTACCGAGAAATGGGTGGAAGACTCTCGGAAGAAAGCTGCAGCTGAACTAGAGATTAGGCAGGAGACTGAGAAGTCCCTAGGCCAAGCTCTTGCGCAGAACGAGATCCTAACCACACAGATGGCAAAGCAGAAGAGGGAGAGGGACGGTGCCGAGGCCAGCCTGAAGACAATGAGGACCCAGGTGGAGGGGCAACGTAAGCTTCTGCGTTAGAAGGACGAAGACTTATCCAAAGCTCAGCAAGAAAACTCCGACCTAAAGAAGGAGCTTGCTAGGATGAGGGATGAGGCTCATATCTTCAAGGACTCCATGGAGGCCGCGAAGAAGACCGCTTACAAGGAAGGGGTGGAGGCGACAGAAAACCAACTGACTGAGGAGTTCACCGAGCTGTGCCAGGAATATTGTCAACAAGTGTGGGAGGAAGCTTTAAATGTGGCAGGGATTCCCACAACCTCCGAGTTGAGGAAGCCTGAAAACATTTGGCTCTCCCAAGACATCCAAGTGCTCGAAGAACTTCCTCCTGTTGCACCTGCCCCCGAGACGGCGTCTTCCACGCTCCCATCCATGATTCCAGAGCCCATTCCAACTCCTAAAGAACCTGAGGGTTCTAACAAAGAGAAGGAACAGGGCGATGGTGCCGAGAAGCCTATAAGCCAAAGTGCCGAGCCCAATGTCCCTCCACCGGTGGTAAGAGATAAAAGGAAAACAAGTCCAGACCTCATTTGAAGTAGAGCTGAAACGAACAGAGGCTGCCAGCACTTTCGAGTAGGACCCCCCTTCTAAGGCTTAAGGCTTAGGCTAGTTAGGACTTCTTCCCTTTTTGTTATGTAACAAATTTTATATTAAGGTTTTTGCTTTGAATATACATTTTAAAAGAAATTAATGAGAAACTTTGACTGGTTTGATCTTCATCTAACTTCCAATCTTTAATACAAAAATACCTATTCGCCTCTCTTTAGCCCAAAAAATGAATGAATGGAACAACTAACTCCACCTCCAAAATTTCGATTAGCCGTAACTTTAAACAACTTTAAACAAAAGTACGTAAACTTAGTGTATGCTTGTAAATCATGCCTCAAGAGCATAATACATGTAACACAGCAATACACAAAGAAAAATTTAACTTAGGATTCAGTTTGAGGCATAAAGCAATCCATCAAACTTACCGTGACTCATCAACAAATCAACACTAACGTGGTATGGTTTTTGGTCATATTCCCAAAGTAGAAGGTCTGAGGACCCGACATAAATAACCAAGGTTTTGTTTAACAAACAATAGGATATCAATTTCCACAAGGCATGTGGTCCGAAGACCATGCATGTCTAAGTTTCTGTTTGATACTTAGAAGTAGTAAATTGAAATGTTAATTTCCCCAAAGTAGAAGGTCTGAGGACCCGACGTAACTAAGGTTCTGTTTAACAAACAATAGGATATCAATTTTCACAAGGCATGTGGTCCGAGGACCATGCATGTCCAAGTTTCTGTTTGATACTTAGAAGTAGTAAATTGAAATGTTAATTTCCCCAAAGTAGAAGGTCTGAGGACTCGACGTAACTAAGGTTCTATTTAACAAACAATAGGATATCAATTTTCACAAGGCATGTGGTTCGAGGACCATGCATGTCCAAGTTTCTGTTTAATACTTAGAAGTAGTAAATTGAAATGTTAATTTCCCCAAAGTAGAAGGTCTGAGGACCCGACGTAACTAAGGTTCTGTTTAACAAATAATAGGATATCAATTTCCACAAGGCATGTGGTTCGAGGACTATACATGTCCAAGTTTCTGTTTGATACTTATGAGCAGCGATAAATAAACCAAACTGCATAATGATAATTTGAACAACGAACGACAAAAATACTTTTTATTAATAATAATACCTTCGTAGGTTGTTTACATTCCAGGGGCATTGTACAATTTTTTCATCTAGATCAGCTAATCGATATGACCCTATGCCCGCTACAGTAATGATCCGATATGGTCTTTCCCAATTTCGTGCTAGCTTTCCCCATGCTGGATTTTTGGTAGTACCCATGACTTTCCTCGACACCAAATCCCCAGGCACTAGTGGCCTCAGCTTCACATGAGCATCATATCCTCGTTTAAGCTTCTGCTGATAATAAGCCATTTGGACCATCGCGGCCTCTTGTCGTTCCTCGACCAGATCCAGGCTTTTTCCCAAGAGGCCATCATTATTCCCCGGGCTGAAGGAACTCGTCCTTAATGTGGGAAACCCAGATTCTAAAGGTATCACCGCCTCGGCCCTGTAAGTCATGGAGAGGTGTTTCTCTAGTGGATCTTCGCGGCGTAGTCCGATATGTCCACAGAACATGTGGCAACTCCTCTACCCATCTACCCTTTGCATCATCCAGCCTCTTCTTAAGTCCACTGACTATAACTTTGTTAACGGCTTCGGTCTGCCCATTTCCCTGAGGATAAGCTGGGGTGGAGTATCTATTTGTGATGCCCAAGTCGTTACAATATTGCCTGAAAGCTTTACTATCAAATTGTACGCCATTATCTGAAATAAGTGTGTGAGGTACTCCAAATCTAGTGATAATATTCTTCTAGATAAATTTCTTGGAGTCGACATCCCTAATATTTGATAAATGCTCAGCTTCGACCCACTTGGTGAAGTAATCGGTTCCCACGAGTAGCCACCTTTTGTTTCCCACAGCCCTCGAGAAAGACCCAACTATATCCAGTCCCCATTGAGCGAATGGCCAAGGACTAGACAAAGGATTAAGGACCCCCCAGGCTAATGAATATTGGGAGCAAACCTTTGGCATTTGTCACACTTTCTTGTGTAGTCTTGAGCTTCCCTCTGCATATTGGACCACCAATATCCCTCAGTCAGAGCCCTATGGGCTAAGGATCTCCCCCCAGTATGGCTTCCACAAATTCCCTTATGCAATTCTTCCAAAAGTGCCTCCGTTGCTTCAGGATGTACACACAGCAGGTATGGTCTGGAAAAGGAGCGTTTATACAATTTCTGATCCTCGGACAACCAGAATCGGGGCGCCTTTCGACGAATCTTATCTACTTCAGACTTCTCCTCGGGCAGAATATCGCTTTTTAGAAAAGAAACCACATGGTCAATCCAGCTAGTTTTGGGCCTTATCAGATGGATATGGATGGCACTTGCAGTGGTTAGAGTTGGTTTTAGCAAGTCTTCGACGAGGATAATCCTAGGCAAACATTGAGCCGAGGATGTCGCCAAAGTGGCCAACGAGTCCGCATGTGTGTTTCCACTTCTAGAAACGTGCGAAAAAATGAAAGAATTGAACTCGGATTGTAAACATTTGGCCTGGGTCAGGTACTCTTGCATTCTTGGATCCCTAGCCTCCATGGTCCCCGTCACTTGGCCCACAACTAATTGAGAATCCGAGGACATATGAATTGCCTTTCCCCCCATTCTCCGTACCATATTCATACCGACTAAGACAGCTTCGTACTCAGCCTCGTTATTAGTAGCCGAGAACGCTAATCTCAATGATTTCTCAAAGATAATTCCTTCAGGGGATACCAAAACAAGTCCAACACCGGACCCCCTCTAGTTTGCTGCCCCATTAACATACGCTTTCCAAATCGGAGGTCTTTTGCCCGTGATTATGCCAACTGATTTTTCATCCATGCGTGATTCCTTCGCAGTTTCTTCTAACGATGGCTCGCCGAATTCTGCCACCAAATCAGCAAGAACCTGACCCTTCACCGAGATACATGGCATATATTTGATATCGAAAGCTCCCAAAATAGTTCCCTACTTGGCTACCCTCCCCGAGTAGTCAGCACTTTGTAACACTGACTTGAGAGGCAGTTAAGTCATAACCACAACGGTGTGAGACTGTAAATAATGAGAAAGCTTTCGTGTGGCATGGACTACAGCCAGAATTGCCTTCTCTAAAGGCAAATAATGCACCTTAGCTTCATTCAAAGATTTGCTGACATAATAAACCGGTCTTTGTACCCTATCGTCGTCCCTTATCAGAACCAGGCTAACTACATAGATAGCTACAGCTAGGTATGCAAACAGGATTTCATCGACCTCCGGCCGAGACATGATGAGTGGTCGGGAAAGATATTCCTTAAGTTGCTAGAAAGCTAAAGCATACTCCTCGTACCATTAGAATCCTTTCCATTTATTTAACAATTGGAAAAAAGGTCTACACCTATCAGCAGACCGAGAGATAAATCTGCTGAGAGTAGCAGTCATCCCGGTCAATTTCTGAACTTCCTTTGGATTCCGAGGTGGTTGTAGGCCCTGAATGGCTCTGACCTGTGCGGGGTTCACCTCTATTCCTCTATGAGTCACCATGTAGTCTAGGAACTTTCCGGAACCCACCCCAAAAGAACACTTTGAGGCGTTAAGGCGCAGCTTGTACTTCCTAAGTATTTGAAAAGTGTCGTCCAGATCTTTCACATGCATAGGTACTGTCTTACTCTTCACTACCATATCATCCACATATACCTCAATGGTCTTTCCAAGTTGCGATTCAAACATCCTAGTCATCATCCTTTGGTAAGTAGCTCCTACATTTTTCAACCCGAACGACATTACTTTATAGTGATAATTCCCCGTAAGAGTAATGAAGACAGTCTTCTCCTAATCACCCAACGTCAATGGTATTTGGTGATAACCCTGGAAGGAATCTAAAAAACTCATCCGAGGATGCCCGACCGTAACATCCACAAGTTGATCGATGCGAGGCATTGGGAATGAGTCCTTTGGGCAGACTTTGTTCAGGTCTGTGAAGTCCACACATCTAGAAAACTTCTTTAATAGCCCCAGCCCTTTTGAGCTTGAGCACTTCTTCCTTGACAGCCTTGGAATGCTCTTTTAAGGAACGCCGAGGTGGTTGCCTCCTGGGAACAACGGCAGGGGTGACGTTCAAATGATGACAAATGAAGCTTGGGTCAACCCCCGGAACCTCATAGGGATCCCAAGCAAAGACATCGATAATGTTTTTCAAAAACTTCACTAATTCCATCTTCTCTTGGTGTGGTAACCGTATCCCAACTTGGAAGAACCTTTCGGGATCATCAGTTATGAGAAATCTTTCCAAATATTCACACATGGCCTCCTCTGCTGTCACCGCACCGGGCGCATCCAGAGTTGTTAATTGCTATAAGTCCGCCACAGCCAAGGCCGAGGACCCTGTCTTGGCCTGATGCAGTACTGCTGCCGATATGCATTGCCTTGCTATTGTTTGGCTACCAAGAATTTCTTCAATGATTCCACCCGAAAGAAATTTTACTTTAACATGCAAAGTTAAGGAGATAGCATCCAAAGCATGCAGCCAAGGCTTGGCGAGGATGGCCGTGTATGGAGAATATGCTTCAACCACAATGAAATCCACATCGACCATTTCCGAGCTAGACTGTACGGGCAATCGGATCTGTCCCTTTGGTATAACAGTCTTCCCTTCAAAACTTATCAACGGCGAGTCATAGGGAGTGAGATCCTCCAGCCCTAACTTAAGTCCCTTGAATAAGTCAGGGTACATAATATCCGCACCGCTGCCTTGATCGACCATCACCCTTTTGACGTCATAATTCCCTATCCTCAATGTGACCACCAGGGCGTCGTCATGGGGTTGAATCCCAACCTTATCTTCATCAGAGAATCCTAAAATAAGCGCACTCCCTTTGATCCTCTTTGGCCTCGAGCCTGACTCCTTGACCTGGGAATGTGACACTGCCATCACCTTGGTAGGACAGGAACCGGTCCTGCCAGGTGCAGCGAAGATGACGTTAATCGTCCCCAAGGGCGGCCGAGATGAGTTGTTCATCTGATTATTTGAACTCGAACGATTTCCTTGTCTGTTGGGTTGATACAGGTGCTGCTTCAATTTTCCTTTGCTAACGAGCTGCTTTAAATGGTTCCAAAGGGTCTGACAATTCTCGGTGGTATGACCCACATCCTGATGATACTGGTAAAAAAGGTTCTGATTCCGTTTCGTAGGGTCTCCCACCATCTTACTGGGCCACTTGAAGTAGGGTTCTTTACGGACTTTCTCCAGCAGTTGGTGCACTGGTTCTCGAAATACCGTGTTAACTACTTGAGGTGTGGCTAAACCAGATTGCCTAGAATAATCTCTCCTCGGCTTATTGTTATGGTACCTGTCCGACCTGAAATCCCTTCTCTCCTACGAGATAACCTTCGCCTTACCCTTCCCTTCCCTTGTTGTTGATCTTCCTCAACCCTTTTGTACTCGTCGATACGATCCATAAGGCGACGTTCACTCCGTACGGGCTTTTTGGTTAGGGATTTCCTTAAATCATGATCAGTTGGGAGGCCCACTTTGAAAGTGTTGATTGCCACCTCATCAAAATTTCCATCGATCTCATTAAACATCTCCCAGTACCTGTTGGAGTATGCTTTCAAGGTCTCACCCTCCCTCATTGCCATAGATAATAATGAGTCCAAAGGTCGAGGGACTCTGCTGCATGTAATGAATCGAGACGCGAATGCCCTGGTAAGTTCCATGAAAGAATTGACAGACTCCGACTTTAGTCCGTTAAACCACCTCATAGCAACAGGTCCCAGGCTAGAAGGAAAGATTTTGCACATCAAGGTTTCGTTCTGAGAATGCACTGCCATCCTCGGATTAAAATGGCTCACATGTTCAACCGGGTCTGTCCTGCCATTATAGATGGTGAAGGTAGGCTGGGTGAACCGTCTAGGGAGCCTTCCCTTCTCGATCCTGCGTGAGAAGGGCGACTTGGAGAGTTGGTGCAACGCTCGGCTCATAGCATCGTTCCCCAAGCCCCTGGAGGGAAGCTTCCTATGCTTACGACTTGGTAGGTCATCCCTTTCGTAAGAGAAGGTTTCGTTAGGTGGGGTCCTGGACCTTGGACTGTAACTGCTTCCTTAGGACCCCCTTGAGGAAGGATTGGATTGGGGTGAAGCCCGCCTTCGCCTGACATGGCGTAGCTTTTTCTTGAGGTGGTCAATCTCCCTCTGCATGGCCTTGGCATCATCCTTAGGGGTGGCACTGCTTCCACCACAAGAATGGCTCGCGTCAGGATATACGGTATGCACGCTTCCCTCTCGATCCCTCCGACGCTCAAGACGCTCAAAAAGATCTTCGCGCTGGGGTCCCTGAGATTCTGCATGATGCGAACCTAATCCTGCCATGATGTTCCAATTCCTTTAACACTAGATTTCCACATACGGCACCAATTGTAAGTGCACAATTTGTACCCAGACCCAAAAACAAGTGATGGGCTCAGACCCAAAGGGCCTTATATAATGAAATTTACAGAGTATGAGTTTGAAACCTAGGTTTGGGATGTTGGAAGTTGATCAACAGGCTAGAATGCCGTAGTCTATGCAAGTGATAGATGAATGTGATAGGAAACTCCTCCTCGGACGTAAGCCGAGGACAATTTGTATAGTATTTATTTCTCTAAGCAAAAGATTACAATGTTTAGTTTTCAAAAAAGAAGAAGATCCCCCTCTTCTTTCTTCTCTCGTCTTCTTATATCCTTCTTCTTCTTTCCTGTTTCATTCATGTGTAACACAAATCTTCCTCCCAGATACTTGTCCCATCAACCACCTTCTTAAAGTCTTCAAATAATAACTGGAAGGCTGAATTCTACTGTTTAGAGGTCATTTCTCCATTAATGCGGCCAGGGAGGTAGATGCAGGGCCTTAAATGCGGTGGTTTTTTCCTCAGATATTTCTCACACGTTCCTGCTTCTAAAGGGTGCTTGGGTCACACCTTTACCCAATAGATCTTCTAGAATTCTGCCTTTAAACCGTTTAGCAAGTCCCAGGGCTTTTGTTGGACCTGTCCGAGGAGATACTCCTCCTCGGACAACTCCTTAGATCACTATACTGCGGACTGACCTGTGGGCCTAGAGACCCTGATTGAACAGATTTGTACCAACTAATCAGGCCCAAAGCCCAAACGCATATTCAAGCACTTTTACCCCCCACAAGTATGATAGTAATGGACTTCAAATTACTGAAAAACATGTGCATATCACATAATCAAATATATTAGATGTTAACATAAAATACCTACAAAATGTTTGATTTATTATAAATCTAATTTGTAGGAGTTAAAAGTTCAAATCAAAAGTTTATAGACCAAATTAACACTAAAGTGAAATCCAATGGCAAAACCCCTAACGAAAAAATAATAATAATAATAATAATAATAATAATAATTGTAAGGACTAAAAATCACGCACAAGACTAATTCCCACTATGACTCTATTAATTTAAGGCCCAAAACAAAGAATTTGTAGAGAGGGAATAAAACAACAAAGGGCAATAACGTCCCGAGGATTCCACTCAAAGTGACAAGAAATAGGAAACGCTTGTTCTCAGGTTTTCCCGAGGAGGAATCCTTTACATTCAAATATCAATATTTCCTCTACTCTCAGAGCCGTGTTTCCCCTCTCCTCTCCTAGCCTCTTTCATCCATCTTTATACTCCTTGCTCTTGTCATCTCAACCATTCATCTCCCACCTTGACACTTGTACGATTGCTTGTAGAAGGTGGTGGAAAGGAGTTACCTAGCTGTGATTTGCACTGTTCAAGTCACTTCCATATCAATGCAGCTGATAAAGCCGTTGTTCCTTATTTAATGCGGCCATAAAACTAGGTACAAAGCATTCAATGTGGAGTTCACAGGCTATCTACCCTCAACCCTGATATTTTCACTCTCTTTGCCATATATCACCAGTTCCTTTGTACTTCTCCACGCAACCACGTCCCCACGTCCTCGGGTTCTCGGCCCTCATCCTAATTAAGATCTTCTTCACTCCTTGATCTTCATTCTCGGTCCTTAGACCCCCACAATAATAATAATAATAGAATACAATTTTGTTCCTAATTAATTTTATCAAAAGTTTATTTTTTCATCCCTGAACTTTAAAAGTTCTTTTTTCTTTCTTAAACTTTTCAAAGAATTTTTGCAATAATTAGAGACAAAAATAGAGATGAAAAAGAACATTTTCAATAGTTTAGAAATGTAAAAAGATCATTTTTTTAAAGTTTAAGGATGAAAGACAATCTTTTTAATAATTTAGGGAAAAAAAAACTTATTAAAATTTAGAAATGAAAAAACAAATTTTAATAAAATTGAGGGACTAAAATAGTATTTTACATTAATAATTCTATACTCCACATCTATCACATAACCATGCTAAATATTTCATTAGGTAATTGTCCAAAAAAACAATCCCCCTTCTTTCACAAAACCGTTATTCCAGTTTGGTGACATAAGCCAGCAAAAGCATATTAATATAATAATGTCTTATCTAATAGACATAGCAATCACCACATAATATATTTCTTCACAGTTCAAAGGGTCTACGATTCTACGTCATATTTCGTAGATTATTCAAACCCTTAGAGAGTTATATATAATAGTACCACACCAGCATAAGGGTTAGTATAATATAATTTTGCACAAAATGCATGCAATTAATTGCAAACTTCCCAAGCTTCATGGGATGCATAAGCAAGCATTCATGTCATCAAAGTGAGCCAAAAATTGAAGTAAAATAGCAACACTTTTAAAACCCAAAAGAAACATAACATAGATTATAGCATACAAGATGCTAATTAATTAGTCCAAGCTAATTGTCACCCATAAGTTGGGGTTAATACAACACACAAGTCTAAAATTTATGAAAATACAACAAGTCCAAATCTTTTTAGTTTTTTGGAGGATAGGCACTCACACATACTGAAATAAAAATAACAGATAAGAAAATGTCAGCAGAGAGATCCACCACTTACATCTTCATCTTCATGTTCCCATGGCATACAAGCTTTGGAGGGCTGAGCAACTTGGAACTTTGGGAGATACCTCATCACCTTACGAAAGAAGCCCACCAAGAATTCACATAGCTCAAACGCTTCCTCGACATACAGTCGTCTTGTAGAACTCCATTTGCCTGCCCAACTGATTGAGTATCAAGTAATTAGTCATGTCCAAGGACACCTCAAACTGCCAGTTGCTATCATCAAAATCGGAAATACAAGGCATCTCCTCATCCTCAAGCATGGGCACATAGACATTAATATTATTTTCAGGGGGCATAGCGTTGTTTAGAGACACACCAGTATTGGCCGCCTCGTTGTGATTGTAGACGTTGGTTAGGAATGCTGCCCAGTTTGGGGAGGTGAGGTCTGAGTTCTCAAGCTGAACTTGGGGGTTGTTGGTCACCATATTCAACATGTACACGCTTGACTCTGAGAGATTGTTGTTGTTGTTGTTGTTGTTGACGGAGTTGCCATCGATGTGCATATTGGGTGAGGTCACTGCCTTGATGTAGCTTTGCAGGAGGGTGGCGCTAGAGTTGGAGTCCCTGCTGTTCTTCTTTGAGTTCTGCCTTCTTTTGGTTGCATTCCAGTGATTTTTTATGGTGTTCTCAGTCCTTCCTGGCAGCCTCCTAGCAATTTCTGCCCATTTGTTTCCAATTTGCTTGTGAGCTTCAATCAGGATCCTATCTTCTTCTTCAGTCCAGTTATCTTTCTGCAAACACGACAAAGAATAATGTGTGTAAGAAGGATGAATATAGAATCAACTTGAAATAGATTGTGGCCAATTCTTGTGTGTGTTGGTGCGTGCATATGAATTGATGGAAAGTATAATGAATGTAAGCAATACTCTTGTTACATGTATATCAAATTCATAAACATGAACTACAAGAAAAGTAATATTACATTCATCTATTACATAATTCCTCCTCATGTACTAAATACTTTATTATATACAGGATTTCTTATACAAAGAAAAGAGAAAATTAACTGTGAAACATGTATGCATATCATTGTTTTACTTCAAAATGATACATTCTATTTGAAACACTCTCAAAACACACACACACACACTACATGTAATGTAAATTGATGTGATGTTATGCTACTCCACAACTTTTCAATTTTCACTTAATAAGTATTTTTTACAAATTATCAATTGTTGGATTAAATTATCTTCTTACATCCTTTATGCTTGCGAATTATATATCAAAAAGATTGAAGATCATTAACTATCTAACCATAAATTGTTTAAATTTAAGGTTTTCTAACTTTAAAATTATACACAAAACATAAGTTTGTGATCAAATAATAAATAACTTCTCAACAAGGAATTTGAAACATGTATGGGTTTTATTCGATTCAAGATTTGGAAAAAAAAAAAACACTAAAAAAATAGCATAAAAATGGAAATGGGAGGAAAAAAAGTAAATAGATATATATATTTTTTTGATAAACAAGTATTTAGATATATGTATGAGTATATTACAAAGTTGAATGAAAATTCTAGACTAAAAAAATGACTATGTATGTTAAGTTATATCTCTATTATATTTCCACTTAGTAAGATACTTATATTGTCTTAATATAATTTAAAATGCTAAATTAAATCAACTAAATAATTATTGAATATATATAGTATTTTTTTTCTTCAATTTTTAAGTGTGGTTCTCAAGAAAAAATATATAACAAATAAATGAAGATAAAATATTTAATTCAACTCTTTCTGTCACTTAGTCCTAAAAAAATTATTTAACGTCTCATAATATTATAATTTAAATTATTTTATTTTTATATTTCAAAAAATAATTTATTTTTTATTTACAATTCAATATATATATAGATACATATCATATGTAGCAATAACATCCCTATTCATTCAAATTATAGAAAATTCTTAATAGATAAAAGAAATTTAAGTTTATAATAAAACTAAGAAAATATTGGGTTTAATAGAAATAGTAAAATATGGAAGTAAAAATATTGATTTTGATAATTTCATTATTTTCTTTGATGACACATCTTAATAAAAGAAATAATTATATATACTCCCAATAAAAGTATTTAAGTTTTGTCTAGTTGGAATATTTTATACAAGTATAATATAGGAAATTTATTCATGTTTAGTACATTTAATTAAATAAACATATAGTTTTTAGAGTATTTCTGTTTCATAATATAAATTAAACAAGTTTCTTAAAAAGAAAAATCGTATGGGTAATAATGTAGTATATGTTATAGTACACATATATTACTAACCATGACTTCATCATTTGAAATGAAAAGATCATTCTTTATATATTTTTTAAAAATAATTATGTTCATTATAATGAGAATTAATACAATTAGCTTTAATTTGCTAATGAGCACGATGTACATTAAAAATCCCTTGCTGTGTTGGACTTAGGATATAACTTTTTTTTGAGAAAGGACTTAGGATATAACTTGAAAAGGAAATTAAGGCAAATTATATTTTAACCCCCAAAACTTATTGTTAGAAATATAATTAAGTTTACAATATTGAAAACCGACAATATTAGGGGCTAGTTTTATTATTTAGTCTAATTTCAATAATACCCTTGATGAACTTTACGAATTTCCTTGTAGTGCTGTGCCTAGGATAAAACTTAAAAATAAATGGATAATTTATTTTTTAAATCCTATACTTCAGAGATATTTTTAAGTTTAACTCTATAGTTTCAAAATTTTCTATTCGAAACCTTAAAGTTTAAGATTTGTTATAAATTAAACCCTACACTTTCACTAACTTCAAATCGGACCTTGAACTTTTGAACTAAATATCAATTTAAACATCCAATCAAATCCATCAGTTCCAAACTAGTAAAATCTTTTGTAATCGAATAAGAGACCTAGGGTTCAAATCTCATCTACACTAAAAATAATACTTATTAAACTTGGCTTAGACATTGACCCGATTTATGAGTCAGGTCACTAGCTAGGTCACTGAATAGATTTATGAAATTGATTATGATTCCTAAAAGAGATAAAAGTAACTAGGGATATTATGCAATTAATTGGTTTAACAAGTGAATTATTGGTCGAACTGCTGGGTCAAAGAATTTTTTTTTTAAAATTATATATAAATTAAGTTTGAGAAATCCTAACATAAATAAGTAAATTAAAAAAAAAATGAGCACATACCTAAATTAAACTTGCAATTATGATTCAAAATCAAGGTTTCACAATAACATATTAGTATTTTGGTAGGATGAGAGTTTTGCAGGTAGATAGATAGACAAAGAAATGCACTTTAAAAAAAAAATTCTTTAGGTTTTCTACTCTTTAAATTACCATATCATAACACATTAAACAATAAAAAAAAATTGATAAATTAAACCAATAAATGTAATTTTACAAATTTTACAAACCCAATTGAGTTATATAAACCCATCCAGGTTACTCAGGTCACCACAAACCCATTGGGTTTGACCGAGTCATATGTAGAAACGATCCATTTAAACACCTGAACTGATCTAGGTTTCGAGTCACCAAGTTTTCAGTCCAATTGGCCAGATCGGTTCGGGTTTAATATCTATATAAAAACAAATTAGTATATTAAGGGTAAGTACATCAAGGGCCAATTGTTTTGAGATTAAGAAAAACTAGACCAATTAGGCACTCATCGGGATGCATGATCGTGCGTTGTCAAGCAAACTGACAAATGCTAGATAGGGTAAGTATTCAAATACTTTTGAAAACGCGTAGACAAAAAGAAAAAAGTAAGACAAAAATGCTACGTCATAATCTCCATATATTTGAAAACACTTGTTAGAAAAGTAAATATAATTACCAGAATCTTAATAAATGAAAAATTACAAATGTACAATGCGGCATGCAAATATATGTATATATTTGTAAAATTATTATTAAATAAAAGAGTTTTGCTCTTATATATATATATATATATATATATATATATATATATATATATATATATATGTATATATATGAATATATTTTCATAAAAATATGTATATATGTATGGATTTCTGCATAAATGGAAAGAAGAGATGAAAAAAAAAAAAAAAACCCTAATGTCAGGCCGCAAATGGTTGTGCCATCTCTCCCTGCACTGCTTTCCCACTCTCCCAGTAATGATCCTAGCAATTTGAGACCATTTCTTTATACCAAACCGGTCTACCAACTGCACCAATAGCCTGCAAATAGAGATTTACAATGACCAATTCTTTATCAGTAAATAACAATACCAAACATAAAACCCTAGTTGGAAGGAAAAAAACAAAAACAAAAAAAAAAAAAAAAAAATTTTTTGAGAGAATATATTCCTGAATTTTACAAGAAATAAAACAAAGAAAAATTAACTAATATAATTCTCTACTGGCCTGTCTTCTTGTGGAGTCCATTGCCCTTTGATTATGTTATCGTATTTCTTTCGAGCTTTGCTCGCCTTTCTCATGTGCAGTCGCTGCTGCTTCTTCAGATCAACTTTGCTAAGATATTTATTAGTTTCAGCTGCTGTGCATGACATGTTTTCAGCCAAACTACCATTAGCTGATCCGAGTTGTTGAGTATTGAGATGCAAATATGCCTCAGTTTGGGCTACAGAATGGACCAAATTGTTTTGAGGATTATCCCTAAGGCCTAGGCTAACATCACTCTCAAGGCCATGCATGTTTCCATTTTTGCCATCAGGTACAAAAACAGAAGATGCATAAGCATTGAAATCACTGTAAAACTCATTTGCAAAAAATGAAATTGGATCCACATATGGGGTTTGAATCCCAGCAAGGAGGTTTGAGGTAGATCCCACAAGGTTGACATGATCAACATGGTGGGGATTCAAATTGGACCCATTAAAGGGAACAGCATGATCAAAATGGTGAACATTATTAGGAACCAAGGCATTAGAGGAATTAGAACCTGCTAAGGAAAATCCATCTCCCCCCAACTCATTTGGTAGCTCTTGTTTTGAGGGACTACCAGAGAGAAGGTTGGGAAAATAAGGAAGATCTCCACCAAACGCCATGCAGTATAATATTAGAGAGGAAATAACAAAAGGCTAAATTAAAGAAAGGAAGGATAGCTTAATGTTGGTGTGAAGAGAAAAGGGGGTCCCTGGGGGGGTATTTATTAGTGAAAGAAAGGCTAGGCTGTGGGCCCCACTGACTCTAAAACCTTTGATTTTCTATATCCTACGGCTAAGATTGCTTGTTGAGTGTGACTGTTGAGCTTCCACTCTTAGTATTTTTCACTATTTTCAAGTGCGGATTGCGGAGAAAGTAAAAACAAAAAGAAATTAAATCAAAATTTAAAAACTAAATAATAAATAAAAGAGTAGTATTTTTTTTTTCTTTTTTTTTGAGAAATGAACGAGTTGTATATAGAATGATTAGGTAGTTATAATGTTTGTACTTTATAAGAAAAATTCTCGGACAAGTGAAAGACACATGGAAGACATGGGTGATACCTTTTGCTCCGTTTTAAGGCAAAATAACTCACCAACGGCATGAGTCTAATTTCTTTTACTATATAAATTTTTTGTGTTTATTTATATATTAGAGCCATTCATAATGCCCTCCAAGCAAATATCACGGTTCTACCATGAAGAATCATATAGTGGAAATTAATTATTAGGTGGGACAATGCAACAATTTGGTGGCAACAAAAAAAGAAAATTTTGTTTTGGCTTCATGAATGAGGTTTCTAAATTCTAATACCCTTATCATGAGCTTAAATAATTAATATTGCTTGCTTCATTGGATTTTTTCTTAGCTAGTTCCAACTAATTTTTGAGGACATTTTTTTTAAAAAAATGTAGCTTTAAATGCTATTTTATATTAATTATAATTGTGAGTCAAAGTGCAAAGTAGTCGAGATTAATCAATTTTGTTGAGAAAGAGAGTTCAATTTGTAAAGATTTTATAACAAAATGATGTTTGTTAGGCAATGTTCACATCAATTAATAGAGTTAAGGTTTATTTATAGACCAATTAAATTATCATTCGGATCTCTGAAATGTGTGTGTGTTTTTTTTTTTCGAATAAAAAAATAAGTCCCAACAATTGATCAAACCCGTACAAAAATAAGCAAGCCAGCAATGTGAGTGTAACAAGGAAATTAAGGTCACTTCTGGAGGTTCCTCTTTGAAGCTCAACTCTCATAACAAAAATGCCCTTTTATTTTCTCCATATTTTTATGGAATTTGAAAGCAATTTTCTTTTGAATTATTTTCATTGAACATATATATTCTTCACACTCTCAATAATAATTTCAAGCATCTAATGTATGTAACCCCAATTTCATAATGTGTGGAATTCACTATCGTGTGAGATCTACGTGCTTTGAGAGAAAGCATGCATGCATGCATATATCTCCTATCACTAAATACCCAAAAAGTAAAAGATGCGTTTTAAATACTATTCACAAATGTTATGTCTTAAAGTGAGGGTAATAATGTTATTCAAAACTCAGGTTGGCAACCATATATATCCATTAGGTATTGTGGGGTTTTTTTTTTTTTTTTTTTAATTTAAAATTTTGATAATTGGGAGAGGGAAAATTTTAAACGTAGATATCATCGCTAGAAACACTAAAAAAATGTGACAATCAATTGAGGTATAAGGCTTTACGTATTGAGGTTGAAATTTGAAATTAACCTGAATAGGCCTTTTTTATTTTTATTTTTATTTTTTTTTAAGGGATGGGCTTGTTTGAAGCCATGCATGACTCATAAGCTATGTGTAATTTTATTTTCTTAAGAATGAAGGCTGTGTGTAAGTTAATTAAAGGGGATCAAGTATTTAAAAGCAATTTACTTTTGAATTGTTTTCATTGAACCAACTTGTTTGTAATTTAATTGAAGGGGATCACTTATTTAAAAGCAATTTACTTTAAAATTATTTTTCAGTGGACTAACTTGATCATGTTATGCATATATTCTTCACACTTTCAATAATAACGCACTCAGATATATACTTTCATAATGTGTGAATCTCACAGCTGCGTAAAATCCACGCGTTATGCAAGAGAGTATGCATGCATATATCTCCTATCACTAAATACCCACAAAGTGAAAGATGTGTTTTAGATATTATCCCAAATTTTTTCAGTCTTAAAGTGAGGGTAATAAAGTTATTTAAAACTTAGGCCTGTAACCATGTTTGTCCTTTAGGTATTGAGGGGTTTTTTTTTTTTTTTTAAATCTTATAATTTGAAAATTGGGGGAGGGGGAGATTTAAAACCTAAATGTTTCCATTAAAAATACCAAAATGTGTCAACCAATTAAGTTACAAGATTTTAAATATTCACTTCTTCTTCTTCTTCTTCTTCTTCTTCTTTTATTTATTTATTTTTTTTTTTTTTTGAGAAACAAAAACAAAAACACACACACAAGGGAGAGGAAATAAGGTTCTAACATAAATGTACACCACAATCTCCACTCATAAGATGTGTACTTATCTTTCTTCTTAAGAATTAAAGTTTTGTTTAAATTAAAGGGGAGCAATGACTTTGTAATTGAATATTTCACATCTCCTTAATTGGTATCTAATTTAATGGCTATATGGCCACTTATTATTTTTTGTTTTGAGAAACAAACACACACAAAGGAGAGAGAATGAGGTTTTAATACAAAGGTACACCACAAGCTCTATTCGTAAGATGTGTACTTATTTTTCTTCTTAAGAATTAAAGTTGTGTTTAAATTAAAGGGGAGCACTTAATTTGCAATTGAATATTTCACATCTCCTCAGTTGGTATCTAATTTAATGGTTGTATGGCCAGTTCTTCTTTTTTTTTTTTTTTTTTTTTTGGAGAAACAAATACAAACATACACACAAGGGAGAGAGAATGAGGTTTTAACACAAAGGTATACCACACGCTCCACTCATAAGATATAAACTTATTTTTCTTCTTAAGAATTAAAGTTGTGCATTTAATTTAAATTAAAGGGAAGCACTTAATTTGTAATTGAATATTTCACATCTCCTCAATTGGTATCTAATTTAATGGCTGCATTTATTCCTAATTAAGTTATTACTAAAGTTAGAAATATGCAATTACTTTATATGGATATTGCCAAAAAAAATTTATATCTATTAAACTCCACTGACTCTTCTTCCTTGAGTAATGCTAGAGATACAAATTTTTTTACAAAAAATTTTACAAACTACCGATATGATGAGTAGTTATTGGTAAATGAAAAAAATGATGTTAATGGCGGGCTTAAGTGAAAACCAATAAAGAGTTGACCACATCAGCAATTTATAAAAATATTTTAAAATAGTTTGTATCTGTAGCATTACTCTTCTTCCTTTAATCCATAGTGCAAGGAATATGTGTATATTTTCCTATTTCGTATGCAAGAAGCAATAAAAATGAAGTGTAAATGGCATTTCATTGATTATATGGGCTTTAAGAACAATTAGTATTAGACTTTAATGGGCTTTAATTTACTTCTAGTAAAAGACTTGATAAATACTCCATTTTGAAGTCAAATATATTGCCTCATATCTATATTGTTGGCCATGAATAATGACTGAATTTTGCATCACTTGCTTGTGAGTCAAGCTCCTTGAAATAGATCAGAGCAATCTTTACTTCCGGATAATTGATGTTGAAAGATGAAACTTGCGAATATATATATAGGACTCGTAATATTTCAGACATATTTGAATGATGCCGATTTTAGAGCCTTTTGGCTTAGAAATTGAAATCTTTTACTTGCACTTCATCTCTCGTGTTTTTTGCTCATGAGTTGTTTCTTTTCTTTTCTTATCTTAAAAGGAAAAGAAGAAATTCAATTTTTAAGAATATTTTGATGAAAATTCAATTGTAATTGCTCCTTTTTTCTATTCATGAATAAGGTTTCTTCAAATCCAATTTGAATAATAAACAGGATTTGAAATAAAATCAGAAAACGCGTTTGCAGCTTCATGAAGATTCTTAAATTATTTCTACACAAGTTTGACACATTTTATTTAAGTATAGATAGGAAAAAAAATGAGAGGGTTAATATTTTGATAAGTATTTTCTTTTTCTTTTTTGTGGGGAAAGGGTTGGGGGTTCATATTAAGGCCTAATTATTTTAGCTTAAATGTTTGGCTTACTTTTAATATCCACTTGTACTTAACTTCTTTTTATTGTGAATTCTAAATTTTGAATTAGCTCAACCGATAATTTTTTTTGTTATCAAATAAGGTGCATAAGTTTGAATCCAATCCACACAAAAAATAAATACATTGCTATGGCCAAAAGGTTAAGGGAAATCATCCTAAAGGAGACACCATAAATTTCAAACTGTATCTTATATATGAGTGTGTGTGTAAATATATATGTTGTATTTTTATTTAATTTATTTTTAAAAAGGAAAATTCAATGCTAAAAGTTTTGTTCCTCCAAAGCACAGGCCAGCCAATCGTATCAAAAGAAAAAGATATAGGTCGACTTGGCTAGCAGGTATATATTATTATGTAGATGTATGCTGATTATGTGGCGAAATGTAGTGCATGAAATACATGTGTAGCAATAAGACAAAATAATAGGAAGGACCCTATCTCACGTTACAACTTACAAGTGAATTGGAGCTTTGTCCTATTTCTCACCAGATGCCTTCACAAAAGCAAGATAGCCTTGTCCCATTTCTCACCAGAAGTGGCATTTAAACAATAAGGCCTAAAAAAAATAAAAGAAATAGCAAAAATACAAGTTTTTGAGAAATGAAATAAAATAAAACAAAAAACAAGGTCGCATTTCTGTTTGCCAGGAAAACAAGATGAGAGGGCCATGCTTCATAATTTTTAGCACTAAAGGTTTATTAAATAGGTAATTCGGTTGTTTTTCTACTTAATTAAGTGTCCATTTTTGTTTTCTAAAAAAAAAAGTTTTGAGAATAAGTATGGTGACATTCTACCTTCAAAAAAAAAAAAAAAGTACAGTAACTTCTTTTTATTATTATTATTTTATTTATTTACAATTCAGAGAAGTGACAAATTGTGAATGGTGAATAATAAAAATGATACTAGTTATAAGTTTATATGAAAATGATTTTTCAACGCTCACAATTTACAAACTCACAATTGTGAGAGTAACAGAGTTGGTTATGACCTAGAGGTTTCTTCCCCACCCCCCCTCCCCCCCCCCAAATGAAAACATTGTATTTAACAAGTCACAATTGTTGCCTTCAAAACGATAGCATCTACTTTGAAATGACAATGGTTTAAAAGATTGAACTATTAAAATAACAATTTTTTCCCTTTTGAAAATGACAAATGTCAACAATTTTGATCTTCATAAGCAAAGAAGTAAAATGGCACTACAAAAAAAAAAAGAAAAAAAGAAAAGAAGTCTATCCCAGTGTTTTCTTTTGTGGCGTTTCCTAAAAACACCTCTATATGTCGCCAATAGCGGCACTTCTTAGGTCTATAGCAGCGCTTTAGACAGATGTACCTATTATGACGGTATATCCTAGCCAGGTTTATTGAAACGATTCAAACCCAACACTAGAAAACGCTGGTATAGCCTTAATGGACCTATGCCGGCACTTTAAAGACCGGTAGCGGCATTTTTGAAGCACTGGGGTATACTGGTTTTTTTTGTAGTGTTGTAGTCTGTTCAAAAGGTTGACCCGATACAATTTTAGGTTGTTTGGAGGAATTTCAAATCAAAGAGGTGTTTATTTAAGCTTAGGCATCCAACCCAAAACTCAACATTGGCCTAAGAAAATAGCCAGTGGCTGCTAGTGTAATTCTTAGCCCACTAAGAAATAACCAACCTGAAGTTTGAAGGAATGAGATATTTGTAGACACCTCATTTTGCAACTTCCATCTAACCTCATTCAAGAGACAAAACAATAATTTTACATCCCGAGAGTATAATAATAATTTTGACCATTAATTTCCATTTGGATCACATAAAACAAATATTGAAGTTTCAACGATTAAAACGATGCCATGAACCTCGATTAGATCATCAGATTGAAAGATGTGACAATGAAATTTCAACGACTGAGATGCACCCACATGATTGAGTCAATTCATGGGTGATTATGAACAATTCATTTTGATTGGTTCCAGGAGAAATTAATTTGAATTAGCAACATGTCATAATTTTTCCAGATTAGATTTAAAACAATCACGAGGGTGCACACCTTTGATAAGTTAGATTGGTATTATTAATTTATAGATAATTATTGAAATTATCTTTCGAAAAGGATAATCCAACAATAGTATAGGGTTATTAATGCAAAAATAAATGTAATTTGGCTAGAAATCAACAAAATATTAAATTTGACCATGTGCAATAGCCGATTCCAACTCTAAAATGAAAAGTCACAAGCTTGCAATGAGTCCAAGTGCCATCCAAGTGCCGATGGACACTTGGACTACTTCTTTGTCTGCTGATTGACCTCTCTAATTCAAATTTTAGAGTTTTGGCTCTTATTTCTTGCTCCAATTTCAATTTAGAATTCAAATCCGAACCAATTAATCTACAAAGGCTCCACCCTCTTATAGAGCATCCTGTCCCTTTATAAATAGAGGATGAGATTCATCATTCAAGACTCCGATTCTCCTAGAGTTCTAGAGGAAGCAACAAGCATAGTCCTTGTGCATTCGGTCTTCATAGATTTGGTTTGCAACAAATTCTTTCATTGCCTTTTCTGTAGAGCTCTAGTGAACTTATACCCCCCCCCCCCCCTTTTGCTTGTTAAATTTTATACAAGTATCATTTAGTATTGTTATCATGTTGTTATGCATATACAAACATGTTTTGTTTTGATGTTGCCATGGTAGCTAAGATTGAAGCTTGTTAGTATTTGAACAGTGTTTTTGTGTTTTTCATTTGTTCATATATAGTTCATGAAATATATCATGTTGATCCTAAATTTCCATTAATCACATGTGGTAACATGTTTGTCTTTCAATTCTTTTACTATGTTCATATGCTAGATCCATGATTTTCATTGATCACATGTTTTTCTTTTAAGTTCTTCATCATGTTCATATGCTATGTTCATCACTTCACATGTTTACCTTTTCAATCTTGAGCACATTCTAGGTTCAAATCCATTTTCATTCACTCACCATTCATGCTTGTATATATTCTTTGCAATTTCAAGTTTATGTTTTGATCCATTCTCAATAACTAATGGCATGCTTTGTGTTTGTGATATATTGTTTAAGTAATGTGACATGCCAATTGACCATTATAGTTTAGAAGACCAATTTATTGGGCAAAGTGGGTGTCTAAAACTTTCCTACGTGTAAATTAGCCTCCGAACTTAGATCAAAAGTTCATAGACTAGGGTTTTATCCGTGTAATTTTTATCTTTTTAGAATGTAACTAGGAATAAAGTCATGAAAATTTTCTCTTAGATTGTATCTAGGACCTAAGTCATGTAATGTTTTAAGGCCAAAATGAGCCTTTCCCCTTTTTTTTTTTTTTTTCTAACTTTCCAACATTTTGCCCCATTTCTCAATTTATTTAAGGAAATGCCCTTGTTTTAAAACTCGATTTTCTAAAAATTGAGTTCCAAATGTAAAACTTGACTTTTGGACAATCGAGTTATAGTGAACATAAACTTAAAATTTTTTTTTTTTTTTGGAACTCAAGTTCCAGATTTTTTTTTTTTAATTTCAGTTCTGTATAACTCGATTGTCCAAAAATCGAGTTTTAAATTAGAACTCGATTTTTAGAAAATCGAGTTTCAAAACAATAGCATTTCCCTAAATAGTTTGAAAAATGGGGCAAAATGCTAGAAAGTTAAAAAAAAAAAAAGAAAAGGGCAAAAGCCAATTTTCTCCAATGTTTTAAGTTGCATTCAAATTGATGTACATTTTATCAAATCAATGAAAATGAGACATTCTATCAAATGGTTTTCTTAATTTTCCTATGAAAATAAAATAAGTAGCAACTCTTTGTAAAACCCTCAATTTAAGGGATGAAAAAAAAAAAAAAAAATCGAATCAACATTTGAAGATGCAGTAACATGACCTCACACATTTACATAGTTTTGGCCAAATAAAAGAAAGGCGAGCTGAGGTTGAGGTATCTCATATATATTATTAAAAGTTCACAATTACTAATCTCAGTATGATATGAATAATTACAATGTAGTAATTAGTCAAAATGAAATGATTTTAACTAAAAGTCAATATGCTTAGAATATCCAAATATAAGTTAGTGTTATATTATTTGGCGACAAACAACTCAAAAAAATTATTGTGGCCAATACATTTTTCCTTCCAACATGTAGTCAATAAATAAAACTAGCTGTACAATAATAAATACATTATATCCATCCATAGTTAAGCAATACTATAATATGATTTCTTTGATTAGAATTAAAAGATAAAAGAGGATAAACTTGGTGTATCTTGAAGGCAGAGAAAGTGTGTGTATTGTTGTTCACAACAAATCTTCAAACAAACTCCTTCAAACAAAGCATACTTACATGATAATTCTCATACAATATTTATAGGGAATGCTCTTTAATGGGAAATGGATGTATATCAACCAAGAGATTTTGGCTAGGGGAACTTATTGTTTTGCTCTTGCTATACTTCATTTTATAGTCTTTTGGGAATGGGTCAGTGAGTGATAGTAGAGATAGCAAGGAGTGTGGATACTCTATTTTGTTCCGACATATACCCAAGGTCCCCCGATTCTAATTAAGAAAAAGCCTCAATCTCCTACCAAAATTATCAACACTGTGTATCAAGTTCCCATCCCAAAGCCCAATGAAGTTCCTTGACAAATTTGGCATACACCAATCATTACCATTGTACACTAGTGATTAAGTGACGTACACCACTTGGAGACAACAATCTTAAAATTACTCAGTTTCATATCCAACTCAATGTTGGTTAGCTTTCAATTGGCCATCATGTCCACCAACCCTTAGGGTACAGTCTTTTATCTATAATTTCTCTTATTTCTACAATTTCGAGAGACACACAAATATCATACCGAAACTCAATCGAAACAAACCCTTAAACTACCATTCCCTCATTTTCAAGGTGATAGAGCAAACTTTTGAATATCGTACTTAATTTTTTAACTTTAATCGTTGGAGAGCTAGTGTCTTATTTTTAGCCAACTCTATTTTACTCCCCTCCACTCCCCCTCCCTTCCCCCTTAATCCAAACAGGCCTTAAGTTGTAGTTGGAGATTCAACAAATGGACTGTCAACAAATCACACCAAGTATAGACCGAACTAAGGCATGGAACTTTGACATAATCCATATTCTCCTCTATTATTTTTGTTTAATTCTAGGAATCTATCCAAAGTGGCATATGCCTAAATTAATGGTCGTGTTGTTCAAGGACTAACCAAGCCATATTTTGGGCATATCCCATTCAAGGCATCATGGCATATGCCACTCAAAAGAAGTGCAAGCCATTCAGGAGTGGTGTATGACATTATGGGCATGAGCCCTAATTTTATTTTGTTTCCAATTTCTGATTATGTAAGATTTTAATTAATGTCTAAGGTATTTTTTTTTACTTGTTTAATTTTCTTGAATTCAAATCCTCTAGATTTCCTAGGGTACTCCACTAGTAGATTTCTTTAAATCCTAACCACTTTTTTATAATTTGAGGGTCTAGATTTTACCATGTCAGTATTCTACTAATAATACTCTTAAAATAACAAAATAATATTGCAAACAAAAAAATTAAAAATATTGTTAGTGGAATACTAACATGGCAGAATCTAGACCTGTAAATCATAAAAGTGTGGTTAAGATTTAATCAAATCTACTGGTGGAGTACCCTAAAAAATCTAGAGGAATTGAATCCAATTTTCTTTAATCAATAAAACAAAAATTACAAAAAAAAAAATTTCAAATTTCTTCAATTAATGCACATTTATTTCTCCTTGTTTTTAGGGATAAGTTTTCTTCATTTGGTAGGATATTTAGTGTGAATTTAACAAGGAAAAGACATAAGCATTAAATGGTGAAGATTTCTTAATTAATGTTAATTTGAATTTGAATTCAAAAATTCTAAAAAGGGAAATTATTAATCACTTAAATTGAAGATGAATTTTTTTTCCTTAAATGCAATAAATTAAATTATATTGGTTATTTTGAATTCTAAATTTTTTTCATTGCTAATAAATGAGTAAATTACTTATTTGGTCTCTATCCTTTACACCATATTTTAATTTAGTTTTTTACCTTTCAATTGTGTCAATTTGGTCACTAATTTTTCAATGTCTTGTTAATTTAGTCTCTACTGTTATCTTTTGGATGAAAATTGCTGACGTTACAAACGGGCAAAATAAAAAATTAGTTAATTCCTACATCAATAAAAATTAATTTTTTATTTTGGCCAATAGCCACGTCAGTAATTTCCATCCAAGAAATAATGGCAAGGACTAAATTGACATATAGTACTGAAAGGTTATGGACCAAATTGACATAATTAAAAGATTAGAGACCGAATTGAAATATGGTGTAAAGAATAGGAACCAAATATGTAGTTTACCCTTAATAAATCAATTAAAATTTAATTAAGGAATAAAGATACACAAACATGTGGGCGATAAAAATAAAAATATGAAAAAGATACACAAACACAGAATATTAAAGAAAAATTATGAAAAACAAAAGTAACTACAAAAGAGAAATTCATGTAAAAAACACCTTAAGGCTTGAGGATGAAGGGTTTGTAGAAATAAAAGAGCATAAATGACATTGAGATGATAATTCACATAAAGGGTTTTGGTGTGGTGCTATATATAGTAGCAGGTCAATTTGGTTTAAAACTCTCCATGTTGTTAAGCAGTAGTTGGTTTAAAACTTTTCAGTTCGCTAAGTAAAAGTCAGTTTAAAAATCTCAATTTGGCCTTGTTAGATTTGGACCCTTGAGACTAGCAATGTTAACCAGTTTTAAGGCCAAGTTATTAATTAGGTCAACTATGCTAGCCTTAGGTTAAACAAATAACCAAACATATCATGCATAGCAAAAAAAGTAAAATAACACAATGATATGATGACCTAAGAAAACCAATGAAGCAAATTAATTTCAAAGTAAAAAACCTGGGGAGACCAATTCCAAGATGAACAATCCACTGTCAGATGGAGATTTACAGTTTAGAATATCAATATGTAGTAAATTTAACTAAACTTAACAAACTTACTCTGAATCCCACAAAATTCTCTAATATGGATCTGTTCCACACGTGAACCCCCAATCCACGCACTTCAAATTCCCATTGAAGCTTTGAATCAACATAATCCTCCAGTCTATGACTTCAAGACTACCCTTGAAGATTTAGATTCAGCACTTTTGATGATTGGCTTGCAGCAACTTTAGATCTACTAGTCTTGATAGTATGTAGATTAATTTTTGATAGTGACTTTAAAAGAAGAAGGCACAGAACTTTTTAGATCTCAAAAGAGGAAAAGGTTTCTTTCCAAACTAGTTTGTAGAGAAACCCTTCAAACTTCGTTGATATATTTTTTGTGGGGACTAAAAGGACCTAAGCAAGTATTTGGGCCTCATGCTTAGTTGATGGGCTCTAGTTTGTTTTAGACTAAAAGCCTCGTAGAACTGTAGCTCGGCCCACGAGATGAGAGCCCGAGGATTCGTCTGAGGACGAATATCTCCTCGGACAGACCCACGATGACCCTAGGATTCGCCAAAAAGATCAAGGCAAGGTTACGTAAAATCCGTTGATTAAAAGGGGGACTTAAGCGCCCTCCAGACGCAACGGTGTGAGGGAAATATCTTATGAAAAGGCTGCTACCTCCACATTAAAGACCCTACACCTACCTTCCTAGCCGCATTAATGGGGAAATGACCCCTGGACAGTAGAATAAAAACTTTCTAGCTATTATATAAGGATTGGAAGAAGGTGGTGGAGGGGGGATCGAGGAGTTAGCAGAAAAAGAATTAAGAACTGTAATTCTGGCATAAAAGAGAAACAATACATAAATCGTCATTGGCATACGTCCGAGGAGGTTCCCTTGTCATATTTGTTTATTATTTGCAAAGATTGTGGCATTCTAGCCTATTTGTCAAGTTTCCAACACCCCTAAACTAGATTTCAAATCCACACTCTACAAATCTTATTGTTTAAGGCTCATTCGGCCTGAGCCCACGTCTATCTTTGGGTCCAAGTGCAACTGTGCGCTTACATTTTTATTGAGTGCAAATTTTAAAAATCTAACTGTTGGATTACATGTTCTTATTATATCCTCTATGCTTGCAAAATTTCAAGAAGATCAAATATTAATAACTATGATATCTATCAAATGTTTAAATTTTAAGTTTTTGTAATATAAAATTATGTATAAAAAATAAGTTTATTGATTGAATAGTATATAACATCCAATTTGAATGAAATTTTACATGTGTATTAAAAACATAAATTACATTAAATCCAATAGTTAGATTTTTAAAATTCACATATAAAAAAAAAGGATATAGGAGGAGTTTAAAGGGTTTCTCTCCAAACTAGTTTGGAGAAAAACTTTGTCCCTTAAACGAATCTTAAGGTTTTAGGGTTTCCTTTGAATACTATGTGAATTAGATCTAAAACCTTAATCATCTGATGGGCTAATTGGCTATTGGGCCTAAAAATAAATTCTGCATAATTGACTTATGATCGACCGAAGTTTTCTTTCGATCGATTGAAACTACTAAAATCTGATTCCATAAAACTGCAGCTTTTTTGTTCTTGTACTCTTACTTGCAATATCTTAAGCATTGTCTAATCATACCTATACACTATGATTTATATTTAGATAAATTTGTGCTCTCGTGATTGCCAACAAATCTATACACCTATAGGACCTAATAAGCCTAATAAATAAATAAATTATGTGTAAAAATGTGAGATTACCAAAACTTATGTGGCAAAATATTAGAAGATCAACTAATAGTCAAACATTTTTGGTTTGGTTTAAAATTATTCATGTTGTTGAGTAGTCATTGGTTTAAAACTCTCCATGTTGCTAAGTAGTAGTCGGTTTAAAAGTCCCCATGTTGCTAAGTAGTAGTTGATTTAAAACTCTTCATTTTGCTGGGTATTAGTCAGTTTAAAACTTTCATTTTGACATAATAAATAAATTAATAAAAAATGATGTGTAAAACTATGGGACTACCAAAGTTTATGTGGCAAAATAATTATAATTCAACTAATAATCAAACATTTTCGGCTATTATAAATTATATAGATTATGTTTAATAAGTTAGATTTAATTGGAATCATATCAAGATTTAAGTCAATCAAAACTTAAATGATTTAATCAAATATGAATCAATTCCCAATCAACAAAACATTAAAATTAAAATTTTATAAAGGGAAAATTCACTCATAGATGGTGATTAAAAGTCATACTTTCTCTAAAATATTTTGAGGTTTGAATTTAAGTAATATAGATGAGGAAGAACAATAATGACTAACTAAACATGCAAAAAAAATTTCAAAGTGACAAGAACTCATCTAAATAAATCAATTAGGATCAAATTTGACAGCAAACTTGGTTATAGCCTACGGCTAAAACTCCATTCAGTATTTTTTTTTATTGAATGTGAATTTTGGCAAATCCATCATTGGATTACATTTTCTTCTTATATCTTCCATGCTTGCAAAATTTCAAGAAGATCAAAGATCAATAATTATATCATCAATCAAATATTTAAATTTCGGGTTTTTGTAGTATAAAATTATACCAAAAAAATTAGTTTTTGGACTAATAGTAAATAACATTCAATTGGCTGGAAATTTGACATGTGTGTTCAGAATATAAAGAGCATGAAATTCAATGGTTAGATTTCTAAAATATGTAATCATGTTAATTTTTTTAATGCGAGTTATAGCATTATGCTACAACTAAGTTTGTAGCCAAACTTTGCCTTAATTTTAATGAGGGAAGATGTCCAACACTTAATGAATACTTCGCTTCAATTAATGACACTTTCTCATAAGACTTAAGCATTAACTCCAATTAAAGATCCATCCATTTGTTTGATGCTCACATGCCAATATGTTTGGATACTCATGTACTTGGATGTTCACATGTTTACACATTTGGTTGGTAATAATGTTTATGTTTTCTACTCTTTTGCAATTCTTTTAGCAAGGCTGTTTTCCTTATGTGTGATCAACATTTTAGTTTAGAGGCTAGGGTTAAGGAACAGATGCATGCTTTTGGGGCCAACTTAGTAAAATATGTTTTAGTGTAATCCAACAGTACAAGTGAGACTTGGCTGCGGCTGGACAATCTTGGATTCCGAACATCTTCCTAAGAATGTACTCTAACTCCAAACCCAATTTGGTATTAGACCTTTTTAAAAGGGATTTAAGTTGGTTCCTAGATCTATAACCAGATGGCAACTCTTGGTTAAGAGAAAATTATACCCATTTTTTGTTCAATTTAAAGAAACAGATATGAATTGACATCATAATTAAGAGTAAAATTGATAATGTATAATTTTCTAATATAGATGGAACATTTCCCCCTCCAAATCCTTAAATTTGGAGGAACTAAAAATGAGGGGTTTGGAGTGGTTGCTTACCTCTCCAAATCTTCTCAAATCCCATCCCCCCACCCTTTAAAAATTCAAATAAGGTCAATTAAAAATCCTCATCCCTGTCCCTTTCCTGCCCTCCACTTTGAAGTGGAAAAATCAAATCACATAAATATTACTAATAATCCTTAACAAGGTTTCATCCTCAACCCTAATTATAAATTTAGCTACTCATAGTAATTAAAATAAAACACAAGAATAAAATACTAAACATTAAACTAGATAAATAAAATAAAACTAACTGTCATGGAAGAAAACCAAAGAAGTAGCCGCACTCTCTATGTTCAGCCCCCAGCCCTAGCACTAGCCTCTGCACTGGCCTCGCTTGAATTTTGCCCTAAAGAGCCTTTAAATAGGTCAAGGAATCCTATTACAAGTTGAATTCCCGTTTGGGGAAAATTTCAGATTTTTAGGCTTCACTTAACCGACAATTTTGGCCCATTTAACATCAAAATTCGCACTTTTGGTAAACTACAAAGTTATAGCCCTTTAAGTTAAATTTCCAGTCCAACTTGAATCATCTCAATTGGACATCTGAGCCAAAAGTTATGCCAAAAATACTAACTGATGTGCAGGTTGGAATCCTAATCCGAATTAAACTTGGATTTGACGCAAATTTCCTTTGATTCCCTGCTCCAATTGGACTTAAATTTAATTGGGTTGGTCTTCTTTAACTTCATCATGGCCTTTGTAAAAGTAAAGTCCATTAGCTTTCTTTTTTGCACAAATCCACTTATTTAATTTCATTCTCCTACAAAAGATAAATTCACGCAATAAGATTCAATTAAGCACAAAATTGATTATTCACCATTATTCCAAAACCAAATATAAAATGCATGAATTACCTCAAAATAAGTATGATAATGCTTTCTTACAATGATATAAATATGCAAAATTAAGCTATTATCAATGCACATCAGAACATTTCCCCCTCCAAATCCTTAAATTTGGAGGAACTAAAAATGAGGGGTTTGGAGTGGTTGCTTACCTCTCCAAATCTTCTCAAATCCCATCCCCCCACCCTTTAAAAATTCAAATGAGGTCAATTAAAAATCCTCATCCCTGTCCCTCTCCTGCCCTCCACTTTGAAGTGGATAATTATCTTGACAATAATCTATCTAGGCTTGCCTTAGCGGTAATGAAAAGTCTTTTCAACTACAAAGGATCAAACTCACAGTAGCCCTCTCAAGAGCACACTCTAAACATAGATAATTTTATTGCTAATATTTTCAAAAAGTATGAAGTTCTACTCTTACTTATTGTTCCAAGTAATAACCATCGTTGTTCTCTTACTTAACCTAAGACTACTAGCATCAATTCAATAGATCGAGCTTTAGCCAAATCTACAACCATTAATCCACTAGTTACACATACCTACATTAGCCCCTATACTCTATTTGTATTTCATTTAAATATTTTTTCTTTCATTCTTTCTTACACATTCAGCCAATTCACTATCAACTTCCAAGACCCAAACAAACTGTCTACACCATTTGGATTGAGATGCGGCACTCGCTCTCTTTAATAGTGAGATAAGGAGTTTCTAAAGAATGAAAAGGCCCAAACGAATAGTCCATTAAGTGAGTTAGGGCCCGTTTGGTTTCCCCATCACTTAGTTTTCTTAACTCAGTTTTCAAAACTCATAACTCAAACTCAAAACCCATAACTCATAACTCAAAACCCACTATCACTCAAAAACTCCAAAATTTTTGTTTGTTAACAAAACTCAGTCATATATCTCAACTTTTAAGTCCACCTTTTTCAAAATGGTGGAGCCCACCGATTAGTCTTTTTCAACTGTCTTCTACCCTTACTTGCATGACTCTACATGAGGAACATGAAATTGACACCAAACCTAGTTTCATCACCACCACCAACAAACCCAGATTCCACTACAATCAACACCACCAATAGCCACACAAAAAATCCAAAATAATGCACAGGAAACTCACAACTAAATCCCACATTGCCAAAGAAGAATAAGAACAACACAGAGCAAAAAAAAAAAAAAACGAAGCCAAAAAATGGAGCTCCGACCCAAAACAATGAAACTACGATGTTTGCTGCTTATGCTACTACTACTGCTGTGGAGGCAAATGTAAAGTACAAGCTGATGTCACAGGCGAAGCTTCCGATCTTGAGGTCCACATGCATAGCAAACCCAAACAAAAAACATAGAAAACCCAAACTTCCGATCTGGGCTGAGCTTGAACTGATCTGGTGGTTGCTCATGCAATGACAACTAGTGTGGTGGTGGCGGCTTGTGGATGAGCAATGAAGGGTCAGTGAGAAGAGAGAGCTCTGGGTAAATGAAAAAAAAAATGAAGAAGGAGAAGAGACAGAGAAGAATGAGGAGAGAAACGTTACTTGATGAGACAAGTCATATGAGTGGGTCCCATTCTTTGCTTAATTTTACAAAAATGCCACTGAAACTCAATTCTCAAAAACTGAAAACACCCATTTGTTGTTTCCTGCTTCCATCACTCTAACTCAAATTTTTGAGTTTTGAGCGATGGAAACAAGAGTTGAAAACTAAGCCAAACAAGAATTTTTTTGTGGGACCCATGTGTTTTGAGAACTCAGTTATGAAAACTGAGTAATATGATCCAAAAACACCCTTATCCAAACAGGCCCTTAATGACTCTTCATTTCCATTTTTGACACCTCCACCCTTTACCTCCCCCTTGCGCACGTAGCCCAATATCTGAGTCAATTCATATTAGCCCATTAATCACCACAATTAAAAAGAATAAAATAGTCTCTTTCTTTTTCAATGTGGGATTAAACATTTTCACAAACTGCTTATCTTCCATACTAACTCTCACATCTTTACATTTATGTTGTAAAATTTATTCATTTTAATTAATTAATATTAAAATGCTCCAACACTGTCAATTACCAAATTTTACACATTTAACCAATTCAGTACAATCCATAAACTCTCTACATTTAACATCCCAGATTACACATTCAACTAATTAACATTGATATGATTTCCCCATTTAAACTAGATTTATGCATCAACCAAAATTACACATTCATCATAGATTTACGCATATTACAAACACAATACAACAAATTAGTTATCAAACACCAATAAAAAACAACAGAGCATCATGCCCATCATCAATTGCTCAAAATTTCACATGCATTTATCAAATTGATAGGCCAAAAATGTATTGACCCATTTGGTAAATTAATTATTTAATTATCCAAGTTAATTAATTAAATCAATTTAACATGCAATAGAGTGGTAGCACAAAAAAATCACCAACTAAGTTAAATGCAGCGGGAAATAAATTTGACACAGGTGATTTATTTATGAATGGGGAAAACCACCGAGACAAAACCCCACTGGGTGAATTTAAGGTCATTACCCCCGAGAATCCACTATTATTGAAACAAGCGGTTACAAGTAAAATGAATCTCAGTACATAATACCAACCTACAGTTGAACAGCCCAATACCCAATTGGACTTGTAATGTAGCGGCAATCTCTCCTTTCAATGCACGAATATTAGTATGTGACTAACCAATGATGCATGGATCCTAGTACATGACTAACACACCAATCTTGAGGAAGATGTTGGCTGCAAAGGTCTTCAATTCATCAACATGAAGATCAAGAAGCTCCTTGGTCACAAAACCCTTGGCGTAAAGACACAGTAGCTTCTACAGAGAGAATGATGAACTAGGGCAATTTCTGTCTCCGGTCACAATATGTGTGTAGGGATACAACAACCTTTTACAACACTAAGATGACCCTTAAAATAATCCTTATATATGCCTAGAGTTGTGAGAAAAGAAACCCTACACAAATACACTTGGATATGCGTGTAATTAAATCTGAAAAGTCTAATTTCGTAATTCTTGACAAATATAGCTTATCTCGAGCTGCTGTCGAGCTTCAACATTAATCCTTGATAGATATGATTCTGTCGAGACATCTGTCGAGCTTTAATGAACAACACTTTTTCACTTGTTTCTTGAACAGACTTGCATGACTTTTACACTTGACTTGAACAACATGTTTCTTGAAGTTTTAAACAATCCTAGATCTACCCAATTACAAGTAAAGTGTGTTTTGTTAAAGGATTAGACAATTACATCAATAATGTCCCTAACACAAATTACAAAGATTATGAACAAATTTGGGGTTAAACTAAAGGGAAAAAACAAAAGCAAAATCAACTTTCTTCAGACTCAAACTCTTCCTCTCTTCAACTCTTCCCTTTTTCTCTATCTTTATTTTTATTTCTCATGGCTAGATGACTTAAGAGTCAAAGCCTTCTAGTCTGAGCTGCCTTTGTGGAGACCATAGTTGACCAAGCTGCGAACACTATTAACTAGAGGGAGATGTGTCAATAACTCAATACATGTTCATAAATTAATTTTTGTCGAAAGCCTATTGAGGTTTATGTAGGACCTTTTAGGCAAATTTAACTCAATTTTAGCTTAAAAATTTATTTGTTGAGCGTTCTCAAAATGCCTCACAGTTGTAATTGAGGTCTTAGAAAAGTAGAACCTCAAGCACAAATGTAAATTGGTGCTATCAAATTATAGATCAGCAAGGGAGGCTAGCTTGTCTTTTTGCAGGATTTGCACTTACAATCCCTGCAGACTCCTCTGTCAAAACAGAGGAATGAGGGAGCTTTATGAAGCATTTTCAGGCTGAAAATTCTCAACAGAAACAGGGTATTTTGTTCAATTTATTTTCATACTTAGCATGATAACAACACTCCTTTGTGGGTTTAGTACACCTCAACAACCCAATGAAATGGCAAATCACACCATCACAAGAACCATGCTGGTACCAAAAACAATGAGCATGTTATATAATATTCCTAACTCCTGAGAAATTACATTTACACAATGACAGCGTCAAACAAATTTATCAGACCATAAAATATGGATATAATAACTATGACCATGCAGGTCACCGTATTACAAAGAAAATACATTAAAAAAAACACTCGTTGAGTGGTGCTTATGCTTGCCCTTTCTTTCCTGCCAAAAACAAGAAAGAGAAACAAAAGGTTGTCAAAAAGTTTTAAGCGGGGTTTGGTTTAATTTTAACCCTCAAGACCATCCAACAAAAGTCTTCCACACCCCCAGTCACCCTAGTTACAAGCCCTACTTCCACTTACAACACTAAGCCAAAGCAAAAACAACAGCATTAGAAGACATGCTCAAACCATTTTAAAGTACCCGTCAAACTAATATTGTTCAAGGGGAATGACAGGCATCTTCATTAGCTGCGCGGTACATGTCATCATCATCCTGAGGTATCATGCCTTCCTCTTAGGCCTCGTTTGGGAGGAGGGAATGGAATGGAAATGAATGAAAAGAATAATTTTAGAATATTCTTCCCTTCCCTTGTTTGGGAGTTTTAATGGAGGGAATGGAAAGTCCATTCCCTTGTTTAGGAGTTTAAGTGGGAGGGAATGGAATAGGTAGGAGGGAACGGAATAGGTAGGAGGGAACACTCATTCCTCTCTATTCCCTTAAAACCTCAAATTTTCATTCCCCTCAAAATTAGGAGGAATGGGATGGAATGGAATTAGATTTAATAAATTTTTTACTAAAACTCCTAAAATACCCCTATATATTCAACTCTTTATTTTAAAATAGGGGTCTAATAGTAATATTTTCATAAAATGATTTCATTCCATTCCCTCCATGTTACTCCCAAACAAGATTACTTACATTCCATTCATTTTCATTCCTTTTCGTTCCTTTATTTTAAAACATCCAATCAAGATTATTTAATTCCATTCCATACCATTCTTTTTCCATTCATTTCCCTTACTTAAATTCACTCCATTCCATTCATTTCCATTCCATTCCTTTCCATTCTCTTATGATCATTCCATTCCTTTCCATTCTCTTATGATCATTCCATTCCATTCCATTCCCTTATGAACTCCCAAACGAAGCCTTATTCTTCCCCAAAATAAGAAGAATGAGATCCATTGGAAAATCCCCTATCATCCTTCCCACTACCTAAGGATCTTCCCCACCCTTGTGGTGAATCCTTGCGTTCCTTGGCATTCTCACTATTATAAGGCGGCCCATGCTGGTGTTGAGGTGGTGAGGATGGCCAACTCCTTTCCATCATTGCCTGGTGAAAACTACGTGGCAGGCTGTGCTTACGACTACGGTTGCGCTCACGGTTCAAACCTTTATTATGGTTACCCCAAGCAGGCCCCTTGGGGCTTCGGCTGAAACCTCTATCTTGTCTATAGTTATTACCATGGTCAAACTTGTCCTAAACAATAAAAAATCACACATTACTTCTCAAAATACTCTTTTTTAGGTGCAAACTACACATTATCATGGCTCTTGTTTTTTTCTTTGATAACTCAGACATTAATTCCTATAATTTGAAGTCCAGCACACACAAAAATAGTATATACAATAAACAAGTGTTTGAAATAAGTCTTGATTGTTTTAGTGATAACAAGAGAGACGGTTTGAAATGACAGGCGGAAGCATGTCTTGAACGGCAGACAATGAGGAGGATGGATGCTTTACAGAAGACGGACTCGTTAGAGGTGGATGGACTCAACGCAGACGGTTGCCACAGCCACGTGGCACCTACGTGGCCTAAGTAGTCTCCAATGAACCTAATATGAAAATGTCTTGCATTCTACGTTCAACCGTAATTAAAGGAATCCCTACAAGGAAAGGATCCCACAAAATACGAGCATTAATAAGGATCTTCCCTACAAAGAAATACCTTCTCCACCAAGAAATTAAGATCGACTCTACACTACTAAAAATCTCAAAGCCCTCACAAATCAAGGTACACATAGGGATGGAAATGGGGTAGGGTGGGGCTGAAGGATGGGATCTTTGTCCCCGCCCTACATGGTATTGTCTTGCCTCATCCCCACCTCGCTCCACATAACGGGGAAAACTTTCTCAACCCATCCTCGGCCCTTAGGGCCCTGCGAAGCCCTACCCCACCCCGTAAAACTCTACTTTTTGTTAATTTTCCCTACAACTAGTACAATTTTTTTAATGAAACCTATTTCATTAATAAAAATATACTTGAAAATACAACTAAATTTATCCCATCAAATCAAATCAATTTTTAGAAAAAAAAATTGAATAATATATCCAAGTGTTTAACAAGACAATCACAAAGAAAAAAAAAATCTCATAGTATAACACATAACAAAATAAAGGCAGAGAACTACATTAGGTAGAATAAAATAAGCTAATATTGATATGTTTGTTTAAATAGTAGGGTTTTAGGGTATGAATAATTTACAATTATAACTCTTAGCAACGCGGGGCGAGGACAAGGAGAGGAGGGGCGGGGCGGGTCTAAAAAGTCTAAACCCATCCCCGCCCTGCCCCGTGATGCGGGGCTAAAATCTTTCCCCATCCCTACCCCACAACCTTTGCGGGGTGGGGAAAATCCACACGGGGCGAAGCGGGGAGGGGGAAAATTTTCCATCCCTAGGTACGCATAACAATACCCTAGCTCTAGCACTCTGGAGTGATAGAAAATTCTTTTTCCTAACTTAGTCTTCAGAGGGTCTTTGGCCGGTACCACAAAAGTACTCTCTATAAGATTTTCTCTTTATTTGTGTCATGCAGGTTATCAAGGGCATGTGAGGATCATTCAGCTTACTGACAATTTTTAGCATCATCCATTGGCACCGTCTATGAGAATACACGATAGCCATATTGCCACTTTCCAGAAAAAATATTTGTATGGTACTCACACATTCAATGGCAACAACAAACAATCAGGAGAGTGAACCATGCGCTGCTGCCCTCGAAAGATAGGTGCATACTTTAGCAGTAGCTGTAAAATGCCTTACAAAGCAAAACCATGACCTAGAAGAACAATTACGCCAAAAGGATGTCGAGCCACAAAATCAAGAAGAAGAGCAAGAGGGTGACAGCCTTCAGCACACAAACGGTAGGCAAATTAGAAAGGGACCAGAAGGCAGCAGCGCCTTGAGCAGGCCATTCGTCACAGATACTACACCACTACACATGGTCACAGAGATACAAATGATGAAGGAAGGATGAACTTCATGATGAACGCTCTCAGGGGATGGTTGTCAAACAACCTCGAGGAGTTGGTCCACCGAACGAACGGCCCTTTACTGCACCCGTCACTTCATTCCCCCTCCCACCGAAGTTTCGTATGCCGCAGGTAGAAGCCTATGATAGGTTCAAAGATCCTTTGGACCACCTGGAGTCATTCAAAACTCTCATGCATTTACAAGGTGTTGTGGACGAGATCATGTGCCGAGCCTTCCCGACTACACTAAAGGGGCCCGCAAGGATATGGTTCAACCTGTTGACACCCAACTCCATCAATACCTTCAAGGAGCTAAGTGTGCAGTTCACATCGCACTTTATTGGGGGGCACAAGTATAAAAAGTCCACTGCATGCCTGATGAGCATCAAGCAACGGGAGGACGAGACACTGAAGTCTTACATAACCTATTTCAACAAAGAAGCCTTTTCGATAGACGAAGCTGATGACAAGATACTTGTTGCTGTAGCTGCTTAAGCAGGCCATCCGTCACAGATACTGCACCACCACACATGGTCACGGAGATAAAGATGATGAAGGAAGGATGAACTTCATGATGAACGCTCTCAGGGGACAGGTGTTAAACGATCTCGAGGAGTTGGTCCGCTGAACGAACTGCCCTTTACTGCACCCATCACTTCATTCCCCCTCCTACCAAAGTTTTGTATGCCATAGGTAGAAGCCTATGACAGGTTCAAGGATCCTTTGGACCACCTGGAGTCATTCAAAACCCTCATGCATTTACAAGGTGTTGCAAACGAGATCATGTGCCAAGCCTTCCAGACTACACTGAAGGGGCCTGCAAGGATATGGTTCAACCTGTTGACACCCAACTCCATCAGTACCTTTAAGGAGCTAAGTGCGCAGCTCGCATCGCACTTTATCGGGGGGCACAGGTATAAAAAGTCCACTGCATGCCTGATGAGCATCAAGCAATGGGAGGACGAGACACTGAGGTCTTACATAACCCACTTCAACAAAGAAGCCCTTTCGATAGACGAAGCTGATGACAAGATACTTGTTGCTGCGTTCACCAACGGATTGCGGAAGGGGAAGTTTTTGTTCTCTCTATACAAAAATGAACCGAAGACCATGTCAGATGTGCTTTACCGAGCCACTAAGTACATAAACGCGAAAGATGGACTAATGGCTCGAGACGAGAAGCCTAAGAAAAGGGACAGATAGGAAGACACACAACAAGATAGAGGGCGGAAGACCTCTAGAACGGGAGACCGACGGGAGGATAGCCGTTCCAAGCCACTCTTTGAAAGGTTTTCAAACTTTACCCCGTGGACTGCCCCAATCAATCAGGTCTTGATGTAGATTAAGGATGATACATTTGCCTTGCTAACATGGCCAGGTAAGTTAAAAGGGGATCCAAGCAAGAGGTCTAGAGACAAGTTTTGCCATTTTCATTGCAATCATGGTCGCGACACATCTGAATGCTATGACTTGAAGCAAAAAATTAAGGCCTTTATCAGACAGGAAAAACTGCAAAGGTTTGTTAGCAAAGAAAGGACGAACCCATCATAGGAGCAGGCAGGTAGAAGGGAAGGCAAGTGCCCCAGGCCACTTAGGAGACATAAGAATGATTGTAAGGGGAACCACGACATCTAGCTCGTCTAGGAAAGCCCACAAAACCTACCATAGGATGGTTCAGAACGTCCAATTAACAAGTTTCGTTCCAAAGATGGCACGGGTTAACAACCCATAGTTGGGTTCTTAAAGGAAGATGCTTGACAACTCTACCACCTCCATGATGATGCACTTGTTGTTAGCATACGGATAAGGGATTACAACACTTACCAGGTCCTGGTTGATAATGGGAGCTCTGCTAACATTCTTTATTACCCGGTGTTCCAACAGATAAGGATTGAGAGAGAATAGCTAGTTCCCATCAACACACCGCTTGTCAGGTTTGGAGGAATGAAAGTATACCCCCCTCGGTGTGGTTACATTACTCGTGACGGTCGATGATTAACCTCAGCCGATTACAAAGGATGTCACATTCCTTGTTGTGGATTGTTCGTCCGCTTACAACGCCATACTGGGCCGTCCTACCCTTAATTCATGGAAGGCCGTGACTTCAACCTATCACTTGATGATCAAATTCTGGACGGAATAAGGAGTAGGAGAGGTGCGTGGAGACCAAGTGGCAACGCGCAAATGCTACATAGTGATGTTAGAGATGGACAACCAATTACAGACTATGAGCATAGAAGAGCAACGGATTGTTGCAGAGCCCATTAAGGGGTTAGAAGAGATACTTCTCGATGACTTTAGACCTGAGCAGATGACACCCTCGCCAGCCCTCTCATTCGCCAAGCAATCATGACATTCTTGAGGGAGAACCAAGATGTCTTTGCCTGGAGTCACGAGGACATGCCCGAGATCAACCCTTCGATCAAAGTTCACAGGTTGAATGTGTCACCGACCTTTCCCTCTATCTGTCAAAAGAAGGGGGTGTTTTCTTAGGAGCGAGACAAGGCTATAGCAGAAGAAGTTCGAAAATTGCAGGATGCAGAATTCATCAGGGAGGTGTACTACCCCGACTGGCTAGCCAACGTCGTAATGGTGAAGAAAGCCAATAGAAAGTGGAGGATGTGTGTGGATTTCACGGACTTAAACAAGGCGTGCCCAAAGGACAGCTACCCACTCCCACAAGTTGATGTCCTAGTAGACTCAACAGCAAGGCACTAGTTGCTAAGCTTCATGGACACTTTTTCTGATTACAACCAAATCAAGCTGGATGAAGCTGATTAGGAGAAGACCTCATTCGTCACTAGCCAAGGCCTCTTTTATTACAAAGTGATGCCATTCGGTCCCAAGAACATGGGCACAACATACCAGAGGCTCATGAACAAAATGTTTGCACGTCAAATTGAGAGAAATGTCCAGGTCTATGTAGACAACATGTTAGTTAAAATTCTACGGGAAGATGACCATTTGGATGACCTCAAGGAGACCTTTGATACCCTCCGCTCTTATAACATGAAGCTCAATCCAAGCAAATGTGCCTTTGGGGTAACGGCTAGAAAATTCCTAGGGTTCATGGTGTCTCAAAGGGGCATTAAAGTCAACCCCGACAAGATCTAAGTCATAATAGAGATGGCACCACCTAGGAACACAAAGGAGGTGCTAAGCCTCAACGGCAAGATAGCAGCACTGAATAAGTTCGTATCAAGGGCAACGAATAAATGCTTACCTTTCGTCCGCACATTGACAAAGTCCTTTGAGTGGACAGACGAATGTCAGCGAGCATTCAAAGACCTGAAAGCATACCTCTCTTTCCCACCATTGCTAAGTCCTTCCAAGCCAAGAGAGGAGCTGCTTCTCTACCTGGCCGTCTCCCCAGCTGTGGTCAATGTAGCCTTGGTTAGAGAAGAAGACAAGGTACAGAAGCCCGTGTGCTACACTAGCCAAGCACTTCGAGGTATAGAAGAAAGGTACCCCCCGATGGAGAAGCTAGCCTTCGCCTTAGTAACCGCAGCTCACAAACTCAAACCATACTTCCAAGCCCACTCTATAGTTGTTCTGACAAACAGACCCATGCAGAGAGCAATGAGTAATCCTGAAGCTACTGGATGGATGGCACTATGGGCGATCGAGTTAAGCAAATTTAACATACAATATCGTCCACGCATTGCCATGAAGGGACAAGTAGTTGCTAACTTCATCTCGGAGTTCACTAATATGGAAGGCCAAGGGGCAGAAGAGCATCCTTAATGGACTATCCACACAGACGAGTCATCCAACAGGTAGGCTAAGGGAGTAGGTATAGTACTCTACTCTCCAGAAGGAGACGAGATCAAGTGCATGGTTCGTCTCAGGTTCCTTACGACCAACAATGAGGCAGAGTACGAAGCTTTAGTGGTAGGTCTGGACCTCGCCAAAGCATCAGGGGTAGCAAATATGGTTGTTTATTGCGATTCTCAGGTGGTCACAAGTCAGGTGAACGGTGACTACGAATGCAAAAGTGAATGGATGAAGAAATACCTAGAACAAGTGAAGAGATGGACGGTCAATCTTCAAGCCAAGTTCATTCAAATCCTAAGGGAAGAGAACGAGCAAGCTGACTGTCTTGCCAAGGCCGCATCAGTAGAACACATGCTGATCCCTAGTGAGATACTTTCTTTTGTTCAACTTTCGCCTTTGATAAAAGGCGTCGATGTGCAGTAAATAGTCTCGAACAGTAACTGGACCACACCAATAGTTTCATACCTAAACCGTACACTACCTGATGGTAAGGAGGCCGCAAGAAAGCTAAAGGTTCATGCAGCACGATTCGTCTTGATAAAGGACATTTTGAACAAAAGAGGCTTCTCCAGACTGTACCTTAGACGGATCTAATTTTCAAGGATGACCATAAGCGATGGTGATACCAAGAGAGACGGTCTAAATAGCCGAACAACCAAAGAAATGACAGACAGAAGCATGTTTTGAATGGAAGACAGTGAGGAGGATGGATGCTTTATAGAAGACGGACTCGTCAAAGGTGGACGGACTCAACGCAGATGGTTGCCACAGCCACGTGGCGCCTATATGGCCTAAGTAGTTTCTAAGGAACCTAATATGGAAATGTCTTGCATTCTACATTCAACCGTAATTAGAGGAATCTCTACAAGGAAAGGATCCTACGAAATACGAGCATTAATGAGGATTTTCCCTACAAGGAAATATCCACTCCATCAAGAAATTAAGGTTGACTCTACCCTACTATAAAAACCCCCAAAACCCTCACAAATCAAGGTATGCATAACAATACCCTAGCTCTGGCACTCTAAAGTGATAGAAAATTCTCTTTTCTAGCTTAGCCTTTGGACGGTCTTTGGCTAATACCACACCGGTACTCTCTATAAGGTTCTCTCTTTATTTGTGTCATGCAGATTATCAAGGGCACATGAGGATCATTCAACTTACTGACGATTTTCAACATCATCAATATATATATATATATATATATAGAGAGAGAGAGAGAGAGAGAGAGAGAGAGAGAGAGAAACAAGCTTTTGAAATTAAAAGACCTAATTGAATAGGTTTTACTCCCCTCTAAAAAGCTGTGGCCACAATGACAAAGAAAAGAGGAAAACACTTCCACTGTGCAATATGAAATCCAAAAATGCAAATAAAAAAATTCAAGCGAAATTCCAAATTATGCATATTATACAAGTAAATATTAACAAATACAAAACCATGCAAAGAAATTGGTGGGCTGAAATAATAATTGTACCATGGTACAATGAGAGGGCTTCATTCTCTAGAGGCACCAAACCTAATATATAAATTTAAATGCATCGATTAATGGTTAAAAAAATAATAAACAGAAGCTCCATTACCTCTCATGTGGCTCATCATCATATCCACGACCTCTTCCACCATAACCCGGATCGTTATGTCCACCTCGTGTTGGGTCCCAAATAATATTATCAACAATATTAGCAATTCAAAATAACAATCACACACAAGAACACAAAATTTACATGGAAAACCCTTTCTTCTTGAAGGGAAAAACCACGGGACAAACTCTAAATAATTTCACTATTATCAAACCAATTACAATAATTCTTGTGTATGTCTCACGATTAAAGAAAATATCCCTCTTGTTTTTCTTTGCTCTCACAAATTAACTCTTTCAAAGGCGGCAATACTTTGCTCTCTCCTTTTTATTTCTTCTCCATGCATAGTTTTCTCTTGGCTATCTTCTTTTTCTCTAAGCGGCTCCCTCTTGACTGCTCTCTCTTTTCTCTTTTGCAACAATCCTTGTTGCTGCTCTCCTCCTTCTTGCGTTCCTCTCAAGCGAAAATCCTTTTTTTCTCTCTCTCTTGGTTTCACACTCTATTTTCCCTCTCCCCATAGGGAGGACTCTTGGGTCAAAGCTAAAGCCAAAGCTAAAGCCAAAGCCAAAGCCATCAAATTCTTTGTAGTATTGTCTATTTACAAGACTCTTTTGCTATTCCCTCTTGGACTAGGAATACATTACCTCTTTAACAAGGAATAAACTTCATTTCACACCAAAAAAATAGTCTTTCTTTCTATAACAAGAAAACCCAAATTAATTTTTCCTTCGTCAACTAGGAAACCTAATTGACTTTCCAAGTTACAATTGGAATTTGAGGCAATTTCCCAACAATCTCCACCTTGACTCAAATTCCATCAATTGTCCTCAACTGTCTTCTTTCCTCTTGGGATAGCTCCACCTTAATCAAGTAGTCCTATTTTCCTCTTGGAATAGCTCCACCATAATCAAAGCAATCCCTTCTCTTCCATCTTAATTCACACAAAGAGTTATCCACTAAATCAACTAAGCTCTAATACCACTGTTGGTCTTCTCTTTCACATCATTGTGCACAACTGATCTTGCTACAGTTAATCGAATCTCCTAATGCCTATCTATCAAAAAGGTTTCATTCTTTGTCCTTCATAGTATCAGGTTTCTTCCCCAACAGAGGCAAATGCAACTTCTTCCCATAGAGATAATCTTCAATCTGCATCCTCTTAATATCCAAAGTCTGTTTCATCAAACTTCTCAAATCCTGAAGCCTTGCCCCTTTCTCTGGTCATTGCTTCCACTCTAACCTAACTCTGATACCACTTGTTGGATCCCAAATAATATTATCAACAATATTAGCAATCCAAAATAACAATCACCCATAAGAACACAAAATTTACGTGGAAAACCCTTTCTTCTTAAAGGGAAAAACCACGGGACAAACTCCGAATAATTTCACTATTATCAAACCAATTACAATAATTATTGTGTATGTCTCACGGCTAAAGAAAAAATCTCTCTTATTTTTCTTTGCTCACACACACACACACACACACTAATTATCTCTTTCAAATGCGGCAACACTTTTCTCTCTCCTTTTTATTTTCTTCTCCATGCATAGCTCTCTCTTGGTTGTCTTCTATTTCTCTAAGTGGCTCCCTCTTGGTTGCCCTCTCTTTTCTCTTTTGCAGCAATCCTTGTTGTTGCTCTCCTCCTTCTTGCATTTCTCCCAAGCAAAAATCCTTTTTTTTTCTCTCTCCTGGAGTCACACTCTATTTTCCCTCTCCCCATAGGGAGGACTCTTGGGTCAAAGCTAAAACCAAAGCCATCAAATTCTTTGTAGCATTGTCTATTTATAAGACTTTTTTGTTATTCCCTCTTGGACTAGGAATACATTACACCTTTAACAAGGAATATACTTCCTTTCACACCAAGGAATAGTCTTTCCTTCTATAACAAGAAAACCCAAATTAATTTTTCCTTCTTCAACTAGGAAACCTAATTGACTTTCCAAGTCACAATTGGAATTTGAGGCAATTTCCCAACACCCCGACCCCCATCATGACCACCAAAACCAAAACTAGAACAAGAACCAGAACCCCATTGTCTAGACCTACCCATCATCCCACCACTACAAGAAGCCATATCACGAATTTCTGGAGGGACATGCTGATTTGCGCCTTCCAAAACTTTGATGAGATCTAAAGCATACTTGGCATCCTGGTCAGCAAAGAATGTGTAAGCCAAACCAGTGGCACCTGCCCTCCTTGTCCTTCCAATCTTATGAACATAATCCTCCACTCCAACAGGGAAATCATAGTTGATAACCACCCTGTGACAGATATTATGACTAATCCTTAACATGGTTTTTTACCTCTGGACACAATAATACAAGGAAAATGAGGATACAACCTTTTCTTTTCTGGTTTTTTATTAACTTAGAAGTTAAAAGCATCATAACATACTACAAATAGTCACTTCAACATACTACTATGAGTCGCACACACACCAAAATAATAAATAAATAAACTACAAATATGTAATTCTCCTACTCTCTAAGTAATCAATGTCATGCAAAATGAATGTATATTCTCACTTCAATTTCCAACATAGCCAAAGCAGATGCTAGATACAAACAATTTTTGGGATGTAAGATATTTTACTCTTTGACAAGCTTTATCCTTTTCAGTGCATTCATAATTAACCAAAATTTCATTCAACTACAATTAAAACTTCAACCACATAATGTGTTAAAAATTCTTAGGGGATGAAGGTTTATAAAAGACTTAAACCGATACCCCATTATATGCAGTAGTTATTGTTTCAGGATGTATCATTGCCCCAAATTTGGATCCTTGGAAAATAATGTACCATAGAATGCAGTACCAAAACCTAGATAATGTGACTATAAAATAGATAGTCCCCAACCTGATGTCTTTGATATCCAGCCCTCGAGCTGCAACGTCAATGGCTACAAGAACTGGAGATCTCCCGGTTTGGAACTGACTCAACACATGATCCCTCTCACCCTGTGATTTTTCTCCATGAATGGCAACTATGAAAGATTGTTAAGAGTGAAAAATCTCATTAACTTGCTTAATGATACACGGCTTCGATCCTTAAATACAATCAGAGACTAACTAACTTAACAAACATAACAGCACCTTAACAGAAAAAATAAAGCACACACGTGCACACTCAAGTGCATTACTAAAGCTATTTACAAGACTGACTAAACTACACACAATTTAAGCTATATACAATACAAAGACCAAAGCTACAAGACGTTTAACCATGAGTATTGATAGGCCAAGAATGTATTGACCTCTTGTGATAAATTAACCAATTAATTAGTCAAGTGAATTAATTAAGTTAATTAACATGCAATACACGTGGTAGCACAAACAAATCACCAACTAAGTTAAATGCATCAGAAAATAAAGTTAACACGGTGATTTGTTTACGAATGAGGAAAACCACTGAGGCAAAACCCCATCGGATGACTTTAAAGTCACTACTCCCGAGAATCCACTATTATCAAAACAAACTGTTACAAGTAATGGAATCCCAATACCTTATACCAATCTACAGTTGAACCGTTATCCCAATACACAATTGGACTTGTTCTGTAGTGATAATCTCTCATTTTCAATGCACGATTTTCAATGCGTGAACACACCAACTTGAGAATGATGTTGGCTGCAAAGTTCTTCAATTCATCAACATGATGAAGATCACAAAACTCTTTAGTTACAAAACCCTATAGCGTACAAACGCAACAGCATCATCAAGAGAAAGATGAACTAGGGCATATGTCTCCGGTCACAATATGCTTGATCAAAAACCTTTGCCTCACACTTGCGCAACCTTTGACGGCCCTTAAAATAATCCTTATATATGTTTAAGGTTGTGAGAAAAGAAAGCCAAAACAAGTATACACGGATATGTGTGAAATCAGATCTAAAAAAGTAATTTTTATAAATCTCGATATATAGGTTATCTATCGAGCAACTATCAAGCATCGGGATAAAGGTCCCTTTTAAATCTCGATAGATACTATCTGTCGAGTTAGCTGTCAAGTTTTAAAATATAGCACTTCTTCACATGTTTCAGATGGGAAAATACATGTTTGTATTGCATATAAAACATACGCAGTGGAAAATTAATGGATCTACTTTATTCACAATTGTTAACATGTACTATGAAAATTTCAGAATTCAATAACAAGAGAGCGTAACTTGGTGAGGTGAAAATCAAAACCAAAATCAAAAGTACTGGGGAACACTTTTAATCTTCATTCCAATTCCACTTTACGCTCAAGAAGTGTGGTCTCTTAATCAGTTTCCAAGGGAGAATGATAGAGTGTCTCACTCTCACATTCACACAATTTCACAATGATGTCTCTCTTTTTCATACATTAAAATTCTGTATATTTCTCTCCTTATAACTGATTATCTAATTGGGCTAACCTTTTGGGCCTTTCTAATTGGGCTTCAATATGTGGCTTGGAGTGGGACCAAAAGGGACTAATAAGACACTAGCTTCAATGGGTCTTGGGCTTTTCTGTCAACTCTTGACAAGTCCAAAGTTACCATTAACTAAATTTAATACCACTATATATATAGTTGCACTCTAGGTCTTATTTATAAATTATATCCCAAGACTTTATTATACATGCAACCCCTTCATAAAATATTCGTAATAATACAAAGTTATAAATGTAGACTGACACTTTGTAGATTACTACATCTTAATCCTTGAGTACCTGATTTAATCCTTTAAACTATTCATCATATATTTATGAAATTCAATTTCAAAAATATATACTTTTGTAACTATTTACTAAAGTAGTTAGACCTAACATTCTGAATAACAAACCCATTAAACTTATCTCAAGGGAATATTTTGTATCTCTGTTAAGAGACTATGAATTCCATCTTGAGAATATATGTTCCATCAACACTAAATATGGTTGTCCAACATACTGAGATTTTGATCGTGACTTTAGATCCCACTCTTGATATATCAAAGCAACCTACACTTCATGATCAGGTCCATTATTCTCTCAGGATTAAGAGTTCATGTAAATATAAGTCGTGAGATTTATTATTCAATTGACAATCGTTAAGAGAATAATAAATCTCACAGCGGTCCAATTCAATATGTCTTAACTCTTAAATCATATCAACATACCAACTAGAAGTCTTCACTTTCATGATCAAGAAAAATCATCTTAATTGATATGTTATTATCTTCACAAATGAAATGCCCAATTTCACCACCGACTATAAACTACAATTCTGAGTTTACAAAGAACTTGTGATTTATATCTTCTGTGATTTTTCACATAAATCACATACTATGCATCTCATGAACTATATGATAATGTCCAATATTCATGTTACTATTATTTTAGATTATAATAAAACAACTTTATTAATACCACATTAAGTCATACATAATATCATACATAATGTCATACATAGCATCATACAATAGGATTTAAGGGCACTAATCCTAACAGTTTCTTGGATGGATTTGCATGGCTTCAATACTTGGACTTGAACTCTCGTTCCTTGAAGTATTAAACACATCCTAGATCTACCCAATTACAAGTAAAGTGCATTTTGTCATAGGATTAGCCAATTCTAAATGACATATGTTCTTAACATGATTCACATATGTCCTAACAAGTATCTGCACTTCTATAATTCTGCTCTAACTCTTCTTGATGTGCTGAGTCTTCTTGTTGTTTCCTTGATCTCTGATACTCCCCCTCAAGATTCCCATCTTGACAATTAAGGTTGAAAATTGATTCAAGTTCAAGGCCTTTGTTAACAAGTCTGCCAATTGAGATTAACTCCTAATATTCATCAACCTTATAACTCCATCTTGCACCTTATCTCTCACAATGTGACAATCTATTTCAATATGCTTTGTACACTCATGGAACACAGGGTTAGACCTTATGTGAATTTCTGTCTCGCTGTCACTGAACAATAGAGCAGCCTTATCATGTTTTACACTCAAATCCTTTAGCAAGTAGAGAATCCATGTCACTTCACATACAGCCACAGCCATTGATCTATATTCAGCTTCAGCAGTGGATCTAGAGACAGTATGCTGCTTCTTAGACTTCCAAGAGATCAACGAGTCACCTAGGAATACATAAAAACCTATAATAGACCTTCTAGAATCAGGGCAAGTTGTCCAATCTGCATCTGCAAAGGCCTTTATATGCAGTGAAAAGTTTGATGGAAACAATAACCCTTGATCTGCAGTTCCTTTGATGTATTGAATGATTCTATATGCTGCTTTCAAATGAGGCTTTCTAGGCTTAGACATAATTGACTTAACCTATGCACAAAGTATGTAATATCTGGCCTAGTGATGGTTAAGAACAATAGTCTACCTATTAACCTTCTATACATCCCTAGCATCATGTAATAACTCACCATCATCCTTGCTCAACTTTAAATTGACTTCCATAGGAGTTCTAGCAAGTTTACATCCAAGCATCCCAACATTATGAACAATTTCAAGGGTATACTTTCTTTGACACAATGAGATACCCTTTTGTGATCTTGCAAGTTCCAAACCCAAGAAACCCTTCAAATTGCCTAGATCCTTTAACTTGAAATGCTTATCTAGATACAACTTGAGATCTTCCACATCTTTAGGATCGTTACTAGCAATGAGTATGTCATCAACATAAACAAGAAGTGCTATAAAAAGCTTACCATGCTACTTAAGGAACAAGGAGTAGTCTACTTTGGACTGTACAAAGCCATTCTGTAGTAAAATGGTTGAAAATTTTGAAAACTACTACCTTGAATCTTGCTTAAGTCCATATAATGACTTATGCAACTTGCAAACAATTTCCCCCTTGCTACCCATCTCCCCCTTGTTGTGCAAACCTGAAGGAAGAGGCATGTACACTTCTTCATGGACATCACCATTAAAAAATGCATTGTTGACATCTAATTATTGAAGAACCCAACCTTGCATAGCAGCTAAAGCCAAGAAAAGCTTAATTGTGACCATTTTAGCCACTAGAGAGAATGTTTTAGTATAGTCCAACCCTTCTTGCTGAGTATACCCTTTGGCCACAAGACAAGCCTTCTACCTCTCTATACTGCCATCAGCTTTGTACTTGATTTGAAATACCCACTTACATCCAACAGCCTTTTTGTTGGGTGGCAAAGGAATGATAGATCAAGTATGATTTTGTTTTAAAACCTCAATTTTTGTTGCCACAACAGCTTCCCAATTAGGATCACCAACATCTTGATGGTAAAATTGAGGTTCTTTAAGAGCAAAAATGCTATTGCAAAAATGAGAATAGCTAGGTGATAACTTGTGAGAAGAAGCAAAGTTAGCAATAGGATACCTAGTTGAAATTGTGTTGCATTTATAGAATTGAAGATATGGAGGTGGTTTGGACACTCTGGTAGACATTCTAAGTGAGGGAGCAAAAGAAGGAGTGGGCAGGGAGGGAGGGATTGGATCAGGATGCAAGGTAGGATCATCAACTATATCATTAGGTAAGTAAACAGATAGTTCTTCTGGAAGACTAGAAAAATGATCTTCAAGGATATGAGATGCAAGATCATCAACTTGATCAAAGGAAGGATCATCAACAAGAGGAATAGACTTAGAATGTTGAATAGGATATCTACAGGTATAGGCGGAGCATTGGGAGTGTAAATCTGAGACAAAGGATCAGAAGGAGAAAGGAATGTTGAGGAAGAAATAGATTGAAAAGGAAAGATGGACTCATGAAAAGTAACATCCCTCGAGATAAAAATCCTTTTAGAATTTAAATCAAGCAGTTTATACCCCTTAACAGCAAAGGGATAACTCAAGAAAACACATTTGATGGCTCTAGGATCAAATTTAGGCTTGTTATGAGCCAATGTAGAAGCAAAACACAAACAGTCAAAAACTTTAAGAGAACTATAATCAAGGACTTTGCCATAAAGCAATTCAAAGGGCGTTTTGTCATGAAGAAGAGGGGATGGAAGTTTATTGATAAGGTGCACTGTTGTGAGAATGCAGTCACCACAATAGGCAATATGATCATTGGATTGAATTCTTAAAGCTCTTGCAACACACAAAATATGTTAATGTTTCCTCTCCACAACAGAATTTTGTTGAGGAGTGGCAACACAACTATGTTGGTGTATAATTCCATGAGTCTTGAAGAAATTAGTCATTTGAAATTCAACACCATTATCAATTCTAAAACTTTTAATGGATTTATTAAATTGAGTTTTGATCATAGTATAAAAGGACTATAAATTGGACCTAGTATCAGACTTGGATTTCATGAGATAAACCCAAGTTGATCTAGTATAGTCATCAACAATAGTGAGGAAGTATTTGTGTCCATCAACAATAGGTACTATATAGGGAACCCAAATATCACAGTGTACAATATCAAAAGGTGAATCAGACATGTGATTTGGAAAAGGGAAAGGTAGTCTTTTGTGTTTTGCAAGTGGACAAATCTCATGATCTTTATTAAAAGTACAAACATTATCAAGAAGTACAATCTTTAAGGAAGAGAGTTTAGCATCAGAGGGATAGCCTAATCTAAGATGCCATATAGAAGAAGGTACAGCAGTGTTATTGATTACATGAGATTGAGGTTTGTTGAGAATAGACTTGAAAACGGAGTTGAAGATGGATTGAAAGGATGTTCCAGGAACCTTGGAGTTGATTGGAATGGTATAAGCATTTAAGGGGCTATGTTGCAACAAATACAACCTATCATGAATTTCACCCACACCAATCGTCCTCCAGCAAATAAGGTCTTGTATAAAACAAAATTTTGACAAGAAAATAAGGCAACAAGAATAAGATTTTGTGAGTTGACTAAATGACAAAAAGTTAAAAGAAAATGAAGGAACACAGAGAACATTAGTAAGAGTTAAAGTGGCTAAAAGAGAAATGGAACCTATGTGAGTTACCATTATTGCTTCACCATTAGGAAGTTCAACAATACAACTAATAGCAAGGAAGTTAGTAAGCAATTGAACAGAATGTACAATGTGATCAGTTGCCCTAGTGTTAATAACCGAAGTATCTCCATTGAAGGTTGTCCTATTTACTACATGGGCAGAAAAGATTGAATCCCTCAAATCAAGATCTAGAAAAGAAGATATACCTGACATTTTGAGAGCATTGTTAGACTTGGAAGCACTTATAGAAGATGATGAGTGAGAATTTGAATGAGGCTTGATCACACTGCTAGTCATATGAACTTCCTTGGTTCCCATGTTAAGTTGAGTAGCAACTTGCATCTGATTGCCCAATATGGCCAAAAATTGCTAACATTGTTCTTAAGTGAAAGGGAACTGGGTGGCATCGTTGGATGATTGTCCTTTCTCTGTAGTGTCATCTTAAATGCCTACTTGATTCACCATTGAAATCTTTCCTTTATGCTTGAATCTAGGTGAGAAGCCATGAAACTTGAAACACTTCTCCATGGTATGACCAAGTTTCCCATAGTGAGTGCAAATAGGCCTATCCTTGCCCCTTGAATTTTTTCCTCCAGAGAAACCAAAATTGGAATTAATAACAGTGGAATTGGAACCTTTCACGGCAAGAGCTGTGGACTCAATGTGAACATTAGAATTTCCCACATTCCTCTACCTTTCTTCTTGAATCAACAAGGAATAGACTTTGTTGATGGATGGAAGTGGATCCATTAACAAAATCTGTCCTTTGATTTGAGAATAAGAATCATTGAGTCCCATCAAGAACTACATCACTAAATCTTAAAAACACAAGAGCTGTTCAGACCCCAAATTATAAGATTACGACTTGGTTGATTTTACTCTAACTTAAACTAAGTGCGGAAAAGAGTAAATACGAGTGAATAAACAATAAAGCTACTCTAAGCCATATTCATCATATCACAATAGTAAAAGAAAAGCTAAAAGAGTAGGGAAGAAAAATGCAAACACAAGACAACACGCCGATGTATTGTCAAAAAGGAAACTGAAGAACTCGGTGAAAAACCTCTCTGCTGCTCTCCAAGCAGTAAATCGATCCACTAGACAATAAGTTGGGATACACGAATAGCAAGAGACCCTCCAAGCCTAATCTACCTAGTGCACCTAAGACCTCAAAGCTCCTACTCCAGCAAGGCTTCTCGGAACCATGTCTTGTCTAGCTTTCCAAATCCCATAATGTGCCCGATTGCATCCGCCAAAGCTTGGCTTCTTCCAATACTTCCCATTAACACCAAAACCATACTAGACACTCAAATTGGGTGTGGTAAGTGTTTGGGCTATCAACCTCTTAAGGATATTGATATGGAGAGGTAGGAATATGAGAAAAACCACAAAGGATTGTGTAGATGATTGTAGGTATAACAATCTCTATCTCTCAAGTGTGTTTGCTAGGGTTTTCTCTCTGAAAAGCACTCCTTACAATATGTGGGTATATATAGTGTGGGAGAAGACATGGTGGAGCAGATAGGCCAAAATAACAAAACATTATGTTTCACAGATATCTCACAGGAAGGTCTTACCCACGAGATAGTATCGAAAACTAGTTGTCACCAAATTGTCATGACTCTTCACATTCCAGTTATGTGCTCTTCACGTGGCTTACTTCGCGGGAAGTTTACTCGCAAGATACTCACGAAAACCACTCCTTCTTCAATGCAAGCTTGAGTCTTCACACTCTCTCTCACTCACAACCCATACAATGAAATCTCACATAAAATACAGGATAAACATGATTGAACAAAATTACAATCAAATTTGGCACGGAATTAAAACCAACACAAAATAGTTGTAAATAACAACTTTACAAGAACAAGTTGGAGTAGGCCTAAAATTCTTGAGTTGATCCCAATACACCTTTAATTGAGTGAAATAGGTAGTAATTGAAGAATCACCTTGATTTATTGATGCAATGTCCTTTTGCAATTAAAAAACCCTAGGTCCATTTCCTTGAGAATGCGTATCCCTAAGATCATTCCAAATTTCTAATGCTATGTCTCTATAAGTGATACAAATTCTGATCTAAGGTGAAACTGCCTTTATCAACCAAGAACCAACCATATTATCACAATGAATCCAAGCATCAACTGCTGCTGGAGTTTTTATCAATAGAGAAGAAAGAGTAATAGTGCCATTAACAAAACCAAACTTGTTCTTTGCAATCAAAGCCTTCTTCATAGATTGAGCCCAAGCGTGGTAATTTTCACCAATCAAGATCTCAAACACAAGCATAGCTCCAGGACTTTTAGCATGGTGAAGGAACAAAGGATTTGAGATGTATTCTACCAATGCTGGATCTTGCTCAGATGAAGTAGAAGAAGAATTTGACGCAAAAGCCATTGAAGTAGCTTCAAGCTTTCAAGAACAAAACCTTAGAAATTTGGGAGAATTTTGAGCAATCTATGGCTTTGATACCATATGAAAGATTGTTAAGAGTGAAAAATCTCATTAACTTGCTTAATGATACACGGCTTTGATCCTTATATACAATCAGAGACTAACTAACTAACTTAACAAACATAACAACTCCTTAATAGAAAAAATAAAGCACACACGTGCACACTTATGTGCATTACTAAAGCTATTTACAAGACTGACTAAACTACACACAATTTAAGCTATATACAATACAAAGACCAAAACTACAAGTCGTTTAACGATGAGTATTTACACTTCTATAATTCTGCTCTGACTCTTCTTGCTGTTGCCTTGATCTCTGATAGCAGCAGCACCAAATTGGTGAGTAAAGTTGCGGGCAAGTTGATCACACATCTTCTTGTTTGAACAAAAGATAATTATGTTTGATTCCAATTCCTGAGATCATAATATCTGCTCCAATCGTCTATGTTTCTCCATGGATGACAACACTTCAATATGCTGCAAGATGCCAATATAGAAATATCAAATAATACCATCATTAATATCCATGTCATGTATAAGAAACAACAAACATATTATAAGAAACTCGCTCAATATTTAAAATATGGATAGAAGTACATGAACAATTTCACTTTATAAACAGAAAAGATATATAATAATATATTTTTACAAATGTAATTGGAGAAATAAGTAATCTACCGTGCAAGAAATTCTTGATGACTTTCCGAACTTCACCGCTTCATCTTGTATTTGTGTTGCCAAGTCCCTTGTTGGTGACAATACCAGCACAATAGGACCTAATTGAGCGTCATTACGGGTGTGCTTCAAATGAATAAATCCTGGAATCAAGTAACCCAAGGTTTTCCCCGAACTAGTTTTGGCAATGGCCACTATGTCTCTGTTGGAAATTTAGACCTCGGTTGATAAAATTAACAATTTTTAAACTCAAATTGTTAATTAGATTTATTATAAATAAATCTTGTTAAAACAAACAAACATCAATATCATGTCAAAATCATGCATTGCGGAAAAGTAAATAAGACAAGATATGATGACCCAAGAAAACCAATGAAACAAACTAGTTTCACAGCAAAAAAACCTGGAGGGAAACCTTCCCAAAAAGCAATCCATTATAATAAAGAGAAGTTTCAAATCTAGTACAAAACATTTATCCCTAGACTCTGCAATCCTCATAGATGAACTTATAGCAAAAACCTTCTACTGCTTCAGAACCTCTGAACTCTTAAATATATGAATGCCCCCATTTTGCACAAATCTCAATACGTGAATAACCAATGATGCACAGATTCCAGTATGTGACTAACTCCAACAACTTGAAGAAGATGTTGTTGGCTGCAAAGTTCTTCATTTCATCAACAATGAAGATCAAGAAGTACTTGGTTACAAAACCCTAAAGTGCAAAAGACGCGGTAACTTCTTACAAAGAGAATAAGGCATTTGATCACTTTTTCATATGTTCTCTATGTGCATACATACTGTGATGGCCTTTAAAATAAGCCACCTTTAAAATAAGCCTTATATATGTCTAGGGTTGTGAGAAAAGAAACCCTACACAAATATTTCAACATGGGCCAAAAATCATATCTAGAAATTCTGATTTCGTAGATCTCGACAAATTCAACTTCTGTCGAGCTTTCTTCATTAAGTCTCAATAGATATTGTTTTTGTCGAGGTATCTATCGAGCTTTAATGAACAGCTTTTCTTCACTTGTTTCTTAATCCAATTTTTATGGCTTTAATACTTGGCTTGAACAACATGTTTCTTAAAGTACTAAACTCATCCTAAATCTACCCAATTACAAGTAAAGTGCAATTTGTCAAAGGATTGGCCAATTACATAAAATATGTCTGTAACAGTCTCTACTTTGAATACCAATCAGCCATGACTGTGCCTGAATTGGTTTTGGCGCAGAGAACCTAGCATTGTGTACCTAGAAAAAGCAAAAATCCAGCAACCCCTGTGAGAGAGGTACTAGCTTCAAGATTTCTCACTACAAGAAAAATGAGTTATTGCGGCTAGCCTATTGCGGCAGGTGCGAAAACTACCGCTATATGTCGCCTATTGCGGCACATTTTTGGCCCACCACTGTACATGAGATCTATTATGGCATTTTTTATGACCGCCGCTATCGGTAAGATGTTTTGCGGCATCCTACAGCGGCGGGACAAAAAACAGCCGCAATAGACCTGTTTTAGTGGCGGTAACTGAGATATAGCGGCGCTCCAAAAACCCCGCCGCTATAAATATACCATTTTGAGCAGATGCTATAGCGGCGGTAGAGAAAAACACCGCAATATGCGAGATGAAGCGGCGTTTTCAATGACCGCCGCAATAGGGATCCTTTTTACGGTGCCTCTTCTTAGTTATAGCGGTGGGTTGGACCACCGCATTAGATATTTAAATTTCTCAGCCCCAAAATTTCCCTCTGTTTTTTTCGCCTTTCCCACTTAAAGATTAAATGGTAAATTACACCCGATTGGCATGAAAATTGGCATGCATGTTAAGAACATATAGAACATGTAATCCAATAATTGGATTTTCAAAATATGAATTCAATAATAAGTTATTGATTGGTGTAACATTTTTTAGAGTTACATCAAGTGTAACTTGAACCCAACCCTATATTTCTTAATTCGATATGAATTTTAACAAATCTATCATTAGATTACATTATCTTCATATATTTTTCAGGCTTACGAAATTTCAAGGTGATCAAAGATTAATAGCGATGTCATCAATCAATTGTTTAAGTTCAAGTCTTTGTAATTTAAAATAACGCATAAAAGATGATTTTAAAGATCAAATGGTAAATTACATCCGATTAGCATGAAAATTGACATGCATGTTAAGAACATATATAAAATGTGATCCAACAGTTGGATTTTCAAAATATGAATTCAAAAATAAGTTATTGGTTGGTGTAACATTTTTTTAGAGTTACATCAAGTGTAACTTGAACCCAACTCTATATTTCTTAATTCGATATGAATTTTGACAAATCTACCGTTAGATTACATTATCTTTATATATTTTTCATGCTTACAAAATTTCAAGGTGATCAAAGATTAATAGTCATGTCATCAATCAATTGTTTAAATTCAAGTTTTTATAGTTTAAAATAACGCATAAAAGATGAGTTTAAAGATCAAATGGTAAATTACATCCGATTGACATGTAAATTGGCGTGCATGTTAAGAACATATAGAAAATGTTATTCAACATTTGGATTTTCAAAATATGGATTCAACAATAAGTTATTGGTTGATGTAATATTTTTTAGAGTTACATCAAGTGTCACTCGAAGCCAACCCTATATTTCTTAATTCGATGTGAATTTTGACAAATCTACTGTTAGATTACATTATCTTCATATATTTTTCATGCTTACAAAATTTCAAGGTGATCAAAAATTAATAGTCATGTCATCAATCAATTGTTTAAATTCAAGTTTTTATAGTTTAAAATAATGCATAAAAGATGAGTTTAAAGATCAAATGATAAATTACATCCGATTGACATGTAAATTGGCGTGCATATTAAGAACATATAGAAAATGTGATCCAACAGTTGGATTTTCAAAATATGGATTCAAGAATAAGTTATTGTTGGTGTAATATTTTTTAGAGTTACATCAAGTGTCACTCGAAGCCAACCCTATATTTCTTAATTCGATGTGAATTTTGACAAATCTACTGTTAGATTACATTATCTTCCTATATTTTTCATGCTTACAAAATTTCAAGGTGATCAAAAATTAATAGTCATGTCATCAATCAATTGTTTAAATTTAAGTTTTTGTAGTTTAAAATAATGCATAAAAGATGAGTTTAAAGATCAAATGGTAAATTACATCCGATTGGCATGAAAATTGTCATGTATGTTAAGATCATATAGAAAATGTGATTCAACGGTTTGATTTTCAAAATATGAATTCAACAATAAGTTATTGGTTGGTGTAATATTTTTTAGAGTTACATCAAGTGTAATTTGAACCCAACGTACCTTATATTTCTTAATTCGATGTGAATCTTGACAAATCTACCGTTCGATTACACTATCTTCATATATTTTTCATGTTTACAAAATTTCAAGGTGATCAAAGATTAATAGCCATGATCTCCATTATCTTTGGTGGTTTTTTTTTTTTTTTTTTTTTTGAGCCTATAGAGGATGGAAAAACAAATTTAGGAACGAAAATTTTTAAAATGTAGGAATGAAAAACAAATTTTAATAAAATTTGGGAACTAAAATATTATTTTACATTAATAATTGTATACTCCACATCTATCATAAAACCATGATAAAAATTTCATTAGGTAATTGTCCAAAAAAAAATCCCCCTTCTTTCACAAAACCGTTATTCCAGTTTGGTGACATAAGCCAACAAACGCATATAAATATAATAATGTCTTGTCTAATAGACAGAGCAATCATCTTATAGTATTTCTTCACAGTTCAAAGGGTCTACGATTCTACGTAATATTTCGTAGATTATTCAAACCCTTAGAGCTATATATAATATTACCACACCTTCATAAGGGTTAGTATAAGCAAGCATTCATGTCATCAAAGTGAGCCAAAATATATTTCTTCACAGTTCAAAGGGTCTACGATTCTACGTCATATTTCGTAGATTATTCAAACCCTTAGAGAGTTATATATAATAGTACCACACCTGCATAAGGGTTAGTATAATATAATTTTGCACAAAATGCATGCAATTAATTGCAAACTTCCCAAGCTTCATGGGATGCATAAGCAAGCATTCATGTCATCAAAGTGAGCCAAAAATTGAAGTAAAATAGCAACACTTTTAAAACCCAAAAGAAACATAACATAGATTATAGCATACAAGATGCTAATTAATTAGTCCAAGCTAATTGTCACCCATAAGTTGGGGATAATACAACACACAAGTCTGAAATTTATAAAAATACAAGTCCAAATCTTTTGAGTTTTTTGGAGGATAGGCACTCACACATACTGAAATAAAAATAACATAGATATATAAGAAAATGTCAGCAGAGAGATCCACCGCTTACATCTTCACGTTCCAATAGCATACAAGCTTTGGAGGGCTGAGCAACTTGGAACATTGGGAGATACTTCATCACCTTGCAAAAGAAGCCCACCAAGAATTCACATGGCTCAATCGCTTCCTTGACACACAGTCATCTCGTAGAACTCCATTTCCCTGCCCAACTGATCGAGTATCAAGTAATTAGTCATGTCCAAGGACATCTCAAACTGCCAGTTGCTATCATCAAAATTGGATATACAAGGCATCTCCTCATCCTCAAGCATGGGCACATAGACATTAATATTATTTTCAGGGGGCATAGCGTTGTTTAGAGACACACCAGTATTGGCCGCCTCGTTGTGATTGTAGACATTAGTTAGGAATGCTGCCCAGTTTGGGGAGGTGAGGTCTGAGTTCTCAAGCTGAACTTGGGGGTTGTTGGTCACCATATTCACTATGTGCACGCTTGACTCTGAGAGATTGTTGTTGTTGTTGATGGAGTTGTCACCGACGTGCATATTGGGTGAGGTCACTGCCTTGATGTAGCTTTGCAGGAGGGTGGCGCTAGAGTTGGAGTCCCTGCTGTTCTTCTTTGAGTTCTGCCTTCTTTTGGTTGCATTCCAGTGATTTTTTATGGTGTTCTCAGTCCTTCCTGGCAGACTCGTAGCAATTTCTGCCCATTTATTTCCAATTTGCTTGTGAGCTTCAATCAGGATCCTATCTTCTTCTTCAGTCCAGTTATCTTTCTGCAAACATGACAAAGAATACTGCGTGTAAGAAGGATGAATATAGAATCAACTTGAAATAGATTGTGGACATACTATGTCAATTCTTGTGTGTGTTGAGCATATGAATTGATGGAAAGTATAATGAATGTAAGCAGTACTCTTGTTACATGTATATCAAATTTGTAAACATGAACTACACGAAAAGTAATATTACATACATTTACTACATAATTCCTCCTCATGCACTAAATACTTTATATACAGGCAGGGACGGAGCCAGAACTTTGAGTTAAGAGTGTCGGTTTTACTATTGGTTGTGTGCAGCGATTTCATCTTTTGACTCTGCTGCTACTTAGCTGCTGAGTTTTTTTTTTTTTTTTTGATAAGAACAAAATTATTTTTGTTTAGAATTTTTTAAAGAGCAGGGTTGTTTATTTTAAATAAAATTGATTAATTGAGCTTAATTTTTTATATTTTTAGTTTTACTATTTGTAATTTTTGTTGTTGAACTTTTTTTTTTGGCTTGTATGTTTTGTTTTAGATTTTAGATCTATAATTTTTTGTTTTTATAGTCACTAAAATGAGAAAAATACTAGCTCTACAAACTTTTTTTATAAATTATTGATGTGATAAGTAGTTACTAGTAGGTAAAAAAATGATGTGAGTGATGGGCCCATGTGCAAACCAATAAAAAATTTGTTACCAAAATAGTTTGTAAAAATGTTTTAAAAAAGTTTGTGAGTATAACAATATTACTCTTAAAATAATCAATAATATTGTTTTAGGGAAAAAATGTAATTTTATATAACCAAATTGCCAAAGTTAATACACATATATAATGATATAACTTAAAAAAAATTAGGGGGCCATTGCCCCCCCTAGTCCAAAGGTAGCTACGTCCCTATATACAGGATTTCTTATACAAAGAAAAGAGAAAATTAACTGTGAAACATGTATGCATATCATTGTTTTACTTCGAAATGATACACTCTATTTGAAACACTCTCAATACACACACAACACACAATACTCCATAGCTTTTCAATTTTCACTGAATAAGTATTTTTTTACAAATCATCAATTGTTGGATTAAATTATCTTTTTACATCCTTTATGCTTGCGAATTACATATCAAAAAGATTGAAGATCATTATCTATCTAACCATAAAATGTTTAAATTTAAGGTTTTCTAACTTTAAAATTATAAACAAAACATAAGTTTGTGATCAAATAATAAATAACTTCTAATCAACAAAAAATTTAAAAGATGAATGGGTTTTATTCGATTCAAGATTTGGAAAAAGAAAATAACACTATAAAAATATAGCATAAAAAATGGAAATGGGAGGAAAAAAAAAAAGTAAATAGATATATGTATGAGTATATTACAAATTAAAGTTGAATGAAAATTCTAGACTAAAAAAATGACTATGTATGTTAAGTTACTTCTCTCTTATATTTCCACTTAGTAAGATACTTATATTTTCTTAATATAATTTTAAGATGCTAAATTAAATCAACTAAATAAATATTGAATATATTTAGTATTTTTTTTCTTCAATTTTTAATTGTGGTTCTCAAGCAAAAATATATAACAAATAAATGAAGATATAATATTTAATTCTACTCTTTCTGTCACTTAGTCCTAAAACAATTATTTAATGTCTCATAATATTATAATTTAAATTATTTTATTTTTATATTTCAAAAAAAATTATTTTTTATTTACAATTCAATATATGTAGATACATATCATATGTAGCAATAACATCTCTATTCATTCAAATTATAGAAAATTGTTAATAGATAAAAGAAATTAAAGTTTATAATAAAACTAAGAAAATATTGGGTTTAATAGAAATAGTAAAATATGGAATTAAAAATATTGATTTTGATAATTTCATTATTGTCTTTGATAACACATCTTAATAAAAGAAATAATTATATATATTCCCAATAAAAGTATTTAAGTTTTGTCAAGTTGGAATATTTTATACAAGTATAATATAGGAAATTCATTCATGTTTAGTACATTTAATTAAATAAACATATAGTTTTTAGAGTATTTTTTGTTTCATAATATAAATTAAACAAGTTTCTTAGAAAGAAAAATCGTATGGGTAGTAATGTAATATATGTTATAGTACACATATATTACTAACCATGACTTCATCATTTGAAATGAAAAGATCATTCTTTATATTTTTTTAAAAATAATTATGTTCACTATAATGAGAATCAATACAATTAGCTTTAATTTGCTAATGAGCTCGATGTACATTTAAAATACCTTGCTGTGTTGGACTTAGGATATAACTTTTTTTTGAGAAAGGACTTAGGATATAACTTGAAAAGGAAATTAAGGGAAATTATATTTTAACCCCCAAAACTTATTGTTAGAAATATAATTAAGTTTACAATATTGAAAACCAACAATATTAAGGGCTAGTTTTATTATTTAGTCTAATTTCAATAATACCCTTGATGAACTTTACGAATTTCCTTGTAGTGTTGTGCCTAGGATAAAACTTAAAAATAAATGGATAATTTATTTTTTAAATCCTATACTTCAGAGATATTTTTAAGTTTAACTCTATAGTTTCAAAATTTTCTATTCAAAACCTTAAAGTTTAAGATTTGTTATAAATTAAACCCTACACTTTCACTAACTTCAAATCGGACCTTGAACTTTTGAACTTATTATATATTTAAACATCCAATCAAATCCATTGGTTCCAAACTAGTAAAATCTTTTGTAATCGAATAAAAGACTTAGAGTTCAAATCTCACCTACATTAAAAATAATAATTATTAAACCCGGCTCAAACATTGACCCAATTTATGAGTCAGGTCACTAGCTAGGTTACCGAATAGCTTTACAAAATCGATTATGATTCCTAAAAGAGATAAACGTAACTAGGGATATTATGTAATTAATTGGTTCAACAAGTGAATTATCGGTCGAATTGTTGGGTCAAATAAAAAAAATTTAAAAAAAATTATATATAAATTAAGTTTGAGAAATCCTAACATAAATATGTAAATTAAAAAAAAAATGAGCACATACCTAAATTAAACTTGCAATTATGATTCAAAATCAAGGTTTCACAATAACATAGTAATATTTTGGTAGGATGAGAGTCTTTCAGGTAGATAGATAGACAAATAAATGAACTTTAAAAAAAAAAATTCTTTAGGTTTTCTACTTTGTAAATTACCATATCATAACACATTAAACAATAAAAAAATTGATAAATTAAACCCATAAATGTAATTTTACAAACCCAACTGAGTTATATAAACCCATCCAGGTTACTCAAGTCACCACGAACCCAATGAGTTTGACCGAGTCATATGTAGAAACGATCCATTTAAACACCTGAACTAGTATAGGTTTCGAGTCACCAAGTTTTCAGTCCAATCAGCCAAATCGGTTCGGGTTTAATATCTATATAAAATCAAATTAGTGTATTAAGGGTAAGTACATCAAGGGCCAATTGTTTTGAGATTAAGAAAAACTAGACCAATTAAGCACTCATCGGGATGCATGTTCATGCGTTGTCAAGCAAACTGACAAATGCTAGATAGGGTAAGTATTCAAATACTTTTGAAAACGCGTAGACAAAAAGAAAAAAGTAAAACAAAAATGCTACGTCATAATCTCCATATATTTGATCACACGTGTTAGAAAAGTAAATATAATTACCAGAATCTTAATAAATGAAAAACTACAAATGTACAACGCGGCATGCAAATATATGTATATATTTGTAAAATTATTATTAAAAAAAAGAGTTTTGCTCTTGTATATGTATATATATGAATATATTTTCATAAAAATATGAATATATGTATGGATTTCTGCATAAATGGAAGGTAATATGGAAAGAAGAGATGAAAAAAAAAAACCCTAATGTCAGGCCGCAAATGGTTTTGCCATCTCTCCCTGCACTGCTTTCCCACTCTCCCAGTAATGATCCTAGCAATTTGAGACCATTTCTTTATACCAAACCGGTCTACCAACTGCACCAATAGCCTGCAAATAGAGATTTACAATGACCAATTCTTTATCAGTAAATAAAAATACCAAACATAAAACCCTAGTTGGAAGGAAAAAAACAAAAAAAAAAAAAGAAGAAAATTTTGAGAGAATATATTCCTGAATTTTACAAGAAATAAAACAAACAAAAATTAACTAATATAATTCTCTACTGGCCTGTCTTCTTGTGGAGTCCATTGCCCTTTGATTATGTTATCGTATTTCTTTCGAGCTTTGCTCGCCTTTCTCATGTGCAGTCGCTGCTGCTTCTTCAGATCAACTTTGCTAAGATATTTATTAGTTTCAGCTGCTGTGCATGACATGTTTTCAGCCAAACTACCATTAGCTGATCCGAGTTGTTGAGTATTGAGATGCAAATATGCCTCAGTTTGGGCTACAGAATGGACCAAATTGTTTTGAGGATTATCCCTAAGGCCTAGGCTAACATCACTCTCAAGGCCATGCATGTTTCCATTTTTGCCATCAGGTACAAAAACAGAAGATGCATAAGCATTGAAATCACTGTAAAACTCATTTGCAAAAAATGAAATTGGATCCACATATGGGGTTTGAATCCCAGCAAGGAGGTTTGAGGTAGATCCCACAAGGTTGACATGATCAACATGGTGGGGATTCAAATTGGACCCATTAAAGGGAACAGCATGATCAAAATGGTGAACATTATTAGGAACCAAGGCATTAGAGGAATTAGAACCTGCTAAGGAAAATCCATCTCCCCCCAACTCATTTGGTAGCTCTTGTTTTGAGGGACTACCAGAGAGAAGGTTGGGAAAATAAGGAAGATCTCCACCAAACGCCATGCAGTGTAATATTAGAGAGGAAATAACAAAAGGCTAAATTAAAGAAAGGAAGGATAGCTTAATGTTGGTGTGAAGAGAAAAGGGGGTCCCTGGGGGGGTATTTATTAGTGAAAGAAAGGCTAGGCTGTGGGCCCCACTGACTCTAAAACCTTTGATTTTCTATATCCTACGGCTAAGATTGCTTGTTGAGTGTGACTGTTGAGCTTCCACTCTTAGTATTTTTCACTATTTTCAAGTGCGGATTGCGGAGAAAATAAAAACAAAAAGAAATTAAATCAAAATTTAAAAACTAAATAATAAATAAAAGAGTAGTATTTTTTTTTTCTTTTTTTTGAGAAATGAACGAGTTGTATATAGAATGATTAGGTAGTTATAATGTTTGTACTTTATAAGAAAAATTCTCGGACAAGTGAAAGACACATGGAAGACATGGGTGATGCCTTTTGCTCCGTTTTAAGGCAAAATAACTCACCAACGGCATGAGTCTAATTTCTTTTACTATATAAATTTTTTGTGTGTTTATTTATATATTAGAGCCATTCATAATGCCCTCCAAGCAAATATCACGGTTCTACTATGAAGAATCATATAGTGGAAATTAATTATTAGGTGGGACAATGCAACAATTTGGTGGCAACAAAAAAAGAAAATTTTTTTTTGGCTTCATGAATGAGGTTTCTAAATTCTAATACCCTTATCATGAGCTTAAATAATTAATATTGCTTGCTTCATTGGATTTTTTCTTAGCTAGTTCCAACTAATTTTTGAGGACATTTTTTTTTTTAAATGTAGCTTTAAATGCTATTTTATATTAATTATAATTGTGAGTCAAAGTGCAAAGTAGTCGAGATTAATCAATTTTGTTGAGAAAGAGAGTTCAATTTGTAAAGATTTTATAACAAAATGATGTTTGTTAGGCAATGGTCACGTCAATTAATAGAGTTAAAGTTTATTTATAGACCAATTAAATTATCATTCGGATCTCTGAAATGTGTGTTTTTTTTTTTTCAAATAAAAAAATAAGTCCCAACAATTATTGATCAAACCCGTATAAAAATAAGCAAGCCAGCAATGTGAGTGTAACAAGGAAATTAAGGTCACTTCTGGAGGTTCCTCTTTGAAGCTCAACTCTCATAACAAAAATGCCCTTTTATTTTCTCCATATTTTTATGGAATTTGAAAGCAATTTTCTTTTGAATTATTTTCATTGAACATATATATTCTTCACACTCTCAATAATAATTTCAAACATCTAATGTATGTAACCCCAGTTTCATAATGTGTGGACTTCACTATCGTGTGAGATCCACGCTCTTTAAGAGAAAGCATGCATGCATATATCTCCTATCACTAAATACCCAAAAAGTAAAAGATGCGTTTTAAATACTATTCACAAATGTTATGTCTTAAAGTGAGGGTAATAAAGTCATTCAAAACTTAGGTTGGCAACCATATATATACATTAGGTATTGTGGTTTTTTTTTTTAATTTGATAATTGGGAGAGGGGAAACTTGAGACCTAGATATCATCGCTAGAAACACTAAAAAATTGTGACAATCAATCAAGCTATAAGGCTTTAGGTATTGAGGTTGAAATTTGAAATTAACCTAAATAAGCCCTTTTTTTTCCTTTTTAAAAAGGGATGGGCTTGTTTGAAGCCATGCATGACTCATAAGCTATGTGTAATTTTATTTTCTTAAGAATGAAGGCTGTGTGTAAGTTAATTAAAGGGGGTCAAATATTTAAAAGCAATTTACTTTTGAATTGTTTTCATTGAACCAACTTGTTTGTAATTTAATTAAAGGGGATCACTTATTTAAAAGCAATTTACTTTTAAATTATTTTTTAGTGGACTAACTTGATCATGTTATGCATATATTCTTCACACTTTCAATAATAATTTCACGTGTTCAGATATATTTACTTTCATAATGTGTGGATCTCACAGTCACGTGAGATCCACGCGTTATGAAAGAGAGTATAGATGCATATATCTCCTATTACTAAATACCCACAAAGTGAAAGATGTGTTTTAGATATTATCCCAAATTTTTTCGGTCTTAAAGTGAGGGTGATAAAGTCATTTAAAACTCGGGCTTGTGACCATATTTGTCCTTTAGGTATTGAGGGTTTTTTTTTTTTAAATCTTATAATTTGATATTTGGGGAAGGGGGAGATTTAAAACCTAAATGTTTCCATTGAAAATACCAAAATGTGTCAACCAATTAAGTTACAAGGTTTTAAATATTCATTTCTTCTTCTTCTTCTTTTTCTTCTTCTTCTTCTTCTTCTTTGTGAAACAAACACAAAAACACACACACAAGGGAGAGGAAATGAGGTTCTAACACAAATATACACCACAATCTCCACTCGTAAGATGTGTGCTTATTTTTCTTCTTAAGAATTAAAGTTTTGTTTAAATTAAAGGGGAGAAATTAATTTGTAATTGAATACTTCACATCTCCTTAATTGGGATCTAATTTAATGGTTATATGGTCACTAATTCTTCTTATTTCATTTTTCTTATTTTTTGAGAAACAAATACACACACAAGGGAGAGAGAATGAGATTTTAATACAAAGGTACACCACAAGCTCCATTCATAAGATGTGTAATTATTTTTCTTCTTAAGAATTAAAGTTGTGCTTAAATTAAAGGGGGCACTTAATTTGTAATTGAATATATTACATCTCCTCAATTGGTATCTAGTTTAATGGTTGTATTTATTTCTAATTAAGTTATTACTAAAGTTAGAAATATGCAGTTACTTTACATGGATATTGCCAAAAAAAATTTATATCCATTAAACTCACTTTTATATCTATTAAACTCCACTTTTCTTCTTTGAGTAATGCTAGAGATACAAACTTTTTTACAAAAAATATTACAAACTACTGATATGATGAGTGGTTATTAGTAAATGAAAAAATTATGTTAATGGTGGACCTTAGTGAAAACCACTAAGGAGTTGACCACATCAACCGTTTGTAAAAATATTATAAAATAGTTTGTATCTGTAGTATTACTCTTCTTCCTTTAACCCATAGTGCTAGGAATATGTGCATATTTTCCTATTTGGTATGCAAGAAGCAATAAAAATGAAGTGTAAATGGCATTTCATTGATTGTATGGGCTTTAAGAACAATTAGTATTAGACTTTAATGTGCTTTAATTTACTTCTAGTAAAAGACTTGATGAATACTCCATTTTGAAGTCAAATATATTGCCTCATAAATATCTATATTGTTGACCATGAATAACGACTGAATTTTGCATCACTTGCTTGTGAGTCAAACTCCTTGAAATAGATCAGAGCAATCTTTACTTCCGGATAATTGCTGTTGAAAGATGAAACTTGCGAAGGACAAAAAGAAAAAAAAAATATATATATATATATATTTCAGAAATATTTGAATGATGCCGATTTTAGAGCCTTTTGGTTTAGAAATTGAAATCTTTTACTTGCACTTCATCTCTCGTTTTTCTGCCCATGAGTTGTTTCTTTTCTTTTCTTATCTTAAAAAGGAAAAGGAGATATTCAATTTTTAAGAATATTTTGATGAAAATTCAATTGTGATTACTCCTTTTTGCTATTCGTGAATAAGGTTTCTTCAAATCCAATTTGAAAAATAAACAGGATTTGAAATAAAATCAGAAAAGTGCATATGCTGTTTAGTCTTTTGCAGCTTCTTAAAGATTCTTAAATTATTTCTACGCAAGTTTGAGACATTTTATTGAAGTATAGATAGAAAAAAATAATAATAATAATGAGAGGGTTAATATTTTGATAAGTAATTTCTTTTTCTTTTTTGTGGGGGGGGGGGGGGGGGGGGTGGTGGTTTATATAAAGGCCAGCTTAAATATTTGGCTTATTTTTAATGTCCACTTGTGCTAACTTCATAAAATCTCTTCTTCTTCTTTTTTTTCCTAGAAACTTTTATTGTGAGTTTTAAATTTCTAATTAGCTCAACTGATAAAATTTTTTGTTATCAAATAAGGTTTATGAGTTTGAATCCAGCCCGCACAAAAAATAAATACATTGCTATGGTCAGAAGGTTAAGGGTTATCATCCTAAAGGAGACACCATAATTAAATTTCAAACTGTATCTTATGAGTGTGTGTGTGTATATATGTGGTATTTTTATTTAACTTATTTTTCAAAAGGAAAATTCAATGCTAAAAGTTTTGTTCCTCCAAGCACAGGCCAGCCAATCAAATCAAAAGAAAAAGATATAGGTCGACTTGGCTAGCAGGAATATATTATTATTTAGATGTATGCTGATTATGTGGCGAAATGTAGTGCATGAAATACATGTGTAGCAACTCTAAGACAAAAAAATAGGAAGGACCTTATCTCACGTCACAACTTACAAGTGAATTGGCTCCAGATACCTTCACAAAAGCAGGATAGCTTTGTCCCATTTCTCACCAGTAGTGGCATTTAAACAATAAGGCCTAAAAAAATCAGAAATAGCAAAAATACAAGTTATTGAGAAATAAAATAAAACAAAAAACAAGGTCATGCATTTTTGTTTGCCAGGAAAACAAGATGAGAGGGTCATGCTCCATAGTTTTTAGCACTACAGGTTTTTTAAATAGGTAATTTGGTTGATTTTCTACTTAATTAAGTGTCCATTTTTGTTTTCTAAAAATTAAAAAAATAAAAAATAAAAAAGTTTTGAGAATAAGTATGGTGACATTCTACCTTCAAAAAAAAAAAGTATGGCCGACTTTTTTTTACAATTCAAAGGAGTGGTAAGTTGTGAATGGTGAATAATAAAAATGATACTAGTTATAGGCTTATATGAAAGTGATATTTCAACACTCACAATTTACAAACTTGATAAATTATGAAAAAATTGTGTAACAGAGTTAGTTATGACCCAGAGGTTTCTCCCCCTCCAATGAAAACACTGTATTTAACGAGTCACTATTGTTGCTTTCAAAACGATAGCATCTCCTTTGAAATGGCAATGGTTTAAAAGATTGAACTATTAAAATAACACTTTTTTTCCCTTTTGAAAATGTCAAACATCAACAATTTTGATCTTCGTAAGCAAAGAAGTAAAATGGCACTACCAAAAAAAACAAAAACAAAAAAAAGTCCATCCCAACGTTTTCTTTTGTGGCGTTTCCTAAAAACACCTCTATATGTCACCTATGGCGGTGCTTCCTAGGTCTATAGCAGCGCTTTAGACGGATGTACCTATTACGGTGGTAGATCCTAGCCAGGTCTATTGAGACGATTCAAACCCGACATTAGAAAATACTGGAAAAGCCTTAATGGACCTATGCCGACACTTTAAAGACTTGTAGTGGCATTTTTTAAGCACCGGGATGTTCTGGTTTTTTTGTAGTGTGTATGTTCAAAAGGTTGGCACGATACAATTTTAGGTTGTTCTGAGGAATATCAAATCAAAGAGGTGTTAATTTAAGCTTAGGCATCCAACCCAAAACTCAACATTGGCCTAAGAAAATAGCCAGTGGCTACTAGTGTAATTCTTAGCCCACTAAGAAATAGCCAACCTGAACTTTGAAGGAGTGAGATACTTGTAGACACCTCATTTTGCAACCTCCATCTAACTTCACTCAAGAGACAAAATAGTAATTTTACATGGGTGATTATGAACAATTCATTTTGATTGGTTCCATGAGAAATTAATTTGAATTAACGTGTCATAATTTTACTGGATTAGATTTAAAACAATCATGAGGGTGCACACATTTGATAAGTTAGATTGGTAAATATTAATAATTTATAGATAATTATTGAAATTATCTTTTAAAAAGGATAATCCAACAATAATATAGGGTTATTAATGCAATAATAAGTGTAATTTGGCTAGAAATCAACAAAATATTAAATTTGACCATGTGCAATAGCTTATTCCAACTCAAAAATGAAAAGTCACAAGCTTGCAATGAGTCCAATTTCCGATTGACACTTGGACTACTCCTTTGTCTGCTGATCGACCCCTCTAATTCAAATTTTAGAGTTTTGGCTCCTATTTCTTGCTCCAATTTCAATTTAGAATTCAAATCCGAACCATTAATCTACAAAGGTTCCACCCTCTTATAGAACATTCCTTCCCTTTAATTTTAAATAGAGGATGAGATTCATCATTCAAGACCCCGATTCCCAAAGAGTTCTAGAGGAAGCAACAAGCACGGTCCTTGTGCATTCGGTCTATATAGATTTGGTTTGCAACCAATTCTTTCTTTGCCTTTTCTCTGTGAACTTTTACACACACACCCCCCCGGGCGCTTTGGCTTGTTAAATTTTATACAAGTATAATTTAGTATTGTTATCATGTTGTTATGCATAGGCCAAAATAGGGTTTTACCCCTTTCAAAGAAACTTTCCAGCATTTTATCCCTTTTCTGAAACTATTTAGAGAAGTGCCCTTATTTTGAAACTCAATAATATGAGGGTCGAGATTTATTGAAGAACTCAATGCTCATATAATCGAGTTCGTATGAGGTTTGTGTCATGCTGGCAAAGTAAACGTGGTTTTTTCCAATTTAAAAATGCTCGTGTATACATCTAGAACTCGGTAACTTGAAAATCAAGTTTGCCTTAACAATTTGAATCTCTAACATCTCACAACCTATTCACTCTCTCATGTACACTCTCCCTCGCTCTCTACAATCAATATTCCTCACTCTCCCCCACCCTCCATCAGTCTTGCTCTGCCATCACTCTCCCTCTACACTCACCCTCACCCTCTCACTCTCCCTGGTGCTTCCGTCAAACCCTCATCGCCGCCGTTGATTATAGGTACGTTGCTCTTCTCTCTCTCTCTCTCTCTCTCTCTCTCTCTCTCTTGTTTTGTGTATCACTACTGATCTAGCCTTGCATCTTGGTTTAGAAAAAAGTCTTCTGGAAATCTCTTTTTCACACATACGAAGCAATTTTTTTTTTTTTTTTTGTGTGTGGGTATTTTGGGCTTTCAATCTTATGGGTGTGTATTATCAAAAAGTCCACAAACTAAGGTGGCGTTTGGTACGGGGTAATGTTTTAGGATTCCCAGGAATGTTTAAAGATTCCTATGTTTGGTTGCAAATTACGCTAAGGAATCAGATGCCAGGGGAATCCTTAAACCCCTCTCAGTAGGAATGTGGATTCCCTTTAAAACAGATGGGAATCCAGATTCCCAAACTTAAAAGAAATTGTATTTTTTATAAATTGACAATTTTAACCCTTTTTTCCTTATCATTTAAGCAATAAAGATAAACTATAAAACAAATTATAAATATCTTCTCTCTTGTCTTTATCTTTTCCCGCCAAAACAACATAAATAAGATAAATAACTCTGCTAATAGTTATTTTTGTATTATTCTTGTCATTTTGAAATGTTAGATCATAGTTTTAATGAATGTATTGCTAATTGATAGTTTATATAATGTTTTTTTATCTATCTATTTAGAGTAAGATATTTTTTTAAAGGACTAATTAATAGTTTATATATATTTTTTCATTATTTATTTAAAGGAAGATTTTTTTTTTAATGGGCTTGGTACTTCACATTCAAATCTAAGGACAAAATGAGAAAAACAAATAATGCATTTAAGATTCCTGGGAATACACCAAACATTATCATCTCACATTCCTGGGAATCTCCTATTGAAACCAAACATAGGAATAGCTACATTCCTAGGAATGTGATTCCTAAGAATCACATTCCTGGGAATCTAGATGCTAGAAGTAATGTGGATTTTCCGTACCAAACGCCACATAAGAGTAAATGAATTTTCCATTGAGGCTAATTTATCTCATACTTACATCAAATTTGTTGAATTTTCCATTGAGGCTAATTTATCTCATACTTACGTCAAATTTGTTTAAATCTCAAATCTCATAAGATAAATAAAAATAGGATAAATTACATATTTGGTCCCTGATATTTACATTATATTTCAATTTGTTCTTTAACTTTTCAAATGTGTTAATTTGGTCCCTGACTTTTTGATATTGGGTCAAAATGATCATTGCCGTTAAGTGATGGATAAATAATGCTAACGTGGCTAACAATTAAAATAAAGTATAATTTTTTTGCCACATAACTGCTACATGGACTACCACATCAGCAGAACCTTAAAAAAAAAAAAAAAAAACCACGTCATTAAATTGACCCTCAAATCCCCACATCATTAAAGATTAAACTAATACAAAATAAAAATCTCTCTCTATTCCCATCCTTAATCAATCCGCATCTCCCCGCCTTGCCAAAAGAATGGAACTTCTTAATCTACCGTCACCATTAGCATAATACTTCAAACAAAAATAAAGATATCTGAAAATCTATCAAACAACAACCCAGGAATTACTCTGACTTTCTCTTTGTCAGCCTTTTTTTGCAATGGCATCCTAAAGCCCACAATCACTATCGCAAAATTTATTGTCCATCATTTGGTGGGGACTACCTAATATAAGAGGCGTGCAATGAAGTCATTTTGTTTATGGTTGTGAGTTGAATAGCCCAATTTCTCTGTTGGGTTTTGTTGTAAAGTTGTGGCGTGAGTACATAGAGATGAGACTACTTGTTGGGTCTGTTACAGTGAGGACTGAACTAGAGGCTTAGGCTATTTGATGGTCTCCCCTTTCTCCTTTCTTAGTGAATATTCTCTCTACCTCTGTCACCCCTGCGTTTTCACCTTCCATATCTGTCTTTTCAAAATTTTTAGGTACCGATTCTACTGTGTTTGGTTCCAACGAAAATATTGGAAAAGAAACCCCTTTTTTTGTTAAGGAAAAAAAAAACTCCAATGTTGTTCTTCATCCATGTCTCCATTGATTTGGGTATTACTACTTCTTCTTCTTCTTCTTCTTCTTCTTCTTCTTTTTTCTCGGAAACTCTGATGGAAAGAATGGAATTTTTTTTACAATTACCCATTTGATTTAAAAACATTTATGGACAATTGTTATTACGCATTTATGCTCAAGTTGGAATTTTTGTGTTAGATTTTGTTTTCTACTAATGTTCTTTGAATTTGTGATCAAGTTTTAGTGAGGCGGGATCAAAGATATTTGTTTGAGATTTAGGGATTTTGTTTGATCTACATTTTTTTTTTTATGCTGATATGGCAGTACACATGGTAGTCTATATGAAATAAAAAATTATACTTTATTTTGGCTATTAGCCACGTCAGTATTTTTCATCTATCACTTGACGACAGTGACTATTTTGACACAATATCAAAAAGTCAGAGACCGAATTGACACATTTAAAAGGTTAAAGATCAAATTGACATATAGTGTAAAGGTTGAGGATTAAATATGTAGTTTGCCCATAAAAATTACTTTTAACTAGGTACATATGTATTTGTTTACAATTAGAATTAGGAGAGCTATTGGTGAAAAGAGCAAATTGTTAAAGCCAATATTGAATTTAGTATTTTCTTTGTAAGCATGGCATCTTGTAATGAATTTTTTAAAATGGGGAAAGTTTAAATTTTCCTGCCCAGTAATTAAATAGAAAATTTAGTCCAATTTATTATATTAATGATTTTTTTTATATCAGTTATTTAGTTTCTGTCTTTTTATTATAGAAAGAGAATTTTAACAAAAAGAAGACAGCATAGTGTATTTGGTAGCTAATTGGCAATTGATGACCCTGCCTCTTTACAATAGTCCATAGCCTGGGTTTTTATTTTTATTACTATTATTTTTTTAAAGCATGTGATTTATGATTTGAGAAATGATATGTCCACAATATTTTCACAACATTTTTATAATAAATCCTAAATGGCAGGTTATTACTGGTTATTATTGTTGGAGCAAAAAAGTAATCTTAGTGCTATTTTCAAATTTGAACCAATAATAACTAATCACCTATGATTTGTTGTAAAATTGTTGTAGACGTAACACGTCTTTTATGATTTATGCGGTCAGTGTTGTTAATAGCGCGACTAGGTCATTGAAGCATGAAGCGTGTTTACTACTGGGCTTGAGGTGCATCTTTTGGTAATCAATTATGTGCATATAATAAGATCTGAAGCCAATGTCGATCACTTGAAATGAATCATAAAACACCCAGAGTATACTATTTGTATGGATAGTATATTAGGAAGTGGTGATCAGAAGTGATAAAAGCGTGCGTATGGCCTTCATATCACTGTTTGATACCAATCTTCGGTGCGTCATAGATGAGGGTTAGCAAAAGGCCTAATTGGTACCTATGTTTTATGCTAAGTTGCTAACTAACTATCACCTATTATTATAAGGTGGTCAAGTGGGTGATCACACCATATCAATGGTGCACATTCTCACACTAGATTTCCTACTGTCTCTAGAGAAGAGATGATAACTTCAGTGAATGTATATGACTCTACACAGGATTGTATTTGTTCCTAAAGATACAAATCTTTCAAGTGGGTATAACTCTTCATGAAAGGGTATAAGGTTGCCTATATATAAACCCCATGTCTTCAGACCATTTTTTTCCTTGTCCCCTCTCATTTATATATAAACTCTCTACACGTAATGCCCTTTTTAATATTTCAGGGCAATTATCTTAAACTAGGTTTTTTAATAATTAATAAATTTTTTTTTTGAAATAATTAGAAATCTCTACTCTACTACTTTGAACCCCTCTCCTTCCCCCCAACTCCTACCTAGGGAGGTGCCATCAGACCAATTGGGTCATTGGATGATTTTTAATAATGAATAATGAACTTGGGAAAATTCCTTCTCTCTCTCTCTCAAAATAAAACCAGCAATATATTGTTTTATTGGCTTCATCTCTGTGTGTGTGTGCGCGCGCACAAACATGTGCGCATATGCATGCTTCCAGTCCCCTTGTTTTTGTCTCCCTTCCCAAAAGCATAGCATTGGATTTGTTCTGGTTCACCCTAAAGCATAGCCTAGTTTAGGGGTTTTCCTCCCTTTTTGTTAAAATCATAACAGATGAGTAGCTTTTGATACTGCATGAGTTGAGTCCCTTCTAGTATTTTCCATTCCATCGTTGAGAAAACCATGTCTGTGTAGGTGAGTCCTAGATTAGAGATTTTCTCATCTTCAAATTTGTAACTATAGGCCAGTTAGGTGTGAAAGTGAATACGAACTTTGGTATGAGAACAAGTTTCTGCCAAACCAGAGCAAGACATGGTTTATGTCATTCTATGATTGGAAAATAAATATTAATCTTGGTCTATATGATCTGACATCAACGCATGTCTAGTAACACAAAATATCTTGACCTTTTTATTTTCAATAGACCATACATGTTATCTTTTTAATATTGGATTTTCTAAAGATGACCCAACCACTTAGATACCTCTTGGTTGGTAACTCCTGAATAGAAAGAATTATGGCTGTTTGATTGTCCTATTTATTCTAGATGCTGGAAAATTTCAGTTTGATGAAGAGTGTAATTTTGGTTTGGGAAATGAGCCCAATATCAAACTTCCAGTGGTTCTATCTATTAAAGACTTTGGATTGTTTCCCATTTCAAATATTTCTATGATTCGTCAATATACCTCAATCAAAATTGATGATGCCGAAAATCGTCAGTAATCTACACAGTTCTCACGTGCGCAAAACAACACTTGCACAACACCGAAAAAGAAGACCTCAAGAGAGTACCGGTGTGGTACCGGTCAAATACCATCCGAAGGTTAAGTCAGAAAACTTTCACAACTCTAGAGTGCCAGAGCTGGGATGAATTATCCATACCTTGGTTTCATAGGGTTTTGGGTTTTTATAGTAGTGGGGAACCGACCTTGGTTCCTTGGCGAAGAGAAATATTTCCTTGTAGAGAAAATCATCATGAATGCGCGTATTTTAAGGGACTCTTTCCATATAGAGGTTCTGTTGACTAGGGTTAATCATGAAGCACAAGTCATTTCCATATAAGGTTCCTTGAGGACCAAATAAACCCTGTAGGTGCCACGTGGCTTTTGCCACCGTCCACCTTAGTGTCTGTCTACCTCCCTGTTAGTCTAACAAAGTTAATTTGTCCACTTGTAGCGCATGTCGTCGTGTTACCTACTCTCTTCGTCCGTCACCCTAGTGCAGCCATCCAAAGTTGTTTCTGTAAAATCTAATCTGACTGTCCATCTTAATTTTATCCTCTTCAAAGATAATGTGGAGATACAGTAGGCCTAATTAGGGTCCCCTTGTGTTTGCCCTTCCTCAGGGAATATAAGAGTTCATAGATTTTTCCAAAAAATTGCCATTATCCACCTAGAATTCTTCTATGTCCTGCTTCTTTTAAATTACTATTATACAATCTATAGGTCAATATGAGTGTGTGTGTGTGTATTTTTTTTTAATGATTATTAATGAAAAATGTGGAAGCTTTAGTTATACTGAATATTGTAATCATCTAAGAGTATGTAAACGACATCTAATTATTTCACTTGCACAGCGCTCTTAACCATTTGAGAATATTGATTTTTTAATTTTGTTTTGTTTTTTTTTTTTTTTTTTTTTTTAGGGGGGGGGGGGATTATATGTTATGACTTAGGAGTCTTTTTCTTAGAAGCTACATATAATACTTAGAAATTATGTGCTTTACTTCAATCATGCCCGTGTTTGTGCTTTGCACTTGTAGGCTTTAGGAGACCTTTGTGTTTAAGTGTATTTGGCGCATTTAACAATATTTATTCAGCTTTTGTGGGTAGACATGAATTTTATTTTGGTGTTATTATGTTGCTTTATAATTTTGTTTGATGTGATACTCACTGTTTTTTTGTTTATAATATTATAATTTTTTTTACAAGTTATGGAGAGTACTAATTATGTGGTGGTGTCTAGAGTCTATTATCAATTACATACTAGTACAGAATATGTTTGATTTCTGCTTTTGGACACTTACTAATTTATTTACCCACTTCATCACATATTGCGAACTCTAGGTTTTGTTTTGAACCACAATTTGATAACTGTATGGATTGATATATGAAAGAAGACACGATTTGCTATTGTAATTAAATCCTATCATAGAGTGAATCCTCAATAATTGGTAACAATCTATTTGCTGTCATGTCAGATATGCAGACACCGGATAAAGTGGATCCTGGACCCGACGATGATACCCAGTTGAGGTGGCAGCCGCAGCATCGGTCAACTCCGCTTTGGAGGCACACCGTCAACGAGGTATGTAGTCGTAATATTAATACATAGTCATTTTATAATTACCTCGTGTGCATTACCTAACACAATGCTTGTCCGTGTGCAGGAGGTGCCTAGCGTCGTAAAGGTTCGACACCGTAAATGTGTACTACCACAGGGTGGGCTAGACCCACGTATCACACAATACATCGATGCAGCAAGTTAAACGCAAATTCTAACATAATTTGTTTGCTTAAATGCAAATTCACTTCTATTATGTTTGTAGTCTTTCACTCTCATTCCCTATTGACAAACTTTGTTTTTCCAATCTTTTCTAATTGGATGTTGCTATTTGCTTTCATTTTTTCAACCTTAAAGACTAACTAATGGTTAAAAAAGGCTAATTATGTTATAGATAACAAAAGTTTTTTTCTTCGTTGGTTAAGATGAATATGAATTTCAGTTTACATTCACTTTTTTCTAAAGGTTGTTGAATGTCATTTTTGGCACTGGGAAGTGAGAATCACTTAATGGGTTGCTGTGTGCTCTTGCTCTGTAGAAACGCTTCCGAGGCAAGCCAGTTGACTTGCTTCGAGTTGGGTTTGCCTCATTTTCCAACATGGCTTTTTTCTGCAAGCTGCATAATAGTAGTAGCAATTAAGATTTTCAACACCCATGCTCATAGAAAGGGAGATTAAAATGCAATATAAATTAAGTCTTCTTCATAAAATGTATGTTAAGCACAAAAGGTAGCCACCATTACAAAATTAGGAAAAAGTGAGTGAGTTGAGGCAAATGTAGGGTGCACCACATATAGATGTTATATAATTTCAAATTTTAAATAGGTTTTCTTGCCGGCAATCAGGGACTAAATGAGTAACAGCTTAAATATAGAGACATAAATTACAAGCAAATAAAGATAGAATGAATAGAATATTTAGTGTCAAAAAGTTCACACTATTTAATTAATAAATTTAAACTCACAAAGATTTATATAATTGATCATTCACATAGTTATTGTTTATCAAATAAAATTTATATTTTATAAGTCTATAATTAAAGTCATGTAATGCAAGAGTTTTTAACTAATTCAATATGATGTTGCAGGTTTCACCGGATTATTCAAGGTTTTTGATATGGAGGTCAACCACGCCTTGATCACGGCCTTGGTCGAGTGGTCGCGTCCGAAGACGCACACGTTCCACTTACCCCATGGAGAAATGGGTATCCCTTTGCAAAATATAGAGGTAATGCTAGGGATTCCGGTGGATGGGTTGCCTGTCACTAGGAAGATAGACATGACGTGAAGTGAGTTGTGCCGAGAGTTGTTGGGCCATGAACCTTCGCCCCTCATACCAAACTCAAACAAGTCTATCTTTGTTGGGGTGAGGATAAGATACAGGTGACTTGATGCACAGTTTGCCACTCCCCCAGCTGCGGACGCCAGTGATGAAGTAGTGCAATGACACGTCTGCTACCACCTAGTCCTATCAAACTGCTTCACGTGAATAATCTCTACATGTTATGAAATATGTATGCAAACTTTCTCACAGTACCCTTATCAGCCCGTTACTATTGCCCCAATTCCAATCATATCAAACTAAATCACGTGAATATAGTTCAAATGACTAATGCGGCCAACTTTTCCACTACTATGCGACAGCTTCTAACAGTTTCACCATGCTTACTAAGATAGAATCACATTCATGTGATTCATTATGCATGCTTCTGCACTACACTACATGGACCTATCATTGTTGCACCAAGACCAGTCATGTCAACCACATCAGACACACCACACATGCCAACAAACATTACAGTTGAGTGAGTCATTTTCTCAATTATGTGTGTACTGTTAGACATCTGATCACTGTTCTACCCCTGTCCGGCCAGATCAAGCACAAGCCCTACTATCGATCTCACGTGTATACTACTGTTACCTGCTGCACTTCATTACAACAGCTCAGAATTGCTACACCAAGTCTAGTCATATCAAGTGAACAGCCTACATGTACCAATTATTATTATGTGGTTCAGCTTACTCTTGTACCAATTATGAACTGCTGCACCCAGTCTAGTTATATCAATCAATCAAGCTGACTCGTGTACCAATTACTATTAGATGAACAACTTGCACTTGGCCAACACTACCACATCACACAATTGCCCATGCAATCCTTCTATATATAGTCATGTACGCATCGCATCTAGATACACCTCAATCAAATTCACCTTTTGCAATGCCAATGCGCAACTAGCTCTTTCTCCGTTTTCCTGATAACTACAGGAGAGAGAGAGAGAGAGAGACAACGATGAGAGGGAATATTATGCAAGACTACGACGAGAATGAGAGTACTGCATGAATGAGTCCAACTCTCTACATAATGATCTCCTTCTACTCGGGGCACCTTTGGTGGACCAAGCCTCCCTGACAATGCCAAAGGGAAACATGGAGCAATGTAGGTGGGCTGTGGCCAAAATTCAAAAGGAGAACAATCTGGTGTTCCTATTAGGACATATGTGAATCATGTTAAGAACATATGTAATTTAGAATTGGCTAATCCTTTGACAAAACGCACTTAACTTATAATTGGGTAGATCTAGGATGGTTTAAGTCTTCAAGAAACATGTTTTTCAAGTCAAGAGTTGAAGCCATGCAAATCTGTTCAAGAAACAAGTGAAGAAGTGCTATATTTTAAAACTCAACAGCTAGCTCTAAAGATGGCATCTATCGAGGTTTAAAAGGAAATTTTAGCCCAATACTTGACAGTTGCTCAACAGATAATCTATCTATCGAGATTTACGAAAATTAGTTTTTTAAATCTGATTTCACGCATATTCATGTGTATGTGTTTAGGCTTTCTTTTCTCACAACCCTAAACATATATAAATATTATTTTAAGGCCCTTCATGGGCTGGTTGCACTTGTTGTTGCAAGCATATTGTGACCGAAGACAATTTGTCCTAATTCATCTTTCTCTTGAAGAAGCTACTACGTTTGTACGCCGTAGGATTTCGTAAACTGAAGAACTTTACAGCCAACACCCTTCTCAAGTTGGTGTGTTAGTCACGTACTTGGATTCGTGCAAAGGAGTAAGCCGCGTACTGGAATTCGCACATCGATTGGTTAGTCACGTACTGGGAGCCGTGCATTGAAAATGAGAGATTATTACTACAGAACAAGTTCAATTGTAACCGCTTGTTGTGATAATAGTGGATTCTCGAGAGTGGTGACCTTAAAATCACTTAATGGGGTTTTGCCTCGCTGGCTTTCTCCATTCATAAACAAATCACTATATCAACTTTATTTTTTGTTGCATTTAACTTAGTTGGTCATTTTTTTGTGCTACCACACGTATTTCGTGTTAATTGAATTAATTAATTAACTTGACTAATTAATTGATTAATTTATCATAAGAGGTTAATACATTCTTGGCCTATCAATTCCTTCGTAGGTGCAGGTATCACCTACTACAGCTTGTAGAAGAGCAGGTCACTACAACCAACAAGTAACTCACCCCAGCAAAACGTAATAATGTCCTTAGCTATGAGGACTACCTATCAGAATGAATATCTATGTACTACATCGTCTAGCTAGGTTCTATGTGGGGTGCATACTATCTCTAGAATTATGTTATCAATGTTGGTAATGCTAATTGGTCGATATGCGGGTCATATATATTGATGGCATCCTGTGTAGAAAAATTTAGGTATTATGTGTTTTGCATCTAATAAATTGTCTACCTCTTTGCTATAAGTAGTCATTCAAGATTACACATCAAACGTGCATATTTGTGCAAACGATGATAAGGTTTACATTGTCCCCTTAATATAAACATTGTTCCCTACATAGTACAAATACAACAACAGTGACACATGTACATCTAAAACATAATTAAGGATAATAGTTATACATCAAAGTGCAGGTGGACCACAACATGATTACTCTTCATTTGATGTCTCCACGTCCGACTGATAAATGGGTGCTGCAAGAAATGATTGCATGTATTGTGCATGCTCATAGAACTTACACTCCACTTATTCTCAAATCTCCACCTGGGTCCAATATCGATTGAGACGTATCTTCATTCGATTATTTTCTTCTCTTATGCGGCACAATGCTCTACGAAGTTCGTCAATAATGTCTCTTAACATCTACGATGCAAGTTGTCAAGGCACTAGCAACTTATAACCGACCATCTTATCATAAAACATCTTCTGTTCACGAAGTAACCAATCCCACTCCGCCCTCATGGTATTGTGGACCTGTGCACTATTTCGAAGGTTGGGATTGATTGGATAGCTGAATTCATCTTCTAGTACCCAGCAACGACCCATCGCAGTAAACACATCGCATGGCCTGTAGCAATAAGGGTCACCCATTGACGCTGACTACAATACATCAAAAGATCGAGTTAATAATGTGCAGCAACTGTTAATAAATAATGTATAGTTGCATAACATGGTACACGACTAAGACATTTCTAAATTGATGTTTTAGTTTTACATGCTAGATCTATCGTGTGGCCCGTAATATAAACAAAAGAATAATCGTACAATGATGCATAATTCATGGCACTGTGTGAAACAGAGATGAGGATCTGGTCAAGTACATTGCAACTATGCAAATATAATTGATTTATACTACTATACACATGTGGAAATACACTATAACAATGGGAGCATGGGTACTCTCATTCATGTACCGTTTTTCCAGCCTGTACTGACATAACAAGCCCTGATACTCATATATTAAAAAATTTATGATATTTATACCATAAGATGAGCTTATAAATGCACCACAATACTAAATGGATTATTTCTATCCCACTAACTTCTTTGACTGACTAAGCTATGAGTCGCAACGCCTCAAGCTCAAAACATATGGTGCGAAACAAGTTTGGATCTACTTCAACAAACGCATCATCACAAGTTCCAACAGAATAACAATTACAGACATACACAGACCACTATGGAGGGAAATGGGTTAGAAAGAAAAGAGATTTCGTTAATATTTCAATATCCACGTACGAGAGTTTTGGAAGCATCAGGCACATCATGGTCGACAGAACTGCACAACTGAGTACAGATACCACCACAACAAAGTTCACCGCAGCACAACAACCATGGTTAGAGCTATATGAGAAGAGATGAGAGTTGGAGGTGTACTGTCGATGGCATAGGTTACAAGTTCCTAAGGCACAGTTAGCCGAGTTACCTAGAGATGAACCTACCAACATACTTGCTCGTCTTGAATGGGAGAACAATCAAATGCAAATGCGACTAGGCCATTTTCATGCAATCCAAAAGGCTAGGAAACATCTATCAGGGAAGGCGCAAGAGCGAGTCATCAAGTCTATTAATGAAATTACTGCTTTAGACGATAATAAAGATATTTCAGAATTCTCAAATTCAAGCAATGATGATTTCAAAAAATCCCTACCTACGAAGATTAGATGTTGTTGTTAATGTCTAGACATTCTCTGTAAGATGTAATGTTGTTGTCAATGTTTGACAATGATGATTATGTACGGTCAACTAAAGTATGGAATGCATTATATGTGAGTCCCACCACCTATGGACACATATTAACAAACAATAGATAGGGAGACCAGCATACAATTTCGTCTATTGTAACCACGTTTATTACTTTTGCATTGCTGATTTATTAATAAAAGCCTTCTAGAGTTATCAACATGACCATAAATGGTACTTATCATATTCTTATAATTATGTCTTATCCTTCACTTCACTAACCATCTTATAACAATCTAAGAAAAATAAGTTATATAGTTGATTAATTCTTGCTATGCTAAAGATTATCGTTCTTTTGTGATTAAATTTACTACAACAAGCAACCAAAATCACACCAATGTACTCACATAACACTCATTCAACCAAAAAATAAATTCACTACAATATCAAATGAAAATACCATTGCCATAAAATTCTGGTATGGATTTTTTTACCTAAGGCGATAGAAATTTCAGTTCAATCCAGAAGCAGCTATGGATCTGTGGAGCAGTAGTGGAATTCAGTTTAGACGAAAAGCAAGACAGTCTGAATGGGAGATGATGCAAAGTTATAACACGAGCATAATTCGATTTTAGAGATATCGATTTTGCTTTATAACTCGATAATTTTATAATCAGGTATATAACTTGATTTTATAGTAATCGAGTTATGTACAGATTCAAACAAATGAAAATGCCATGCTGGCGAGCCTGTGTGGTAAAAATCTCTTCAAAACTCGATTATAATATCATCGAGTTTTACGTAATACTCGATTATCGTAATGTCGAGTTTTAAAATAGGAGCAATTCCCTATATAATTTGAGAAATGGAGCAAAATGCTGGAAAGTTTTTTTGAAAGGGGTAAAACCCCATTTCGGCCTAAAACATTTTTTTTTGTGATGTTGCCACAGTAGCTAAGATCGAAGCTTGTTAGTATTTGAACAGTGTTTTTGTGTTTTTCATTTGTTCATATATAGTTCATGAAATATATCATGTTGATCCTAAATTTCCATTAATCACATGTGGTAACATGTTTATCTTTCAATTATTTTATTATGTTCATATGCTAGATCCATGATTTTCATAGATCACATGTTTTTCATTTAAGTTCTTGATCATGTTCATATGCTATGTTCATCACTTCACATGTTTCCCTTTTTAAACTTTTCAATCTTGAGCACATACTAAGTTCAAATCCATTTTCATTCATCACGTAGTTGTTTATTGATTCACCATTTTATGCTTGTATATATTCTTTGCAATTTCAAGTTTTTGTTTTTAACCATTCTTAATAACTAATGGCATGCTTTGTGTTTGTGATATATTGTTTAAGTAATGTGACATGCGAATTGACCATTATAGCTTAGAAGGCCAGCTTATTGGGCAAAGTGAGTGTCTAACACTTTCCTACCTTGTAAATTAGCCTCCAAACTTAGATCAAAAGTTCATAGACTAGGGTTTTATCCATGTAATTTTCATCTTTTTAGAATGTAACCACGAATAACGTTATGAAATTTTTCTCTTACATTGTATCTAGGACCTAAGTCAGATAATGTTTTAAGTTGCATTCAAATTGATGTACATTTTATCAAATCGATGAAAATGAGACATTCTATCAAATGGTTTTCTTATTTTTCTTATGAAAATAAAATAAGTAGCAACTCTTTGTAAAACCCTCAATTTAAGGGAGGAAAAAAATCAATTGAATCAACATTTTGAGATGCACTAACACGAATTCACACACTTACATAGTTTTGGCCAAATAAAAGAAAGGCAAGCTAAGATTGAGGTATGTCGACGCCCGACCCAAAACGGAGAACCATGGCCTTCGTTCGACAACCCGCCATGGCGACGCTCCCGCATGTGCAAGCCCATTAGAGGCCCCTCTCGATAATGGTATGGTTGGCACGGAGCTTCAGGTGCTCTCTCTCTCGATGGAGGAAGGTATTTGTCTACCTTTGGAGATGTGGCAGGAATCTTGGCCAAATTTTAGGTGATTACGAAAGTGAAGTTGCCACCAATCATTAGGTTTTTCGAAGGTGAGATTAGTCACCTGTTTCTAGTTGATTTTATTACCAAACATAGGCTAAGAAAAAGTGCATTTTTCCTAATCTAATGTGGATGGCAAAAAATTATGATTCTTAAGTCCAGAAGTTTGGTTACGTGTGGGGAAGGTGTTAGGCACTCCACAACGCCTGTTCAAGGACAGTCCTTTATTTTGATAAAATCTTAATTTTCGGAGATTAACAGTAAAAAACATTATTTTGGCATTGGCTTCTGGGGCTTTGCATGCATAGGGGGCTTTGAGGTTTGGCTTTTGAATGGGTGTGGTCCCAATCTATGCTTTCTTAAGGCATTCGGGCAAAGTACCAGATTTCCATGGCCAAAATTCGGCGACATGTCACCTTACTTTCGCGGTGAAAATCAGGCATCGCTTTGCCTTAAATGACATGGATTGTGACAATCACACCAGAAGGGGGCGAGTAGGTATATATATACATACATCATGCACAATACAAGCACAAGCAAGAAAGTAAATGCCTACATCCCTAGAGCATGGCCCAAAATATAGGTGCAAGAAAGTAAACCAGGGTCTCCATACTCTAAAGATGAGGACGAATGATACATGGCATAATATACCTAATACAACCCATCTAAGAAAGAAATGAGGGAGGAAGGAAAGGGGTTTAACAGAGTACATAACCAAATGGGAGAGGCTAGACCCCTAAATCTACTGAACATAGCCGCATGGCTTATATCCATATGCTCGCATCCTCGCCCTTTTTGCTTGCACCTGGGAGACCGTGTCCTAGCTCCATGCATCCTCGCTCCATGTGTGTACATGCAAAGTCAAAGACAAGAAACCAGCAGACAAGCAATGGAAAGAAAGAGGTGCGTAGATAATGCGCAATGGGTATAAAGCAAACAAGCATACAAGTGAAGCAAGCATAGCATGGTAAGCATAGAAAGCCAACGGGGGGCACAAACAAGCATGGTAAGCATAGCATCGCACGAAGCGGAAAGGGAAGGGTATGCATAAAGCAACCCAACATTTGGAGATGCCTCCTAAATGGTTACATCCGAACAAGACCTCATGGGCGTCAGATGTAACCACACAAGGTAAAGCCCATAGAGGGCTTTAAACATGGCAAAGCCTAGAACACAAGAGGCTAGCACAAGCATAGAGCATAGAAGTAAGCAAGCATAGACATGCAAATAGGATGATCCAAACCCTTTGATGTGGACCTTGGTGTATGGATGATGACAAAGACCATAGGGTCTAGATCGAGTCCTAACTATTAGGCCAAAACACAAGAAAATGCCATAAAATGAACAAAATGGCTACAATAGCATATGGCATGACAAACAAGGTCTAGGCCTAAGCACATAAACATGGCGTGAAGCACACAAGCACGTAGATGATGGCATAAAGCATGTAGAGAACATTGATCTAAGCATATAAGCACACCAATCTACACATATAAGCATGGGAATGCACATGTAAGCATGTGGATATACATCTAAGCATGTAGACATAAACATAAAGGCATGGAAGAACGTAAATCCAAGGCATACAAGCATAATAGGCGTAGGAGCATAGAACATGCATATAAACATGTAAATCTAAGCAAGGCATAGTTGGAAACATAATATCGAGCATGTGAGCATGTAGACCCAAACATCAACACATAAGAAAGAAGGATCTAAACATGGCATAAAGCATAAAGCATGAAACAAAGGCAACTAGCACGTGAAAACCATGGAAGCATATGGAAATAAGCCAAGAACATACTAGAAGCAAGGTAAAGCAAGAAACATGTTAGATAAAGAAATAAATCATGTTATTAAAGCAAGAGAAATAATATAAATGCTAGGGAAAGATTTAGAGAGCTAGGGGTGTGGATAGTAGCTAAAAAGCTACATCCACAGCCCTAAACCCCAAATCAAAAGTGTAGAACCAAGGAGAAGAAGATTGGGTGTAAGAATATTGGGTGTAAGAATAATACCTTGTATTTTTGGTAAAGAAGAAAGAATCAAGAGGCTTTGATGTGTTTTTTTGTGATTTTTTTGTTTGGAAGAGAGGATAAAAGCTCAGAAATCACCCAAGCAAAGAGCACGCAGCCAGGAAGTCTTTTTTTGGTCTGGAGGTGCCTGGGGCCTTTTATAGCCCCAGCGCAAATTACGAGGAGGCAGCCCACCTTCAAAAGTTCTCGGATCAGGTTGATCTTGACACCCCTGAAAATATTTTGACTTCCTGTTTCTAAAAAGGTATGGAACTTGAAAATCCAACGGTCGGATCAAAAGTTATGGCTCCTAAAAGTTAGCGGTGCATCGATTAGTGTGTTAACCCGATTTTCATGATATCTTGGCCGTTCTAACTCCGGTTTCGACCCATGAATCGTTGTTGGACTGAGAATTTCATAATCTTCGCAATGGTGTTGGTTTCAAGCCATTCTAATAGCCAAATCAAAATTAGGGTTTCTGGGGCCCACTAGGAGTCAATTCCCGGTCAAAGTTGCCAAAAGTCTCCAAAAATCTCGGGTTTGATGTAAAACTATGAAAGGTGATATTTTGAGGGGATTTTGACTTTCGGTCAACCCAGGGCTGATTAGGGGTATTTTGGTCATTTTAGCTGATAAAGGCACTTTGGGTGCTTCGATGTCCTAATGGGTTATGCCACATCATTCTGGATGTTCTCGAGGCCCCTTGGAGAGAATAATATTTTTGGATTTTTTCAAGGTCCAGCACACAAATCAAGGGTGGACAAAATACAGTATCAACAAGGTATCTCATAGATATTACTAAAGTTCACAATTACTAATCTCCAAATGATCTGAATAATTACCATGTAGTAATTAGTCAAAATGAAATGATTTTAACTAAAAGTCAATATGCTTATAATATCCAAATATAAGTTAGTGTTATATTACTTGGCGATAAACAACTCAAAAAAATTCTTGTGCCCAATACATTTCTCCTTCCAACATGTAGTCAATAAATGAAATTAGCTCTACAATAATAAATACATTATATCCATCGATAGTTAAGCAATACTATAATATGAGTTCTTTGATTAGAATTAGAAGATAAAAGAGGATAAACTTGGTGTATCTTGAAGGCAGAGAAAGTGTGTGTATTGTTGTTCACAACAAAGCTTCAAACAAAGTTCTTCAAACCAAGCATACTTACATGATAATTCTCATTCAATGTTTATAGTGAATGCTCTTTAATGGGAAATGGATGTATATTAACCAAAAGGTTTTGGCTAGGGGAACTTATTGTTTTGCTCTAGCTATACTTCATTTTATAGTCTTTTGGGAATGGGTTGGTTAGCGATAGTAGAGATAGCAAGGTGTGTGGATACTCTATTTTGTTCCAACCTATACCCAAGGTCCCCAATTTGAATGAAGAAAAAGCCTCATTCTCCTTCCAAAATGATCAACACCGCGTATCAAGTTCCCATCCCAAAGCCCAATAAAGTTCCTTGACAAATTTGGCATACACCAGTCATTACCGTTGTACGCTAGTGATTATGTGACGTACGCCACTTAGAGACAACAATCTTAAAATTACTCAATTTCATATCTAACTCAATGTTGGTTAGCTTTCAACTGGCCATCATGTCCACCAACCCTTAGGGTATAGTCTTTTAGCTATAATTTCTCTTATTTCTACAATTTCAAGAGATACACAAATATCATACCGAAACTCAGCCGATACAAACCCTTAAACTACCATTCCCTCATTTTCAAGGTGATAAAGCAAACTTTTGAATATCGTACTTAATTTTTTAACTTTAATTGTTGGAAAGCTAGTGTCCTATTTTCAGTTAACACTATTCTACTTAGGGCTATCCAGACCCGACCGGAGCCCGACAACCCGGCCAACCCACCCAACGCCAACCCAATTTCGACCCGAACTGCAGGTCCAGTCAGCTGACGGCAGGTTTCCATTCTCAAAAATCAACGCCAGCAGGTCGAGTGGCGAGTTTGCATCTCCAAAACCCGAGCAACCTGAACCCGATCGAAGCTGTAAAAAAATCCAGCCAAATCCTACAAAAACAAGCCAGATCCGGCGAGATCTTAACTAGATCCGGTGAGATCTTGACCAGATTCGACTAGATCTGGTAGGATTTAGCCCAATCCAAAAAAATCCAATCAATTTTTAGCGAAAAAATGCAGATTCTGATGAGTTTTTCCACTTTTTGGCAAAATTTTCCAATTTCCGATAGGTTTTTCCAGTTTTCGACAAGTTTTTCCAAATTCTGGCGACGCTTTTTTTCAAATTTCAATGCCCTTTTTTATTTCGGCGACCAACCCGGCCCGACCGCACTCACCCTCACCCGAAACCGACTCGACCAATTTTTCCAGCGGTCGATTTTGGGTTCCTCCGCCCTCCAACCAACGCTGACGGGTCGAGTCCAGGTTGGGTCCAAAACTGACCCGACCGACCAGTGGATAGCCCTAATTCTACTCCCCTCCACTCCCCCTCCCTCCCCCCTTAATCCAAACAGGCCCTAAGTTGTGGTTAGAGATTCAACAAATGAACCGTCAACAAATCACACTAAGTATAGACCAAATTGAGGCATGGAACTTTAACATAATCCATATTCTCCTCTATTATTTTTGGTTAATTCTAGAAATCTACCCAAAGTGGCATACTCCAAAATTAATGGTTGTGCCGTTCAAGGACTAGCATAAGCCATATTTTGGGCATGGACTTGGTTTAGGTTCAGTGCACTAGTGCACTAAACCTGGTCAGATGGTGACACATATCTAAAAGTGGACACATGTCATTATCTCAACAGGTCCAATACCACTAGACACTAGACCTAACCCTGACCCTTTGGGCATATCCCATTCAAGGCATTATGGCATATGCCACTCAAAAGAAGTGCAAGCCATTTAGGAGTGGTGTATGACATTATAGGCATGAGCCCTAATTTTATTTTGTTTCCAATTTTTTATTATGTACAATTTTATTTAATGTCTAATGTTTTTTTTTTTTACTTGTTTAATTTTCTTTAGTCAATAAAACCAAAATTACAAAAAAATAAATTCAAATTTCTTCAATCAATGGACATTTAATTCTCCTTTTTTTTAGGGATAAGTTTTCTTCAGGGATAAGTTTTCTTCATTTGGTAGGATATTTAGTGTGAACTAAACAAGGAAAAGACATAAGCATTAAATGGTGAAGATTTGTAAATTAAATGTTAATTTGAATTAAAAAATTCTAAATAGGGAAATCATTAATCACTTAAATTGAAGATGAAATTTTTTTCCTTAAATGCAATAAATTAAATTATATTGGTTAATTTGAATTCTAAATTTTTTTCATAATTTTTTTTTTTTGAGAAACCAAATTTTTTTCATAATTAATAAATTGATAAATTACGTATTTAGTTTATGTCCTTTACACCATATTTTAATTTAGTCTCTAACATTTCAATTGTGTCAATTTGTTCCCTAACTTTTCAATGTCATGTTAATTTAGTCTCTACTATTATTTTTTTAAATGGAAATTGCTGACGTCGCAAACGGCCAAAATAAAAAATTAGTTTATTGCCACATCAACACAGACTAATTTTTATTTTGGTCATTAGTCACGTTAGTAATTTCTATCCAAGAATAATGGCAATTACTAAATTGAAATATAGTATTGAAAGGTTATGGACCAAAGTGACACAATACCAAAAGGTTATGAACCAAATTGACATAATTGAAAGGTTATGGACCCAATTGAAATATGGTATAAAGAATAGGAACCAAATATGTAGTTTACCCTTAAAAAATCAATCCATATTTAATTAAGGAATAAAGGTTAAATACTATTATAATGATACAAAAATAACATTTTATAGCACAAAGTATTCATCCAGCAAAACTAAGATCTCAAACATGACTACATGAGAATAAAAATAATCAAGATATTTTTGTGGAATCAATTACCTCTAACTAACATTTACTTCATTTGTAAAAACTCTAGAATCAAACATGATGTTTAGAAGTTTAGTTCTTAATAGAATATTACACAAACACACGGACGATGGAAATAAAAATATGAAAAAGATTCACAAACATGAAATATTAAAGAAAAATTATGAATAACAAAAGTAACTATGAAAGAGAAATTCATGTAAAAAACACCTTGAGGCTTAAGGACGAAGGGTTTGTAGAAATAAAAGAGCAGAAACGACATAGAGAAGATAAATCACATAAAGGGTGATTTATGTCGCAGAAACGATATATATATATATATATATATTAGCAGGTCAGTTTGATTTAAAACTCTCCATGTTGCTGAGCAATAGTTGGTTTAAAACTTTTTAGTTCACTGAGTAGTAGTTAGTTTAAAAATCTTCATTTGGTCTTGTTAGATTTAAACCCCTGAGACAAACAATGTTTAACCAATTTTAAGGCCAAGTTATTAATTAGGTCAACTATGAAAGCCTTAGGTTAAACAAATAATCAAACATATCAAGCATAGCAAAAAAAGTAAATAACACAATAATATGATGACTTAGAAAAACCAATGAAGCAAATTAATTTCAAGGTAAAAAACCTGGGGGGACCAATTCCAAGATGAACAATCCACTATCAAATGGAGATTTACAGTTAAGAATATCAATACATAGTAAATTTAACTAAAGTTAACAAACTTAGCTCTGAATCCCATAGACTTCTCTAATATGGATCTATTCCAAACATGAACCCCCAATCCACGCACTTTAAATTCCCATTGAAGCTTTGGATCAACGTAATCCTCCAGTCTACGACTTCAAGACTACCCTTGAAGATTTAGATTCAGCACTTTTGATAACTGGCTTGCAACAACTTCAGATCTATTGGTTCTCATAGTATGTAGATTGATTTCCGATAGTGACTTTGAAATGAGAAGGCACAGAACTTTTTAGATTTCAAAAGAGGAAAAGGTTTCTCTCCAAACTAGTTTATAGAAAAACCCTTCAAACTTCTCTGATATGTTTTTATTGGGTGTAAATTTTGAAAATCTAACAGTTGGATTGCATGTTCTTATTATATCCTCTATACTTGCAAACTTTCAAGAAGATCAAATATTAATAGCTATGTCATCTATCAAATGTTTAAATTTCAAGTTTTTGTAATCTAAAATTATGTATAAAAAATAAGTTTATTCATTGAATAGTAAATAACATTCAAATTGAATGAAATTTGACATGTGTGTTAAGAACATAAACTACATTAAAATCAACAATCAGATTTTCACAATTAACATAAAAAATAAAAAAAAATAAAAAAAAGATATAGGAGGAGTTTAAAGGGTTTCTCTGCAAACTAGTTTTGAGATAAACTTTGTCCCTTAAAAGAGAAGCTCCAAAGTATTCTAAAAACATGCCTTAAGATTTCCTTTGAATATTATGCGAATTAGATCTGAAACCCTAATCATCTGATGGGCTAATGGACTATTGTGCCGAAAAATAAATTCTGCATAATTGACTTATGATCAATCGAAGCTTTCTTTCAATCAGTTGAAACTGCTAAAATCTGATTCCATAAAACTGCAGCTTCCTTGTTTTTGTACTCTTACTTGCAGTATCTTGAGCATTGTATAATCATACCTATACAATGTGGTGTATTTGGAGGGAGCGAAATTGGCGGACTTTTGAGAACATGAAAAAATCTGATGATCAGTTGCTTGCTTCTTTTAGTTGTTCTTTTTTTGAATGGTCTAGGACTTGGGGACTTACCTCTAGTGATTCTCTCCCTTTGTTCCTTAGTTCTTTATTTTGTAATTAGTTTTTTGTCTATTTGTTTCTTTTTCAGTAATCTTTGGTCTGCCTTATGCTTTTTCTGCATGAGGTAGCTTTTTGAATATACATCTTTCTTATTTATCAAAAAAAAAACTATGATTTATATCTAGACAAATTTGTGCTCTCGTGATTGCCAACAAATCTATACACCTATAGGACCTAATAGGCCTAATAAATAAATAAATTATGTGTAAAACTATGAGATTACCAAAACTTATGTGGCAAAATATTAGAAGATCAACTAATAGTCAAACGTTTTTGGTTTGGTTTAAAATTATTCATGTTGTTGAGTAGTCATTGGTTTAAAACTCTCCATGTTGCTAAGTAGTAGTCGGTTTAAAAGACCCCATGTTGCTAAGTAGTAGTTTATTTAAAACTCTTCAATTTGCTGAGTATTAGTCGATTTAAAACTCTCATTTTGACATAATAAACAAATTAATAAAAAATGATGTGTAAAATTGTGGGACTACCAAAGTTTATGTGGTAAAATTTTAATAATTCAACTAATAATCAAACATTTTCGCCTATTATAAATTATATAGATTATGTTTAATAAGTTAGATTTAATTTGGAATCATATCAAGATTTAATAAATCAAAACTTAAATGATTTAATCAAATATGAATCAATTCCCAATCAAACTAAAAATTAAAAATATTATTAAGAAAAAAATCATTCATTGATGGTGATTAAAAGTCATACTTTCTCTAAAATATTTTGAGGCTTGAATTTAAGTAATATAGATGATGAAGAACATTAATGACTAACTAAACATGCAAGAACATTTTTCAAAATGACAAGAACTCATCTAAGTAAATCAATTAAGTTTAGGACCAAATTTGACAGCAAATTTGGTTGTAGCCTAAGGCTACAACTTCATTCAATATTTTTTTTATTGAATGTGAATTTTGGCAAATCCACCATTGAATTACATTTTTTTCTTATATCTTCCATGATTGCAAAATTTCAAGAAGATCAATGATCAATAATTATATCATCAATAAAATATTTAAATTTCAGGTTTTTGTAGTCTAAAATTATACAAAATAGATTAGTTTATAGATCTAATAGTAAATAACACCAATTAGCTGGAAATTTGAAAAATGTGTTAAGAACATAAAGAACATGAAATTCAACAAATAGATTTCTAAAATATGTAGCCATGTTTTTTTTTTTAATGCGAGTTATAGCATTATTCTACAACTAAGTTTATAGTCAAACTTTGCCTTAAGTTTAATAAGGGAAGATGTCCAACACTTAATGAATACTTCGCTTCAATTAATGACTCTCTCTCATAAGACTTATGCATAAACTCCAAGTAAAGATCCATCCATCTGTTTGATGCTCATATGTCAATATGTTTGGATACTCATTTACTTGGATGATCACATGTTTACACGTTTGGTTGGTAATAACGTTTATGTTTTCTACTCTTTTGCAATTCTTTTAGCTAGGTTGTTTTCCTTTTGTGTGATCAGCCTTTTAGTTTAGAGGCTAGGGTTAAGGAATAGATGCATGCTTTATGTTATGTTTGGAAGTTTTGAGAGAGAGGAGAGTAGAGGGAAAGAGAGTAGTGGAGAAGAGAGTAGAGGGGAATGGTAATCCTCCACCTTGTTTGGATGTTTTTAAAATTAAGTAAGGGGAAGAAAATAATTAGTCTTTTCATTTGTAATTTTGTTAATATAGTAAGAGCAAATTTGGTAATTCATTTGGTCAAGCATTTTTATGCTCCACTCTCCCTCCAAATCTCTCCAATTTGGGGGAATTAAAAATGAGGGGTTAAAAGTAGTTCAAACCCCTCCAAATCTCTCCCCCTCCTTCCTTAAAAAACATTCAAACTAGGTAATTTAATTACTCTCCCTCACTCTACTCTACTCCTCATCTTTCTCCCAACATCCAAACATGGCATTAGGGGCCAACTTAGTAAAATATATTTTAGTGTAATCCAATAATACAAGTGAGACTCAGCTACGTCCAAGTAGTTTCGGATTCCAAACATCTTCCTAAAAATGCACCTTAACTCCAAACCTAGTTTGGTGTTAGACCTTTTCTATAGCGATTCAAGTTGGTTCCTAGATCTATAACTAGATGGCAACTCTTGGTTAAGAGAAAATTATACCCATTTTTTGTTCAATTTAAAGAAATAGATATGAATTGACATCATAATTAAGAGTAAAATTGATAATTTATAATTTTCTAATATAGATGGAACCTTTCCCCCTCCAAATCCTCAAATTTGGAGGAACTAAAAATGAGGGATTTGGAGTGGTTGCTTACCTCTCCAAATCTTCTCAAATCCTATCCCCCCACCCTTTAAAAAATTCAAATGAGGTCAATTAAACACCCTCATCCCCTTCCCTCTCCAACCCTCCTTCCAAACGCACTGTGAAGTGGATAATTATCTCGACAGTAATCTATCTTGGCTTGCCTTAACGGTAATGAAACAGGCTTTTCAACTAAAAAGGACCAAACTCACAGTGAACCCCTCAAGAGCACACTCTAAACGTAGATAATTTTATTGCTAATATTTTCATAAAGTATAAAGTTCTACTTCTACTTATTGTTCCAAGTAATAACCATCATTGTTCTCTTACTTAACCTAAGACTACTAGCATCAATTCAATAGAGCTTTAGCCAAATCTAAGCAACCCTTAATCCACTATTTACATATAGAACAACTTAGGTACAGTACTTAGATGTTATTCCTTAGATTCCCATGTTAAGATTTTGTCATGTGGATATTTTCTTATGAAATGAAAGTGTACTTTTTAATTAAGTAGCCACATGGCTGAATCTTAAAAAGAGAACCTAAGGAACAACACCTAAAATACTATACTTAAGTTTTGTCTTTACACAGACCTACATTAGCCCCTACACTCTATTTGTATTTCATTTAAATATTTTTTTCTTTCATTCTTTCTTACACATTCAGCCAATTCACTATCAACTACCAAGACCCAAACAAACTGTCAATTACCGAATTTTACACATTTAACCAATTCAGTACAATCCACAAACTCTCTACATTTCACAACCCAGATTACACATTCAACTAATTTGAATGTCCCTAACACTGATCTGATTTCCCCATTCAAACTAGATTTATGCATCAGCCAAAATTACACATTCATCATAGATTTACGCATGTTACAAACACAATACAAGAAATTAGCTACCAAACACCAAATAAAAAACAACAGAGCATCATGCCCGTAATCAATTGCTCAAAATTTCACATGCATTTATCAAATTACAAAGATTATGAACAAATATGGGGTTAAACTAAAGGGAAAAAACAAAACCAAAATCAAGAATATATAGGTTCTGTTCTTTCTTCAGACTCAAACTCTAAAGAGTCGGAGCCTTCCAGTTTGAGATGCCTCTGTGGAGACCAAAGTTGACCAAGCTGCAAACACTGTGTTGACTAGAACAACCGAATCGGAAACTCAAGTTCCAGCCCGAATTTTCTTGATTTATCATGAGAAAGAGAGCTCTGGTGCGGGGAAGGGCCAGGAGAGAGGGAGATGTGTCAATCACTCAATACATGTTCATAAATTACTTTTTGTCGAAAGCCTATTGAGCTTTATGTAGGAGCTTTTAGGTGAATTTAGCTCAATTTTAGCTTAAAAAATTATTTGTTGAGCCTAGGGTGAGTTCTCAAAATGCCTCGCAGTTGTGATAGAGGTCTTAGAAAAGTAGAACCTCAAGCACAAACGTAAATTGGTGCTATCAAATTATAGATCAGCAGGGGTGGCTAGCATGTCTTTTTGCAGGACTCGCACTTAAAATCCCTGCAGGCTCCTCTATCAAAACAGAGGAATGGGGAAGCTTCATGAAGCATTTTCACGCTGAAAGTTCTCAACAGAAACAGGGTATTTTGTTCAATTTATTTTCATACTTAGAATGAATAACAACACTCCTCTGTGTGTACAGTACACCTCACAACAACCCAATGAAATGGCAAATCAAATCACACCATCGCAGGAACCATGCTGATACCAGAAACAATGAGCATGTTATATAATATCCCTAACTCCTGAGTTTTTACATTTACACAATGACAGCGTCAAACAAATAAATTTATCAGACCATAAAATATGGATATAATAACTATGACCATGCAGGTCACTGTATTACAAAGCAAATACATAAAAAAAACACTCGTTGAGTGGTGCTTCATGCTTGCCCTTTCTTTCCTACCAAAAACAAGAAAGAGAAACAAAAGGTTGTCAAAAAGTTTTAAGCGGGGTCTGGTTTAATTTTAACCCTCAAGACCATCCAACAAAAGTCTTCCACACCCCCAGTCACCCTAGTTACAAGCCCTACTTCCACTTACAACACTAAGCCAAAGCAAAAACAACAGCGTTAGAAGACATGCTCAAACCATTTTAAAGTACCCCTCAAACTAATGTTGTTCAAGGGGAACGACGGGCATCTTCATTAGCTGCGCGGTACAGGTCATCATCATCCTGAGGTATCATGCCTTCCTCTTCTTCTTCCCCAAAATAAGAAGAATGAGATCCATTGGCAAATCCCCTATCATCCTTCCCACTACCTGAGGATCTTCCCCACCCTTGTGGTGAATCCTTGCGTTCCCTGGCATTCTCACTATTATAAGGCGGCCCACGCTGGTGTTGAGGTGGTGAGGATGGCCGACTCCTTTCCATCATTGCCTGGTGAAAACTGCGTGGCGGGCTGCGCTCACGACTGCGGCTGCGCTCACGGTTCAAACCTTTATTGCGGTCACCCCAAGCAGGCCCCTTGGGGCTCCGGCTGCGACCTCTATCTTGTCCATAGTTATTACCACGGTCAAACCTGTAACGGTAAAAAATTACACATTACTTCTCAAAATACTCTTTTTTAAGTGCAAACTACACATTATCATGGCTCTTGTTTTTTTCTTTGATAACTCAGACATTAATTCCTATTATTTGAAGTCCAACACACACACAAAAATAATATATACAAATAAACAAGTGTTTGAAACAAAGTCCTGACTGAATGCTTCCCCAACCCACTATATATAAATAAATAAATATATATATATATATATAGAGAGAGAGAGAGAGAGAGAGAGAAGCAAGCTTTTGAAATTAAAAGACCTAATTGAATTGGTTTTACTCCCCTCCAAAAAGCTGTGGCCACAATAACAAAGAAAAGAGGAAAACACTTCCACAGAAATATGAAATCCAAAAATGCAGATAAAAAAAATTCAGGCAAAATTCCAATTTATGCATATTATACAAGTAAATATTAACAAATACAAAACCATGTAAAGAAATTGGTAGGCTGAAATAATAATTGTACCATGGTACAATGAGAGGACTTCATTCTCTAGAGGCACCAAACCCAATAGATAGATTTAAATGCACTGATTAGTTGTTAAAAAAAGAACAAACAGAAGCGCCATTACCTCTCACGTGACTCATTATCATATCCACGACCTCTTCCACCATAACCCGAATCGTTACGTCCACCCCGACCCCCATCACGACCACCAAAACCAAAACCAGAACCAAAACCAGAACCAGAACCAGAACCCCATCGTCTGGACCTGCCCATCATCCCACCACCACGAGAAGCCATATCACGAATTTCTGGAGGGACACGCTGATTTGCGCCTTCCAAAACTTTGATGAGATCTGAAGCATACTTGGCATCCTGGTCACCGAAGAATGTGTAAGCCAAACCAGTGGCACCTGCCCTCCCTGTCCTTCCAATCCTGTGAACATAATCCTCCACTCCAGTAGGAAAATCATAGTTGATAACCACCCTGTGACAGAAATTGTGACTAATCCTCAACATGATTTTTTACCTCAGGACACAATAATACAGCCTTTTCTTTTCTGGTTTTTTATTAACTTAGAAGTTAAAAGCATCATAACATACTTCAAATAGTCACCTCAACATACTACTATGAGTCACACACACACCAAAATAATAAATAAATAAACTACAAATATGTAATTCTCCTACTCTTTAAGTAATCAATGTCATGCAAATTGAATGTATATTCTCAATTCAATTTCCAACATAGCCAAAGTAGATGCTAGATACAAACAATTTTTGGGATGCAAGATATTTTACTCTTTGACAAGCTTTATCCTTTTCAGTGCATTCATAATTAACCAAAATTTCATTCAGCTACAATTAAAACTTCAACCACGTAATGTGTTTTAAAATTCTCAGGGGATATGGGTTCATAAAAGACTTGAACCGATATCCAATAATATGCAGTAGATATTGTTTCAGGATGTATCATTGCCCCAAATTTTGATCCTTGGAAAATAATGTACCATAGAATGCAGTACCAAAACCTAGATAATGCGACTATAAAATAGACAGTCCCCAACCTGATGTCTTTGATATCCAGCCCTCGAGCTGCAACGTCAGTGGCTACAAGAACTGGAGATCTCCCAGTTCGGAACTGACTCAACACATGATCCCTCTCACCCTGTGATTTGTCTCCATGAATGGCAGCAGCACCAAACTGGCGAGTAAGGTTGCGGGCAAGTTGATCGCACATCTTCTTGGTTGAACAAAAGATAATTATCTTTGATCCTGGTTCTTGAGATCGTAATATCTGCTCCAGTCGTCTGTGTTTCTCCATGGATGACAACACTTCAATATGCTGCAAGATGCCAATAAAAAAAGATCAAATAGTTATCGCACAAATGACCATAAACTTCACCAAAACACATACATAATGAAGGATTAAACAAATAAAGAGATATTTCCACATGCTTCACACTAAATTATGACAAGCAACAATACTAAAATATGTTTCACACCTGCGTGATGGACTTGTTTGCCACAAGCTCATCCACATTGCCAATGTTAACCTGAACAGGATTGACCAGCAGATCTGCAGCAATTTTCCGAACCTCCTTTGGCCATGTTGCTGTGTACATGAGGGTCTGGCGGCGAGCAGGCACCTCCTTTACAATCTTCCTTATCTGAGGTTCAAAACCCATGTCTAGCATGCGATCGGCCTCATCAAGCACAAGGTAAGAAACTTGATGGAGGCTAATTCTCTTCATCTCAAGAATATCATTCAAGCGGCCAGGAGTGGCAACCACTACATCTGCTCCTCTCTCTATTTCCCTTAACTGGGGTCCCTTTGGTGCTCCTCCGTACAAACACTAAAAACATAAACAAATAATACCATCATTAATATCCACATCATGTATAAGAAACAGCAAACATATTATAAGAAACTTGCTCAATGTTTAAAATATGGATAGAAGTACATGAACAATTTCACTTTCTAAACAGAAAAGATATTTAATAATATATTTTTACAAATGTAATTGGAGAAACAGGTAATCTACCGTGCAAGAAATTCTTGATGACTTTCCGAACTTCAAAGCTTCTTCTTGTATCTGTGTTGCCAACTCCCTTGTTGGTGACAATACCAGCACAGTAGGACCTAATTGAGCATCATTACGGGTGCGCTTCAGGTGAATAAATCCTGGAATCAAGTAACCCAAGGTTTTCCCCGAACCAGTTTTGGCAATTGCCACTATGTCTCTACTTTGAATAGCAATCGGCCATGACTGTGCCTGAATTGGAGTTGGCGCAGAGAACCCAGCACTGTGTACCTGGAAAAAGCAAAAATCCAGCAACCCCTGTGAGAGAGGTACTGGCTTCAAGATTTCTGGTGGTTTTTTTTGAGCCTATAGAGGATTGGCTAATGGCAGAAGAAGCACCATCCCCCATATGCAGGCGGCCAATGCTTGCTGATGCAAGCTAGAGCAGGAGGAGGCCTCTTCTTATGTTTGGACCGAGTGGCAGACTTAATCATCACCAACGGCAGTCCCGGCCACGAACTCCGGTGATTCGGAAAGCCCTTCCCAAAATTTGGTCCACCATAAAAGGGCGCTCCAAATTAATGGCAAGCCCCCCACAAAGAGGGCACACAGCGTACGACATTAGCTCCTCCCAGGAGCAAATATCGCACCTGCGACAAAAAGTACAGACGGCAAAAAATATTAACATGAGTCTGAAACTCAACGTCGGACCTCCAGCAATCACAGACTTTGCACAAGAAACACTCAGGACATAGTTTAGCAAACTTACATGAAATCTTGGCAACCAGTTTACATAAGGACCAAAAAGAAAAAATAACATGACCAAAAGAGAAACAGAAGTTCATACCTCTCTGAGAAGCTCAGGTGGAAAGCCAGAAGCTTCAAATGAAATAAAAGGTGGAGGAACATTATCACCCTGAAAATAAATTAAGGAAAATAGATTGTCAACAATAATAAAAAGAACACATCAAACCATAAAATAGATGTAAAAATTATAAACCTATGTTTCTGAACATAATTTTTACATAATAAAACGAAAGAATACAACTTCAGACACCCAAATGGTTCATTAACCCACAAGAAATAGTGTTGATAACAGTTAGCCTGCCCCACTTTTCACCATACAGCTGCTAATGAAAAGTGGAAACAATAATGGCATTACTTCAGTATAAGTGATGTGAAATAATATAATTCAGGTATGTGAAACTTTGTTTGTGGAGGAAAAAGAGCATACAGCAGTTTGTTATGATTTAAAAAGTGCCAGCAACATAAATCCACACATATTCGGCCCAGCAACATAAATTCATTAACACTAATATCTACTTTCCCCCTTCTCTTCAACGCACAATAGAGGATAATCTACAATCACATTCTCCATGACTCATAATCAAGACAAACAATTTAATATAAATAACTAACCATTATCTAACTCAAATTAAGTTTACAAATTCTGAAAATCAACAATGGATCTAGTAATCATTGAAAGGAGGACTCAATGTGGCAGACAGTTTCCAATTATCCAGTCAGATATAAGGTCAAGATCACTAAAATTTAAACATCAGTGTATCACACCCAGTGCATGAAGTTTTTCAATACTTACAGAAACAGTTATTTCATGCCGGCGACGGTAAGCCTCAGGGGACAAATCAGCTCCTACATCTGAAGCTCCATGTCCTCTTGTAGAAGATCCTCCATGTCCGACACTGAGTGTGCCATTTGGACCATTACTGGAATGCAAAGATCCACCTCTTGCACTCTAATGCAAAATCATAGACATTTCATTAGACCCAATTGAAGGGTAACGGTACAGAAAACATGTAAATACATAATATATCCTCGTCATAGTAATGGCAGGCAGGGGAACCTTCAGTCTGTCCCCTCGTTCCTGTTTTAGATAAGTGTTACTGGTCATTTTGAATTTGATTTGTCCACATTTTAGGTTTCAAGGTGTTAATCTATTCATAGAATTTTATACTTTCATATGCAAAATGCAACATGGAACCATCTTTACATAATGTGAACAAGAAACATAGAGAATCTGAATCAAGGCACCTAATCAGACACCAATAAAAGAGACAAATGTTTGGATTTGAGGCTCTTGACCAAAAGCAACAAAAGCTACAACTACGCTCATTTTGAGGCTCTTTAATGTGATGCGACAAAAGCTACAACCCTGATTATGGAAACTCAATGCCACACACTAAGCCCATTGCAAATTGTCTCTGCTAAACTCTTTATTTCTTGAAAGGAAAATATAATTTGCATACCATGGGATTAGCCCTGTGACTTCACCAACACTCCTTATTTTGGAGGATGTGCCATTCAGTCCAAGGACTATTGATTTCTATGGAACATCTTTCATTACTCAACAACACAAAAACAGATATAATCCAACTTTTTAATAACTTTTTTTGATAATTCAATCGTTGGGGGAGGGGGATTTGAACCCTAGATGTCTCCATTGGAAACACCAAGAAGTGCTGACCAGTTGAACTACAAGGCTCTTTGGCATATCATCCAACTTTTTAAAGACTTAGCAATAGATATCATCTATCCAGCATGCATCATATTACTAGAACTGCATCTATCACAAAAAGGGTAAATCATATACAAACAATTATTTTTTACAAGTAACCCAACAAATCTTCATGTATGTCCATGTGATCTCCAACCTCTTAGAATGTGCAAGAGGGGATGCTTCTAAAACACAGAATTTTTTTAGTTTCCAAACTCTACACCCACTAAAAGCACAAGTTTAATTAAAAGGAAATCATATAAAATTAACACTGACCACACCACATAACCATACATGAAACAAAGAAAGAATATGAGTGGAACACAAACCTGCTGGCTCCTTGATCCAACCTCAGGTTTTGACCCTCCATTGCTGCCTCTGGCATACTTATCATCATCATCAGGACTATAGCCGCGTCGCTGTCCTTGAGAAGATTGCTGAACTTGGACAGAAGAACTAGGCACTGAAGACTTTGGTAGAGCCGCCGAGTGTGCAGGCCTCTCATATTGAGTGACATTTGTCTCTGGATTCCAAAAGTAAAGGTACCCAGTTTTACCATCAACAAGGCCTCTCCACGGTCTGGGAAGCGTAGGGTCCTCTGGAGCATAACGTGGACCTGAAGAAGAGGCAGTCGCAGTGGCAGCCATTGCAAGGGAACAACCAAAACAATCCAACACAAACCTATTATACAAAACATGTTAACTTAAAAAGACAAGCATTAAATCCCAATAGAAAAAGAGAATCACACAAAAGAAACAGCACATAACCTCAAGAACACTAAACTTAATCTAATTCCCACTTGTCAACAAGCTCAACAAATCAGCAGAAGCAAAGAAGCAAAAAAAAAAAAATACTCTAAAAATGAGATGGGTTTATTATAAAGATAAACACTTTCCCACTAAACCTAGAAACTGAGTCAACTAAGTTCTACTTTAGCATAATAATCTTCATTATCTGAGACCCCAAACAAACAAAAAACAAAAAAAAACCTCTAACCCAACACAAAATACAACAGCACAATATTAACAAAACCCAATAAATCTGAGCAAACCCTAGCTCAAAAAAAAAACCACAAAAAAGCCTGAGACTCACACAAACACACAAATCCAAAACCCCAGATCCACAATCTTCCACTAACCCTAAAAAAAATTAAAAATTAAAAATCTTAACTTTACAAAAAAAATAACTTTATATTCTCACAACTTCCCGTTTGGTTTCAGAGCTCAAAATCCCAACATGCAAATAGATGACCTAGAAAATTAAACCCAAAAAAAATAAATAAAGAAAATTCATTTCCAAGTAACCATTAGAAAAAATTAACTAACCCAAAAAAAACCCTAGATGCAAATTTTTGTTTGTTTGGTTGGTTGGTTATGGGTCGCAGATATAGAAGAACGAGAAAATCGAATTTCAGATCTGAGAAATAGGGATTTGTTGAAACGAAAAAGAATGAGAAAAAGCGAAGTGTACCTGACGACGTCGTATAGAGAGAGAGAGAAAGCAAGAATATCTGTGATTTGGTTACAACGTTATACAAACCCTTTTCCCCTTCTTTGTGAGAGAGAGAGAGAGAGAAATACTCCACGCTTCCGAAGGGTAAGAAGCGTAGAATAAGTTTGGGGAAGCAAAATTAGTTGGATATTTATAGAAAAAATTTGACACTTTTTTCTTTTTTCTTTTTTCTTTTTTGTGTGTGAAGGAAAGTGAGACTTGGCCACTTGACTTGAGTTTGGTTGGTATTGATTAGCCTTGTGAGTGTGGTTGGATGCTTTGGTTTTGGCCTTTTTTGACCATGGTTAAGTCATCATTAGTCCTTAGAAAATCAAAATATCAAGATACTAGTTGCAATGGACCAATTGGGGTCTTTTTCTTTTCTTTTCTTTTCCAACAATGTGAGTGACATAACATATTGGTTGTGTGTCTAATGTCAGTTGTTTATAATCTCAGTCTACAACTACAATGGTTATATATTTTTGTAATTATACTCTGATTAAATAATGTATTATAAACCAAATTTAAAACAATAATATTACTATTTTCGTGTGTATTTTAATAAGTATTATTGTTTATTCAAAAAATATGAGTAGCATAAAATTTTGGTAAAACTATATTCCACGAAGTTTGATGAGTTTTCCATTTTGGTCAATTAAGTTTAAATCTTTTCATTTTAATCCTGTTAATTCTGACAATGTTGTCATTTTAGTAATTTCATCCATTGTTGTTTGTGTAAAATTTTAACTATCTTAAAACCATGTTGTTATAAATTATTTTTGAAAGTTATAAAGGGGAAATGGTGTCGTATTAAGAGAGTTAATGACATCTTTCAAATAGTGATGGACATTAGCAACAAAATGATTGTATTTTCAAAATTAATAAATTAAAATGACAAAATTTAAACTTGGTAGACTAAAATGACAGTACACCAAACTCAAAGGATTTTTTTTTCTTTTTTTGTTCCTAAATTTTGTATTTTTTCATACTTATTTAGTTGGCATGTTATAATATGTGCTTACTACAAAAAATAGCGTTAATAGAGACTTATGTGAAAATAATGTTAAACTAATCATAATTTATTATTTAGCAAATTTTTGTGAAACAAAGTTTGTTTTTAACCCTTTTTTTTTTGTGGATTCTAGTTAACTTAACTTGTAGAGTCATTTGTTATTAAGGAAAGGATTTGGAGTTCAAACTCTATCTACACCAAAAATTAATTGATCTTTTGGCCTGATGATGAAGAGCAATCACACTTAGATTTTTTTTTTTTTGAGAATCTAATCACACTTAGATTATGTTAAAGTAGAATATCTATCTTGTATAAAAAATAAAATAATAAAAAGAAAGAGTAATCATCATAAAATATACTGTATCTATTGAAAAACCTCCTCTCTTTTTTACTCAAGATAAGTAACACATTCCTATTTTTGCTGCTTTTTTTTTCCACTTTTATTTTTAGTTCGGAAAGCATAGACTAGAGTAGTGAAAGGAAAAACATTAGGTAGGGGAAATAAGTCATAGGCGTTAGAATCGTTCATGTAACCATTTCTGACTCTGCTTCTTTTTTTGGCAGCATTTTTTGGTTAATTGAGGAACGAGAAGAAATGGAAAGTGAATAAAAATCTGATGTTAGATTAGTTATGTTGGTCAGTGTGACAGTGAATACGTTCTAGGTTGATTTTTTTTCCCCTAAATTGTTGTAACCTCTAAAATTTTATCTTAGATTTTAGCAATTTGAGACATTATTTTATTGGTGTTTCCCATCCACCACACTGTATTTTGATTTATTTTTCCTTCTAAGAGAGTGAGATTGGAAATATAAATGATTTGCATTTGACAAATTTATTTTACAAGGAATAGCATGATTGTGAATTTAGGAAATAAATAAATAAATTTCAAAATTTCTATAATATGGTGTTTTTATGAATATGTTCAAGGTTTGAAATATCTTCTCCATTAAAAAAAATGTAATTATATATATATATACACACACACTAGCCTCAAGCATGCGCATTGCACGCGCTCAGATACTTTTTTATTTTTTTGAGTTAATAATTTGCATCTATTATAATTTAAAAAAAAAAAATCAAACAAATAAAAAGGACTAGCCTCATCACATGCACTCCGCACATGTGATAAGGCTCTTTTTTATTTTGAGTTTAATGTAATTTTTCAATTTGAATTTATCTACTATTAGTAAGGTTATACCGTAAAAGATTTTTAAGAAACTAAAATTTATTATTTAAAATTGAGTAAATAACTAGGTTTATTTTATTTTTTTGAGAAACCGATCGCTGAAATATTATTAAGGGAGGCTATTAAAGTCAACCTGAAGTACAGATAATAGATCTGGTAGTACATCTTCCATCCAAATTTGCATATGATTGAGGGATTTTGAGTTCCTCGCTATAGAATGAGCTAACTTTTTACCCGAGCGGCGTACAAGAGAAGTCTTAAAAGCTGAAACAAAGCTACTAAGATACAAAATGTCGTATACTAGATGTCCGTAGGGTGTGAAGTTTTTGCCTTCTACTAGCAATGCCTTGTGTAGGATTTCCGAGTCTCCTTCAAGTATGATACGGTCAAAACCCAACTCCACGGCAAGTTCGAGTGCTCTCCTTGCTGTGAGAACCTCGACCTCAATGACTGCCATTGGCAGGGAAATTTTTTGAGACAAAGATGCCATCAAGTGTTCTTCGCTGTTTCTTATAACAACTCCCATTCCTGCACTTTTATCTTCGGCAAATGTGGCACCATCAAAATTGATCTTGTACCAATTGTCTTGGGGCGGAGTCCATGTTGCTAGCTGAGTGCTTCATTGTTTTGTGGACGCCAAGGGGCTAGAATGGGACTCAAGTTGTTGCTCCCTAGAGTGTTCCAGTACCTTGTCCAGTGGGAGTGTTGGTTTCCCCAACCGAAGATTGTTCCGTCGATTCCACAAGTTCCATAATACTAAGGAAAAGAGCGTCGGATCTGATGTACCTGCAAAAATAAAACCAATAAAATCAGTGAAGCATGTGCTCTATTTGAGGTTGCCTTGGTTCCACACTAGTGTGTTGGTCCAGAGAGTTTACAAGGCAGAGTAGCGGTAAAGTGCATGCATTATATCCTCCTCCTCTTGTTTATAGATTTCACATTGTCCGTCAGGTGTTATCTTGCGTCTGAATAGATTTGCCTTTGTGAGTAGAGAGTTTTTACAAGCTCTCCATATCAGTGTCTTCACTTTATTTGGAACATCAAGAGCCCAGATTTTGCTCCATAGAGGTTTTAAAGTTTGGGTTGATGGCTAACCCGGTTGTTGCCCTCTAGAGGCTTCTTGTAAAAAACGGTATCCCGATTTTGCTGTATAGTTTCCATCCGGCGTGAATGGCCATATGAGAACATCATCTTGAATGGAGCGACATAAAGGGATGTTTTTCATGATCGATGCTTCAAAGTCATAAAAGACTTTTTCACTTAAATCTTCCCTCCATACTTTATGCCCCTGGTCTATAAAATCTCCAACCCTAGAACCTTCCCAACCAGTCACCACGGGTGAGATGATTTTTGGATTATGTTTTGTAGGCAGCCAATTATCCCGCCATACTTGGACAAATAGGCTCGACCCTATTCTCCATGCTGCACCTCTCCTAATAACACCCTTTCCCTTTAAAATGCTCTTCCAAGCGTATGAAGCATTTGCCAGGTTTTTTGCTTCCATGATTGTAGAGTTTGGAAAAAATTTCACCTTAAATACCCGGTAACATAGAGAATCGGTGTCATGAAGTAGGCGCCAAATTTGTTTGGCTAAAAGGGCATCATTAAACAATGCAAGGTCTTTGAAACCCATACCCCCTTGACTCTTGGGTTTACACAAATCTTGCCATTTCACCCAATGGATTTTCCAACTATCACCTTTTTTACCCTAAAAAAATCTGCAAATCATTGATTCTATCTCATGGCATAAAGAAAGTGGGAGCTTGAAGCATGTCATAGTGTAGGTGGGTAGAGCTTGGGCCACGGATTTGATTAAGATCTCTCTTCCCGCTTGAAATAAGAGTTTTGCTTCCCAACCGGCTAATTTTTTCCAAACTTACTGCTTGATATGGGTGAAACTCTCCTTCTTTTTTCGATCCACAAGTAATGGAAGGCCTAAATATTTTTCATATTGTTGGATGGCCGAAACTCCAAGCATATTTTTTATTATGGTTTGGACCTCTATCGATGTGGATTTGCTAAAGAAAAGAGTTGTCTTTGTGCGATTAATTTTCTGCCCCAATGCATTTTCATATTTAGCCAAAATATCAAGTAGGCATTGGCATTCACTTTCCTTGGCCCTGCAAAAAATCACACTATCGTTTGCAAAGAGTAGGTGGGTTAGCTTAGGTCCATTTTGACAAATAGATACTCCTCTAATATCGCCACTATGGGCTGCCTTCTTGATTAGGCCATGTAGGTCTTCAGTGCACATGAGGAAAAGGTAGGGGGAAAGGGGGTCCCCTTGTCTAAGTCCCCTTATAGGAGTAATGTTGCCATGGGGCTCGCCATTTATCAAAATAGAATAGGATGCATTTATGATACAGAGCATCATAAGGTGCAGTCATCTATTATGGAAACCCATCTTCACCAAAACTTGTTCCATGTAAGACCATTCCACTCTATCATAAGCCTTACTCATATTGAGTTTCAAGGCCATAAATCATGTCTTACCTTTATTATGATTTCTCATATGATGTAAGGTTTCAAAAGCTACTAAAATATTATCAGAAATTAGGCGATCAGACAAAAAAGCACTTCGATGTTCTGATATAAGCTGAGGCATTATCTTTTTCAGTCTATTAGCCAAGACTTTAGCAAAGATATGATATAGCACATTACTCAAGCTTATAGGCCTAAATTGAGACACATACTCTGGGTTTTTTACTTTAGGGATTAAGGTTATAAAGGAATGACCGAGAGATTGTGGTAGGGTACCTGTTTTCAAATAATGTAGAATGGATTGAGATAAGTCTGAACCAACCAGGGACTAGTAGCTTTGGTAAAACAAAGGAGGCATGCAGTCGGGGCCGGGTGCTTTTAAGGGTGCCATTTCTTTCATGGTTGTTTCAACTTCTTCAATGGTGAAGTCCCTTATAAGTGTGTCATTCATAGCGTCTGTGACCACTTGAGGAATGACTTCTAAAACATCTGCCAAGTTTTTCGAGTTTGCCGATGTAAAGAGCTCCCTGTAGAAACCGAGGATGATATCATTAACCTGGGCTTGTCTTGTGCACCACCTACTCGTGAAGTCATACAGTTGGTAATGTAATTACGCCGGCACCGCTGTGATGCTTTATTGTGAAAGAATCTAGTGTTGCGGTCGCCGTCTTTCATCCATAAAATTCTAGAACGTTGTCTCCACATTTGTGCCTCCTTGTCAAGAAGCACATTTATTTTAGCCTCCAATACTCTCATTTTTCTAGAGTTTCCAGTCCGTATTGCTAGTCTCTCTACCAATTGTAATTCTTTCGTTTTTGCTCCAAATCCTTTTGTACACTACCGAAATTTCTCTTGCTCCAACGTGATAATGCATAGCCACATTTTTCTATTTTTTTCAGCACCTTAGTATCCCACGAGTCCAAGTTATTTTCAGTCCACACAGCTTCAATGGTTTCCCCACAGCCCTTGTCAGTCATCCACATCTGTTCGAAGCGAAAAGGTTTCTAAAAGTTTGTTTCCATACCTTCTAGATTGATCCAAGTTGGCTTATGGTCTGATGCTGTTGTGTCTAAGTGATGGACCTTTGTTCCAAGAAACATACTGAACCATTCATTAGTAGCCAATGCCCTGTCTAACCGTTCCCAAATAGTGTAGTCAGCAAAGTGTTTATGCCAAGTAAAAGGGAAGCCCACAAAACCAAGGTCCATAAAAGCGCATTCGTCGACAACATCTCTGAAAAGTTGCATCTGACTGTGTGGCCTTGGTCTTCCTCCTTTTTTTTTTCTTTTTTTTTTTTTTCAGATTGCCAGGTAATTTCATTGAAATCTCTGGCACACAACCATGGTGAACCTCTCCTATTTTTTAGTTGTCATAACTTGGCCCAAGATTCATGTCTTTTTTGCGTAGTAGGTTCTCCATAAAAGCCCGTAAATCTCCATTTATCAATCTTTTTTTCTTTTTTCTTTTTTTTTATTGTGGTATCAATATGATTTGGGGAAAAAGTTTCAATGTCTAGTGGAAAATCTTCCTTCCAAAATAAGACCAGTCCGCCCGCCTTATCTCTCTTTGGTGATTCGAACATATGTATGAATTGAAGTTTCCTCTAAACTCTCTCTAGTCTTGCTTTATTGGTCCATGTTTCTGCTATGAACACGATCAAGGATCTTTTTCCCACACCATATCTGCAAGCTGATATTTTGTACGTAAGTTCCCAAGCCCACGACAGTTCCACACTAATAGACTCATTGCTCCTAGCAGGATTGGGAACCAACCTCTGCCAATATCAAGATGTTTTTATTATCAATTTGAGAAACCATATATTTTTTACTTGGTAACTCAGATTGATTTGCATGATGAGGTGCTGCTCGTTTCTGCCCTAATGATTCAGCCTTAGTTAGAGCTTCTTGTGTTACAAGTCGTGGGATACGTTTCCATGTGGCCAAGGGAGGGGTGTTATTTGGGACTCTATTTATCGAGGAAGAGACAGAGGTATTTTTGGAAGTATGGTGGAGTGGTGGGGTCGAGTTTGGAGTTTGTTAAGGTGTTGTATTTTTGGAAGTGTGGTGGGGTGATGGGGTCGGGTTTGGGATGTGCTGATGTGTTTTAATTTGGTTAGAGGTTTGAAAGGGAACATGGGTACGTGCGATTATGGGATGTGTGTTGGTAGGAGTTTCATCTGGTATGGGAAGAGCAAGGTTATTTTTGGTAGTTTTGGGGGTATTGAGAGGTGGTAGGGTAGGGTTAGGGGTCAGATGGTTTTTAGCTATGTAGTTAGATTTTTGGGAGGGAGTGGGAGTTAAAACAGGGATTGGGGAGGATTTTTTTGGCTGAGAAAAAGTGTATTCTAGGGAATTATTTTTGGTTACCATACTCTGCTCGTGATCTTCATTCACAGGTAAGTCAAATTTCCATAATTCCTGGTCTATTTTCTCAATTTGTTTCTCCAACGTTTCCATGCTAACCTGTGTTTGCACCAAATCCGGAATAGATTGAGCATGACCAGCCCGATCATGCTGTGGAAGGAAAGAATTTTTTGAATTTGAATTTGGTGCCTCCACCATTTCAGCGCTTTCCTGATTAATCTGAGAGGTGCCTTATGCACGTTTTGGTACATCTGTCACCGGCGATTACCGTGGTAAGCCATCGACTTTGTCTCCTTGTGGTATATCTGTATTTTTCACGTAAAAACCCGATACTGTGACCATTGCCTTACGCGAGCCCACAAAGGGAGGAGCTCGTATCCATGGACCATACCGTTTCTCTGTTTTTGCAAGAGTACCTTCACTGTCCAGCCACAATTCACAATCTCGATCATTATGTGTTAGGCACCCACACCAATAACAAAGATTAGGCAGCCGCTCATATTTGAAGGAAACCCATAGCTCTTTATCATCCTCAAGGCAGATTACCCTTCCACGACATAAGGGTTGAGATATGTTGACAAGAACCCACACTCTCATGAAACCACCAGCATCTTCAATGGGCATTTTTGTGTGGCAAATAACCTTTCCCACAGTTTCATAAAGTCCTGCAGCAACTGTCAGGTTCATATATCTTAAAGGAATGCCGTGTACCTGCACCCAAAAATGAGTAAGATTAAATGACAAATCCTCTACAATGGAGTCTTTACCATATCGTTGTAAGACCATAAGATGCTTGTCAAAACTCCACAGTTCGTTGGCCATAATCGTATCCACCTCTACCTCATTACCAAAGGTGAATAGGATAACATGGTTACCAAGGTTTTTCACCCTAAAACCATTTTTGGTTCGCCATAGCGGTTTGAAAGTTGCTGCAATTGCATCAGTGTTCAAAGCTCGCTTCATCAAAAATTTTGTAGCAATGGTATATTCAACAGAAGCCAGATCTGAGTGTAACCGGAACTTGGGTCCTTCTTTGTGTGAGAGAGAGAGCCCATTCCATTGTATAGTGAGATCCTCCATGGTCCAAAAGATGGTGAGTGTTCCCTTAACCCCCAAGAAGAAAAACCTACAACACAATCTTAGTGTAACATTGTTACCCTAAGGGACAAAACAACACCTTCTAAGAGGGACAGAGGTTCTACAGCCTAGGAGAGGTTAGGGAACCCAACCTTCACTAGCGACAGAGAAACTTCCAACAACAATTTTTTTAAAACAGCTGGGTTTAGTGTGTACTAATTTTTAGAAGAAAAAAAATTATCAAACATGCGTGAGATATATTTAAATAGAAAATGTGCTAATTTTTAAGAAAAAAATTTATCTAATATATTTTTTTAATTTTGTTGAGTTACAATTTTAACCCTATTTTTTTATTTTTTAAGAATAAGGATTATCTGATTAGATTATGGGTATTTTTTTTACTTTTTTTAAATCATAACTAATTTTCTAAATCCCCTTAATATATAGAGAGAAACTTTGTTTGAAAGTGGTGTAGTGATAGAGAGAAAAATTTAGGTAGGAAAAATAAGATGAATGTGAGAAGAAAGAATGCTAAATTTTAGGAGTTCTCTTAGTTTTTTTTTTTTTTTTTTTAATCGGGGGTATTTTACTTTTATTAGAATGAAAAATGAATTAAAAAATGTTAAATTTTATGGAATAAAAATATGAACGTGAAAGAAAAAAAATCTTAAATTTTAGAAGTTCTTTTTTTAATTCAAAATGAAATTAGTTATTTGACATTTATGACCCTATTCTTAAGATAATTTACCTTTAATTAATGAGAGTATTTATGAACCACGTAAAAATCTAGTCCAAAAAAGATAATCCACTTATATAAAAATCTAGTCCAAAAAAGGAAATCCTTTTAGAGATAGTATAGATATATATAAAAATAAAAATAAAATAAAAAATAGCAAGATAACAAGGGCCACAAAAGATTCCATTTATAATCTAATATAAAAATATCAAAAGTAAAATACTAAAAATAATATCGAAAGCGAACAACCGGCATTACTACGTACCTTCTTTCCTTTCAAGGAGAGTGTAAGTTGGAGGTGTAAATGATATGCATTAGACAGAATTTTTGTACAACTGAATAGCATAATTGTATATACTTATTATACTAAACCACAAAAGATGTACAGCCGGTGTTTCCCATAGAGAGGTTCGATGTCCAAATCCCACTCACTTAAAAATTGTATTAAAAATACCATATAAAAATAATATTAGGAAATACTACCTAGATAACAAGGGCCACAAAAAAATCCTGTTAGTGATCCATTTTGCTTACAAACTGACTTACTAATTTATGTAATTTTTTTTTTTGAGAAAGTAATTTATGTAATTGATGCCACTTTTTGACAGCATAATAAATACTTATTTTATTTTAATTTTTCATGATTATGAGTTACACATTAGTTTGTAAACACATATAATTTATACTATCCTAATGCCACTTTTATAAAAATGCCACACCATTGTTTCTAGAACACTTAGGTTATGCTTAGTTGGGACTTGATAGGATAAAAAAGAAAAAAGTGTAAAGATGGATAATAATCTTCAATTATATGTACTTAGGGTGCGTTTGTGTAGAGCGGCTGCGGCTGCGGCCATGTTTGCATTTGTATAGATTGCATTTTTTTGGCTGGTCTATGGCATTGTTCATGGACCAGCCAAGTGATAAGAACAAGTGAATAGTAATTTGCACCAATAAAAAAATATTTTATTATAATATTTTCAATAATAAGTTTTCAGTTTTCAGCAAAATAAATAGTATTTAAACGCACACTTATTATAAAAGTGAAAGGCAAAAAAGTAAATAGGTAATTTTTTAATTTTATTTTAAATGTCAATTTCCATCCCATTTTGTTTAAATACTCCAGCCACTTTTTTTTTTCCCCTCTTCCTATTCACCCTAACAAAATAATAAAAAATCACAATATTTTCTCCGTTCCCCATCCTCTCACTTTCTTTCTTTTCTTTGCTTTAGCCTTTTTTTTTTAAATTAAAAAAAAAAAAATTTATTGGTGAAGTTCTAATAACATTTTCTTTTTCCCCTTAAAACAATGTTTGTAGGCCGTAGGTGAAGGCAATTCATGCGTTGTACCCTCAGCAATAAAATCGGTCCTCATGGTTGTCGTCTATCATGATCATTGAGCCACTAAGAGCAACCACATCAGCTCTTGTATAAGTGTGTATAATAAAAAAAATGCTCAAATTTACACATTTTTTATAAAAAACAGCCCACATCAGCTCATGCGTAACTGTCTATATTTTACATGCTCCTTCAAATTGCTACAGTACCGTGTAAATTTACACGGGCACTGTAGCTCAGTTATCCAATTTTTTAATAATTTTCAGTTCGCTCATTTTTTTTTCTCTCTTCCCTCAGTTAACTGCTCATCCCCACGCACAAACACATCCACACAGATACACTTGCTAAAAAAAAAGAAAAAAAGACAGAGATACACAAACACGGAGCTCGTGGATCGTGGATCGAAGCTCGGATCGGAGTGTGGATGGTGGATCGGAGTGTGGATCGTGAGTCGGAGCTCGGATCAGAGCTGTGGATGGTGGATCGAAGCTCAGATCAGAGCTCATGGCTCGGATCTGTGGTGGATCGTCGGATCGGAGCTCGTGGCTCGGAGCTGTGGTGGATCGTCGGATCGGAGCTCGTCGGAGCTGTGGTGGATTGTTGGTCGGAGCTCGTCGGAGCTGTGGTCTGGAAAATGGGTACAGAGAGAGAGAGACAGAGACAGAGAGAGAGAGAGACAGAGCAATTTCAGATGGGTAGAGAGAGAATGAGGCGGGTATGTATATACGTAGTTAAAAGAGAAATAATAAAAAATTTGATAAAGTTGATTATTTAATTAAAAGATGGGTTAGAATAGATGAACTGATGTAAGTATTTTGTAAAAGTGATAGTGTAAAATAGAAAAGGTAGATTTTTTGTGTAAAATAGAGGAAATTTTTAAAAGAGCTGATGTGGTTGCTCTAAGCATAATTGGCCCATTCACCATTATGAGTCAAATATAAATTGTACCCACAAATGTGCCAATAGTCCCAAATGATGATTGCCCACTTGTTGCCAACATGTGAAAGAAACTGGAATCCATAGTTTCTCAACTTTTTCATATCATCTCAAGAGGGAAAGAATAAAAAGAGAGTTTATGATCAGCTCCCACCAAAGAAACAAACATGCTATCTTTCATTTAGCCCTTGCTGCCTGGCAAATCTAGACAACCAAGAAACAAACATACTATGCAAAACAAATCTTGAGAACCACAAACTCTACTAAGGAACATTCTTTCATTAACTCTACTCTAACTTACCACAAAAAACGGGGATAATAATATCTGATAGTATCAGAGTACGAGATCAGCAGCGACTTGTTTCTCATAGGATTTTATCAGCTTAGGCAGAATGCTGTGCTGAAATGCGATTGAGAAAATTTACGGACAATATGTCACAACTTTTACCACAACCTGATATCACTATGTGGCAGAGAAAATACAGTGTATCCATGCAGAAGTGACAGGCAAACCTATGCGAAAGTGATAGTCAACCATGTTAAAGTTAAGGCAAAATTTGCAGTCCCCTCAACATGATTACTGCAATTTCTTGCAAGTACAGAATTACATAGATAATTTTTGTTTTGACAAACAAATGGTTCTAGAGATTCTCAACAGGGCTAATCCTTTGGGGAAAAGGTGCAATCCTTGCTACGGGTGCAAGAGGTCCTGAATTCAAATTGTTTCAGATTTGACCATTCATTCTTTGAATGCCCCAGCCCAGCATCAGATTTATCACGCACTTCAAACATATTTACAGCATAAGAATATAAATTTTACTACAATGAAGTGCTATGCTCCTCAAAATGTTGAGAGGACACTTCACGTTGGTAAGTTTATCCATCTCATTAAAGAGAATGCTTACTCCAACAGAATACTGGACCAGCATCACAAACATGGAGATAAATCCGGTCAATAACTTTTACCTTCCTTTACTAATAATTGCTTCCGTTGAAACAATCAGAAGCTTGAAAAGATTTTGGCAGGTCATGTTTAACTTAAGAGAGAAAGCCCCTTTACAAAAAATTCATTGATTTTTTGTCATGATACATTTGACCAATTCTTGACCAAGTCTAGAATACGAAAGTAATCATAGAAGAGTGCAGATTCTTTACCCTCTAGTCCATCTCGATGATGCCTGTTGCTACCTGCAAGGTTATTACATGGGCTCCCACCAACTACAAGATCAAATCCACCAAATGAGTTCATCAACTGCTCCAACCGGTCACCATTTAGCTGCTGCACATCTGCAAGGTCAATCAAATTCCCTTTCTGGTTTGTTTGCTCCCACCAACTCCTAACAATATTTCTATTTACTTCTGAAATCTCAACTGACACAACATTCTTCAAAGGGATACCAATTCGATGTAGGGCTACTTCTGCACCACCTATCCCAGAGAAAAGAGAGAGAAGATTGATGCCTCCTGGGAACATGCCTTTCAAGACCGAGAGATGGTATGCCACTGTGTCAACCTGAAAATAATTTATCCAACAACCTAAGTGACTTACAATTCCCAGGGATATTCTCAAACAAGAACCACTCAAAATTGGATAAAATTCAAGGAGAAAATTAATTAACAAGAATTTCTGGTATGAAATCGCTAACATTCTACAAATATTTTAAAATCATGCAACATTTCAAGATATACATGATTATTTCATGTATTATTGACTCATCTTAAAAAAGGAATGATACAGAGATGGCAACAGATTCCCACCTGGAATGAATTACCAAGTGATTTATATCTATCAGTTCGACTTATTCCACCTCCCCTTGTGTGGTTCCTTGGAAACCCCAAAAGCATTTCTACTTCATCAGGTTCAAGTGGGGCAACCTTATTCCTCCCAACCCAGACCAGATTCCATTTTCGACATTCATCAAGTACATACTTTTGAACTCTTAGAGGTGGTTCACCATCATAGTCTTCAAGTGCCTTTCGGATCCTTTCAGTTAGTTTTGCACTACCAATACAAGTTTGTAAGCAATTCAACTTTGTTCTCTCGTCCCATGAAGGCCACCATTTCCTTGTTAAGGGTAATGCCTCATGAATGGTGTGTGGTGGAAGTGGAAGGAGAGGAAACCTGTTTTGGATTGGAAGATTGTGAACATAGCCCCTTTTCCTAGCAGCAGCACAAAAATATTTTGAATCAACAAATTCCGGCTCCACATCATATAGGAATCGTGAAATAGTGGTCCAAACACCTTTAGGAGCAAGCGCCACATTCTCATAATAGAAATAGGGAGGTCCAATAGCTGCCTCTGGGAGTGTTCTATGAATTGTAGGGTGTGATTCATTAGGGACCCCAAATCCAATCATTGGATTTGGGAGACGAATTGTTTCATCATCATCAAGGAGCGCCTGCTTCTTTCTTTTCCACATCTCATAATCGTACTGTTTTCTTTTCTTGAGCTTAGCAGACTCAATGCACGGAAGCTTAGGCCTCGGCTGTGAAAATAGATGGAAAAAAAAATCACCTTTGACACATGATATTCAACATGGTATAAATAGAATCAGTAGATAAAACTATGGTTCAATACTCCATTTATACAGGAAAACAAACTACACATACAAGAATATTTACAAAGCTTTAAATTCAACATGTTTTTTTGGTGGATGAATTTATACCCACTTAAAAAATTCAATTTAATTACCTTTTCTACAACAGGCAGATAAGCATCCTCTACCTTAGAGATTTGAGCAGCACAGATAAAATCTGTCAACTCCACAAGCGATGCGTTGAGACCTGCAGTGTTTGCAGGGCATAATAAGGCCAAGGACAAAAGAAACAGCAAAAGTACATTCTGATATAATAACAACAGATTGAAGAAGTTTTTTGCACAGTCAACTAAGATAGCCACTAAAGATTACCGAGGAAAAGGGGCAAAATAGAAGTACATATATATTATCATTATTATGGATAACACCACCTAGAAACCAAGGTCACTGAGTAAACTCAGATAAAGATGGCAAAATTTCCCACCTCACCTAGACCAGCCCTGCGCAGCTTCTCCCAATCCCATCCCACATCAAATTTATCTTTTCTCTAAGTACTCTCACTGTCACCTATTTCCCAAAACTAAACCTCATCTATTCATGTTACCAAAAAATTTGAATTGCTGCCTCTAAAACTAACAAGAAAATGAAAATGAAAATAAAATTCTTCATTTACTTTGTATTTTTTGGGTGATCCCATTTGAACACCAGTTATCTTCTTGCACAACACTTCCTTTTGGTGTTCTTTCAAACCTTTTTTTATTACAAAAACCAAGTTTTAATCTTAAAACATTGAGGTCAGCTATGAATCCTTGATAGACTAATTAGGATCCTAAAATATTTTTTATTACAATAAAATTCTTTAAAAAGGGGTTTTAAAATGGAAGTAAAGTTGCCATAAACAACTGTCAAGGGTTTATACATGCTTTTTTACTCAAAAAGCACTCCATTCAAATAAAGCTTTTACTCAGCAAAGGCATGCATCATCCCAGAAGTATTAGATAGAGCTTCTCAGTAGAAATAAAACTAGAAGAGTGATATGCAACAAAGATACCTTGAAACTGAAACCTTCATAGGTCGTTTGGGAGGACTAGAGGAGGTAAAGGAATGAAAAGAATAATTTTAAAATATTCCTTCCTTTCCCTTGTTTGGGAGTTTCAATGGAGGGAATGGAAAGGTTCATTCCCTTGTTTGGAAGTTTAAGTGAGAGAGAATGAAATGGATAGAAGGGAACACTCATTTCTCTCTATTTCCTCAAAACCTCAAATTTTCATCCCCAAAATTGAGAAGAATCATAGAGAATGGAATGAGGTTTAATAAAATTTCACTAAAACTCCCAAATACCCTTATATATTCAGCCCTTCATTTTAAAACCAGGGTCTAATAGTAATATTGTGAGTAAATAATTTCATTAATTTCCCTTTATGTTACCCTCAAACAAGATTACTTACCCTCCATTCCTTTCCATCCCTTCATTTTAAAACCTCCAAACAATGTTACTTAATTCCATTTCATTCATTTCTTTTCCATTCATTTCCATTACTTAAATGCTTTCTATTCTATTCTATTCCATTCCATTCCTTTATGATTTACTCATTTCATTCCTTTATGAACTCCCAAACAAAGTGTCAATGACCAATATAAATAATGAAAATTTTAAACACAGCAACCAATAACTTGTCATGTGAAATATGGATGATGCAAAATGAGCATTGATAAAATACAAGCAGAAATGAAGCATAGCTGGAGTACTTGACTGACACAGCAAGATCCTTTGTTTTAATTTTCCAGGGCTGTTAGGGTGTAAAAAACCCAAATATTAAATCTTCTTAAGAATTTTTCCTCACTAAGGGTCATAATTGGGGTGTGGGAAACTAAATCCTAGATCTTCACAAGATATGACATGATCATGGACAAAAATGAGTAAAAAACTAAACCATTTCAAAATCTGCATAAGACTGAAATACGCACCACATCTCTCCATCGCTATTGAAGCCTCATCTCTTGTGTACCCCATGCTCATTAAGGATGACAATTTATCATCCTCATCAAACACGGTATTTGTGATTTCCTGCAAAATAGATCCAATGTATATGCATATTATCAGCAAAAAAAAAATATAATTGCAATTATCATGATCCTACATGTCCCTTGTATGTGCATCAATGAGTGCCCACCATCTAGGTGGGTAGGAAGACAAGAACCACTAGAAAGCCATGCATAATAAAGATTTGCTGGTGGGCTCATATTTGCAGAAGGGTATATTAGATAAAATTGGTTCAAAAGTCCAAAAGGTAAACATCATCTAAGTAATTAGTTTAGCCCAAATTTTTTTTTTTTTTTTTAAATCTCTACCTCATTGTCAGACCAACTGCCATCAGAGAAACCATCCAGAAAGCTCCCATCACAATCCAAAGAGTAATTATCAGAATCGATATGTTGCTGTTCTTGAGGAGACGTTTCAAGAGTCTGCAAAAATAATTAATATAAAAGTCAGATATACATACCCCAAATGGCAGATTAATTCAAGTTGTGAAAGGTGAAGCACTGGGATGTTCACAATAGTATCATATGCCAGACCATAGACAAATAATTCTGGTCTAGCAAGGTAGCCAATCATTAAGCCATAGAAAAGAATTCAGTCCAATGTGGTAGACAATTTATTAGGCCACTCAAACCAGAGAGGGGATGGGCAAGACATAAGTAAGTCTTGGAACAGTTTACAAGTTAATACCATCCATATTTACAGTTCTCCACTCTCCCCTCTCTCAAAAAGATGATCCCCAATTTTTAAAGAGTCCAGAAATACCAGGTTACTGAGTTGGGTTTGTGATAATTTCCATTTTTTTATTGGTAAGTGATACATGCACCCAATGGGTCCTGAATCCACAAGCTCATCCTCTACCTAAAACTTCTTAAGGGGAGGAGATGCCAATTGAGCTAAGCACATTGGCGGTTTGTGATAATTTCTAATATAAATTTGCTTGTAACAAGCAAGATAAGTCCCAAAAAATATCTGGGAATTCTTTATTAATAATACAGAAGGGACTTTTCATATAGTTGAAGTCAATTATACTTTATTTGTTTTATCAATTCTTTCTCAATTTGCTTCATTATTGTAAATGTACTTAATAATAATTTCTTTGATCACTCCAAGTGCAGATTCCAAAAACCAAAAAAAAAAACATGTAATTTTTTATTTGTAATTTTTATTTATATTATTTAGTTATAAAGAATAATACATACACATATTTTAATATTTATACAAAAATATTATAATAATAATATTTATTTAATTTATTACTTATAAAAAGGCATTTGGGGTTAAACCATACCATTTAGTTCATAGAAATAGAATCTGCATGCAGAGAATGGGGAATAACATGGTTCTATGTAGCCAAGACAGAAGTAACAACTACATCATCTGAGAATTAGGAAGCTATTCATAAGTGATGCAAAATGGGTTTGCATGAATAAGAATTAAAAGAAGAAAAAGAAAATCTTAGGCTACACCACCTATGGGTGCTTGGAATCACCTAAGCTATAGAGAAAACTCTTTAACTTGTTTTGTTTTGTTTTTTTCCCTAATTCAAAATTGTCTCAAACTATACCTATAGCCGATTCCCCCCCCCCCCCCCAAAAAAAAAACCCTATTCCCATAGCCTTTTTTTTAAGGCTTCAAGGATTACATAAAGTCACAATTACATCCCATGAAATCCTCAACAATAATGAAGCCCAAATTCGAATTCAATAATTAATATATGATATCATGTATAAAATGAGTAAAAATCTGAAATAATTTTGGTTGTACTCCCCGCATCACTCCTTGGTTGGTGAAAACTTGACTTCAAATTTGAAGCGTTTATGATAAGAACTTTTGCAGTTAACACTTGCAAAAACTCTTGGAGCACTTGAAGTTGTACTAAAACCAAAAAAGCTTTTTGTCCCACTGTATCAAATTCATTTAGAATGATCATATCAATGGTGGAAAAAATTAGACAACCTTATCTTGACGGTGGGGGTGTGGGTTCAGTGGTGGTTTTCACGGTTTTGGGCAATGACAAAGACTTAAAGTACACTATAAAACAGGTTTGCATCAAAAAGAAATAAGAAAGGGGAGGGGTGGGAGGGAAGAAAATCCTAGGCTTCACAACCAAGCTTTAGAAAAAACTCTTAACTCAGAAATTTTATATTCAAATTGTACTGTCTCAAACAATTCCTAGAGGCTGTTTCTAATGGGCTTCAAGGTTACATCAAGACACAATTACATTGCATCGAAAAAAATCCTCAACAGCATTAAAGCACAAATTCAATTAAAAAATTCAAATATGAGATCAGGTATCTCAAATAAGTACAAAATAAAAATAATCAATTCAAAAATAATTTTAATTGTACTCCCTGCATCACTAACTCACCGAGTATGTAAGGAGTGTATTTAGAATTGAATCTGTGTTTTCCTCTCCTGGATATTCATCAGAAAAGGGTTATTTATAATGCTTATAAGTTAAAAAAAAGTGCACAATTTAAGTAAGATAGAGCTTATACCATTTTCCTGAATTGCTTTTGCAACCATCTTTTCAGTAAAACCCATCCCTATGAACTTATCAAACAATTTGGAGTTGGAGGAACCAGCAGATGAGCTTGCCTTGAGACATAAAAACAAAGATAAATAGTTATATAATGAACAATCTGTATTTCTACATAAATCTTCTCGTGCACATAAATGTATGAATACAGAATTTTAGTAGTAAGCAATTTTGTATACAAATCATTGCATGTGGTTGAAGCTAACCAGAAGGAAGTATTTATTATGAACAAATGAGGCATAACTAATTATCTCAAACAAAGGGAACATATAACACGTGCATATGCATTCCTATGGACAACGAAAAGTAAAAATAATAACCGGCTGGATTAACGTACTATCAGAAACCAACAAGTCTATGCAGCTCAATAGTAATGCAACAAGGTACCCTACTAAGTAAATAGATGCTTGGAAAATCTTCATAAATTCCACAAATGTATTCAAGCAACTAGAGGTGTCAAATGGGTGGGTTTGGGGTGGGCATAATTGGGTTGGGTATATAAAACCCATTTACCCATTAAAACCCATTTAACTAATTACTTCTAACCCAAATCCAACCCAACCCAACCCAATTATTATGGGTAAACCCCAACTCACCCAATTACCCAATTATCAAAATGCCATTAAAGTGAAAACCCCAACACTTTCTTGGATTCCCTTTTCCACTTTCTCTAGTCTCCATTCATGGGATTAAAAAATTCCACAAAAGCACATCCACATCAGCAATTATATTAAAAATCCAAATACAAATAAATATTTTCTTTTCTTTTCTATTTTCTCTCACTTTCTTGGCAACCAAACAGTGCAACAAATGCAAAGAAATGTCATTTCAAGCTCAAAACTTTCCCGGAATTTTGAAAGCAACTGTCCTTGAAACAAATAGAAATTCTTCAAGGGCAACGAAGGAAAATGAAGAGAGAGAGAGAGAGAGAGAGAGAGAGAGAGCTATCTCTCTGGTGTGGCGGAGATCCATGGCGGACCATGCACTCCAGCCGGAGTCGCTGATGGACAAGATCGTTGAAAAGATCCCCGATCACCACGACTTGTCATCGTTGTCGTCCAAATCAGAATCCGACGACAAGGTCAATCCCTTCAGCTCTGCCAAAGCCAAGGTTTACAGGCTCTTTGGCAGAGAAAAGCCCATCCACAAAGTCCTCGGCAGTGGAAAACGTAATCTCTCTCTCTCTCTCTCTCTCTCTCTCTCTCTCTGTGTTTGATCTGTTTGTTTGATGAGAAAATGTAGGAAATTTTGCATTTTTGTTTTTTTGGTTAACCTTTTTTTCATGTGTGAAATTTAGCGCAAGAAATCAGTATTAGTTTATATGAAATTTTCAATTGCTTGGTTCTATTTTTTTATTTGTTTCAAGTGAGAGAGAGAGAGAGAGAGAGAGAGAGAGAGAGAGAAGTGTTTGGAGGCCGAGAAAATGAAGGAAAATGAAAACCCTGAAACACTGAAACGTTTGAGGGTTTGTTTTTTTTTTTTTAATGGGAAGGGCTAAGTTGAATTTGGGTATATTGTTTTTGGGTTAAATGGGCCTCAATGGTTTTTAGTTAAAACCCAATAATCACTGGGTCTAATTGGGTTGATGCCCATTTAACCCAACTAATAATTAGAGTGGGTGGGATTGGGTGGGCAAATGGGTTTGGGTTTACTTTGCCACCCCTACAAGCAACAAAGATGTTGGTTTCCTTATGGAAAAGAACATAGGGTAGTCCTTTTGTATATTATGACTTATGAGAGGGCATTTAAACAAGAAGAGATAGAATTTTGTGAATGAATAGGCTGATATCCCTCCAAGACTAGACCACAAATGGAATATCTATAGAAGCTAAAGATTTTAATGATCTAGGGAAAATCCTTAAGGTTAGTACAATAAAACATGTTTAACAAGAATGAACCTCAAGAGACAACATTGATGGGCACACTTAAATCTTGGATAACCCATTAGATTATATGCTTAGTTATCTACCACATCTATTAGTTAAGTTACTTGAACCATTTTGGTTAACCATGTTCTTTCTTTTCCTTTTCTTTTTTTGTTTTGTTTAGATTGTTGGAGAAATGCATTAAACAGGAACATCCAACAATAAACTGACTAATGAAATTAAAAATGCATAATCTGGTTAAATTACTATTTAAAGATGGACGATAAAACCATATGAACAAGTACATACAAAATTTTGCAGAAGCTGGTTCAGAAGAGAAATATTTTCAATAAGAATTGGGCATTTTTTTAACTATATTAAGTATATGCATAACACTTGACCAGAAATCAGTATCTCATTTCTTTTGTATATCATTCCTTGATTATTAATATCCACCAGATGCCTCAAATTTGCATCTGAATATTTCCATGATACAAACAAATGTGAAGTCTTCCATCTCAAGCCATTTTCTTAATTAATACATAAAATTTAATAAATGGAACCCTTTTGCTACTAATTTCAATGCCAGTATATAAATATTTGCATGCTGAAAACTATAAGGAAATTCAGAATAGGCTGCTAAAAAAAATTTACCTCCCCAGAGCCAGTAACAGTTTCTTCATTTGGAGGTGTCAAACTTGAAGAAGAAGATAAAGAGAAGTCATCAATTTCCCGCTCATCTTCACTGTTCCAGTCACAGTTGTCACCCTCAACACCAGAAGCATCACCATCCTGCTCAAGTATAAACAACAACACAGACATGCATGATGTATTGAATTGAAATCACAGTCGGCGGAAATATATAGATAACCAAATCGGTTTTGTTTTCCCTAATATTTACTTATTTACTGGTCATTCAAGCCATTTTCGTTTGTAACAAAAAAGAAGAATTATTATGAAAATAAAATGATACCAAAATTATATCTAATAACAGATATAAAGCTATAATGAATAACAAACAGTACCATTTCTCTGTAATCTCTAGCTTTGTGCAAATTTGGGGTTTCCAAGCTGTTCAGGAATACAAATAAGAAAATAAGTAACAAATGAAGGCATATTATCGTGCAATAAATCATTACAGAAGTAATGACAGATATTAAATTCCAAAAGTTTACATTATGGACCTTATGGCTTATATAAACTGTTTGCTAATAGTAGATCAGGACCCGAGATAATACTCAAGTCCCATAATAAATTTATGAGGTGAGATGTTAGGACGATCACATAACTTTGAAATATCAAATTGTTATTTGTTCCCATATACGCTAGAACTGATCAAATCAAGTGGGGCCATCAATTTTTAGTCCAAAACAATTTGACCAAAATCTTTTGGCATAGACACTATCTTACAGAGTACAAGCCATCATAACCAATTCACTGTAATGCATAGAATCAGTTGTATATTCTTATAAGTACAATGTAAAAACAAAAATTGCTTCTTTTTAAAACAACAATTTTCCACTTTTCCATCATCTCTACCAAATACACATGATAGAAAAAATAAATACTTTCCATCCTCCCACTTTTTTTATCCTCTCAACAATTTCCATCCTCCCACTTTTCCATCCTCCCAACCAAACACAGCCTAGAGGACAATGTAACTAAATAATCATGACTGTAGCCTACTGATTTTCACAATCATAATGACAACACCAAGCTTACATGTCTGATCATACAAGGTTGGTCATGTTTCCTGAAAGCATTTCTACATACCCAGCAAAGCTACCCCAAACATGTAGCTGTAAAATGGGAAATAAAGAGTCCATAACTTAAACAGAAATACTCTATTTATAAATGGAGTTGCACAAAACTTGGAAAAATATAAGAGCTTGTGGATTGCACTAACTACGAATATTAGAAAGCACTAACTGCCATACATCATCATATGTCTCTTCCAGAAAAACAGAAAATGAGAGTTCAGAACCCTCTGAAATGAAAAAGTTCAAAATTGATCTGACCAGGTTACAAGCAATATATAGCGATAGCTATGTCTGCAGATATAGGCCTACCAATCATTTTTCTATACATCCTAGTTCATAATACTACTAATTATTAACATACTTTGGGTTCATGAATACCTGGATTTGTTTCAGTGTCCAATTTCATTAAGGATAGTCTGTGTACTTACTTAGTAAAACAATACGAAATGAAAAGTTTCTCAGATTTTGTCATCTTACATGCACCAACGCAATGATTATTTATCTACGCTTTCCAACAAATGTTTGTACTTAAAGGACTTAACTTAAAACGAATCTATCAGATCTCTAATCTCCTATGTGAACTCAACGGCATTGATCTGCAATCAACCAAACTCTCTCAAATATGTCATTTGCTCATGTACAAATTTTCCTCCAATCCAGTTTCGAGGAATCCCTTCCAACCCATTATGTAACGATTCATAAAACCATCCAGGTGTGTTAAATAACACGACTCATTAAATAGGATATGTGACTACAAGATTGTGTGAATGGTCCACGTAGTGGCTTGGAGGAATTTTCTCCAACCCAATTTAGAGGTAAACTCAGTCATTTCTTCATACAATGACTCAATACATCCTTTGCTCATAAATTGACTCAATACCTTATCCAAAACCAATTACAAACCTCGCCAAACACAGGCCGAAGAAAAAATGTGACTAATCGTCTGTTTGGATGGAGGGAGAAAGCAGGGGAGTGGAGAAGAGTAGAGTAGAGTTGGCTAAAAATAAGCTAATTTTGCGCTAAATCTACTCTACTCTACTCTACTCCCCTTCCTCTCCCTCAATCCAAACGGACCATAAATTAACCCTTATCAATCATATAGATCCCTAACTAGAGCCTCACAATTTGAGAAATGCTAGGGACACACCCATTCCCACACCCTACTTACATGTCAACTTTTGATTGGAATCCAACACTTTCACATGGGTCCACCACATGTACTTGAAAAAGCTGAAATCCAATCAGGAGTTGACACATAAGTAGGGTGTGAGAATGGGTGTGTCCCTAGCACTTCTTCTCACAATTTATTTCCCAAATGTTCCAAAACCCTCTTGAAGACTAGGAACAACATAAAACCCTAATTTTCAATATCCCAACCTCTTTGTTTTGCACCAAAAAAACAATTATCCTCCACAATATTCAGCAAAATAAACCTAACACATCCGTTTATTTGCCAAGAAAAATCTGAGAAACCCATTTCCAAGAAAAAAGAGAGAATCCCAGACCCCCCCTATTTTGCATGTAGTTTAAAATTCAATGAAATGAAAACCCCACTTTGAAGAGAATCCTACAGTCCAAGACATTCTCTTTCCCCCAAATTCAAAACACAAAAAATCCAAAAACCACAAAACAAAAGAAATACAATCTTTCCGTTTCTTGGCAACCAAACAGACAATAACAACCACGCTTAAAAGTTAACATAATTCAACTCTAGTTATCAAAAAAAAAAAAAAAACCAAAAATTTTACTCTCCAAGAATAATGGTTAAGAAAATTTACCTCTCCCAGACGAGAAAGCAAGAAACCCTCTTTGATTCTGAAGCTACTTCCAGTAAAAACAATAATGTACTACTACAAAGCCTCTGTAAAAACCTCCATAGTTCACTTAAAATTTGAACCAAACTTTTTTCTTTTTGGGGTCAAAAACCACAAAAGAAAATTTTGGTCAGAGAAAGAAGACCAAGCTACATGCAGAAAAAAAAAAAAAAATCTAGAGCGAGAAAATCTAGGAGAGAGAGAGTGTGTTGTTGTCGTTGTAGGTAGAGAGAAAAGAATCTGTGAAATTTTTGAGAAGAAGGCCAACTTATCAAAAAAAAAAAAAATTTGAGAAGAAGGCTTTGGAGCGCGAGTGGTGTGGTGTGGTGTGAGACCTTTCTTTCGTTTGGTTAGGAATCTGGTGCTCGGGTTGCGGTTAAAGTGATACTGTAATCTGTAAATTCTACTCGCTACTTTTAAAAAATGTATTTATACTCGCTCCTTCTAACTCTCGTTTCAAAAAACGAGTACATTCCAAAAAAAAATGCTAAAATCGCAATGGTTATAAATATATAATTATTTTTACCATATATGTGATTATGGTAGGAAAAGTGGAGGGGGCCACGAATATTAGCTTCTTTTTTATTTATTTTTTTCGTTTTGGAAAATAGAGTGGAATGAAAGGAGGAAAAGGAATGGAATGGATGAGCGACTAAGGCAATTTTGTACTCTTGAGAGTAGGACCAAGTGTCTTTACCACAGAGCAACCTGACACATATGAAAAGGAGAGAGAAAGAAGAAAAGAGCTGTTACAGTCAAAGGTTCATGATTATGATCACATATGAATTTGGAAAATTTATGAAAAAATAATAATAATAATAATATGTTTATTGAATTAATTCATGTGTAAGTGATGTAACAGGAAGTTTTAACTTTTTTAAGTAATTATATTTATGCTGAATAAATGCTTTTTTATTTTATTTTGTAATTAAAATCTTCTGGTGCATTCTTCTATATCGTTTTGCTTTTTAGCCACAAAATAATTTTTCATAATTTAATTAAGTATATGACCTAATTTTTTTTAATATATAAATATAATAAATTATTAAATTTATGGTATACACTTCATGACTGTTTTTTTGGGGATCACAGATTTTTTATAACATTATAACTTGAAATAGAATAAAAAATAAATAAACACATAGCTTAATTCCTTAGTTGGTGTACCTCGTTCCCCCCACCCCTAATTTCATAGGCAGACAGGCTCTCACGGGTTTCAACTTTCGAGTAACGTTATTGTGTTTCGTAATTTTGTATGATGATTGAACTAAATCGTTAGTACTTCAATTGCAATTATATATTACTTTTCATCAATTAAGCCGCATCATTGAACCTAACAATGGTTGTTCCGGGGATGGAACACGAAGAAATATATTACTAATATATAAAAATGTAAAATAAAACATTACTAATATAAATAAATAAACAACCAAAGTATAAACCGTGCAAACAACAAATTTATTGGCAGACATATAATCAATATCTTTTTAGTGAAGCAACACTTTCTAATGAAACACCGATTCCTGAAAAAAAGAAACTATTTATAAGATGATTGTCATAAATTCCTAATAAATTTGGTTAGAGTCCTAATCAAATTTGATTACCAAAACTTTAAAAAAAAAAAACACTGATTTCTAATCAAAAACGGATTGTTATGTGTTTTCTAAATACCAGTGCAATAAATTTGATTTTAGTAATATCAATTTGATTTTTTCATTTATGGTTTGATTTGTCTTTGATTTCTTAATATTACTAAAATATAAAACGTTAAAAAAAATATAAATATATAAATAATATGAGTGATGACGTGGAAAATTGTGGAGCAAGTCAAAAAAGTTATAAAAGAAAGTTAGATGGATATATGATTTAATTATTAGTTATGACATACAGGATCAGTTTCTTTCCAACAAGAGACTCTTCAAATCTTCCAAGTACCTTCTTGGTAGGTCACGTTTAATTGGCCTCTAAATACTCCATTTGGGATGTGAAACAAAAGCAAGAATAAAACAAAATAAACAAAAGTAATTGATGATAAAAAATAAAATTTAATTATTTTTTATATAAAAAATTAATTAATATTTTAAATTGATGATAAAAAATAATTATAAAAAACAGATACCATGAGTTAAAAACTATCGCCAAAAAAAGTTATAAATGGCTAAAATGATATATTAAAATATTGTTGTGAAATATAACTGCTTAAAAAGTTAAAATCATCTGAAATTTTAGGGATTTAAAAAAAAAAAAAGGAGACATTTTTTGTTTTAAGAGCTTTTATGCAAGTATCTTTGGTAATAACAATCTAATCACATGATCATGTTTGGCCACAATCTCTTATCTTATTATGTGGTGTCTCTCTATTTATTTGAGCCAATCTTGTTTTTTAACTCGGGCAAAAACACCCAAATGAGTCCCTCCTTTTGAATTAAAATCACTAGGAAAAAAAGCCCAAAAATGTAATTACATATTTTCCTTAGCTGGTCTCCACTTTCCACTCACCAATTATCAATGCATGTCACTGTCACCACCACTACCATCCACCAAACTTGTATGGGACAAGACATTTGATCAGTGTGCTTTTAGTTTAGTTTTTTTCACAATATACATATTTTTAAAATCTCACTTTTTTTGTCAAATATAGATATTTATTTATTTATTTTATAGTAAATATGAGAAAAAGCTAAATAAACCATTAACAGTAATTTTTACGTTTACTTTATGTAAGTTCGATACAAATCTATGTTGTTCAAAAAGTTCAATGCAAACCATAGCTTTGTAATCATTAATACGAGGATGTCTCTATAAATGCCAGACAGCTTGGTGAACAAAAACAATTGAGGTGATTCAGACACTAAAGTGAAATCCTCTTGATGCGTTTTACTTTTACCATGACCAATTGAAAAAAAAAATTTAAGAAGAAAAATATATACAGATGAGGGTTAATTGAATAGAAGCTTCTTGTAATTATTTGTTATATGCGTTAATTTTTTTTAAGAAAGACAAAATATGTTTGTTAAGGTAATTAATAGGTTATTAAAGTGAAAATTACACCTTACATAATATAATCAACTACAAAGATGGTCAATCCACATATATAAGTGTTTGTGAAATGTGGGGGGTAAGGACCGGAGTTCAAGTTTTCAGGAGGAAGCTTCATACACATATACACTAAAAAAAACTACAAAAATGTGGAAAGTTTGGTGGATTTTTTTTTTTTGCAATTTTTTTTTGAAAAAAAAAGATTGGTCAAGACTCAAAAGTCATATAACTCAATTAGCGCAGCCGTCCACAGTTCAAATCCTTCTTCCTTTTTTTCTTTTTTGAGGAATCAAATCCTTCTTCCTCACTGTACTTATTTAATTATAAAAATTAAAAATTAATTTTTTAAAACTTTTGTACCGGAAAATAAAAATAAAAATGTGTGTATTTATTGGATAAATTGATGTGTAATTTTTATTTTTTTAATTGAAGTCATGGTGTACTCCTTATAAAGGAGACCAATTAACAACTGAGTACAAAACTTGACATTGTTGTAATTGTAGTTATTCATAGCAAAAATACAAATACCTAAAAGATTTTTCCAAGATATTTACGCAAAAGAAAAAATTAGATACAAGACCTTAGGTGTAATATATTAGATTTCCTGATTAAATTTAAACACCTAGGTACATGTTATTTAATTGTCCTTGGGAATGATAACATTATTTGTGTTTATGTTTGTTGGTTAATATACCCAAGTCTAAGTGTTTGAATTTGATTAGTAAGTCTAATACATTACTCACCTAAAGTATTGTACTTAAAGTTTTAAGCACAATAACTATGAAATGAATTGGCCAATAGCTCTCAATATATTAATCCGTCTGAGATCTTTTATTTCCCATCTTGATATTTTGAGGAATGAGATTTATAAGTTGAGAAGGCATAAAATATTTACCTATAGGGCTTAGAGGGTACAAAGGGTAAATACATGAAGGGTTTCAAAAACCATGGCTTTGCATTTGTTTAAAAAGACGGGAGAAATGTATTAAAAACATGGCACGCTTATTCAAAAACAAGCATGATAGGCTTTTTCTTTTTTTCTTTTTTTTAAGTTAGGAGTAACGAAATTTGAACTTTTGAACGCCAATGTATTGCTTAGAAACACCAAGAGATGCTGACCTATTCAACTACAAGACTTTTAGCCCTCTTAAGAGTCTTCTTAAGATTTTAAAAATGCCTAATTTGTTCACAATAATTACTTGATGTGTATGAGATTAAAGAACTACACACAAAAGAACAGTCAAGCACTGATATAGACACCCACATTAGCCCAAAAAAATAATTTGCAACTGTGACGTTGATAGTCAGTTTCAAGCCATAGTATAAGTTCCTCAAATCCCACTTTCCCTCCACTATCTGTCTATCTCAAAAGCTATCTCAAAAGCTAATTTGCAACCAAGTGTTTTAAGGAAAAGCACATTTAACCTCCCTGTGATCAGACCATGAATATGGCACCTGCCTAATGTAATTTGTAACACACAACCCCTATGGTCGAAATTAAAAGGTATTAAGTCCAATGATGCTGATGATATTGATGATAATTATCTTGAAAACAGGAAAACTATATAATTGCATTTCAGATTTTAAGATTTTGACTGAATTGGTAGGATGAGAGAGGATGCAAAAATATTGAGCAAAATAAGCTGTGGGTTGCCTTTTACACTTCAGAGATAATCATAAAAGGAATGATTAATTTATACAACTAAACTCATAGACCTAAGCATATGTGACTTTTGGGTTAAGATGGTGTTTTACATGTTATATCAAAGACTCGTTTAGAGGCTCCACAAAATGTGTGCGCACGCGCGTTTTTTTTTTTTTTTTTCAGATGCAAATAAATCGGGGATTGGAGTTGTTATCTGAGGCAAACAGAGGTTGATTGGTTATCGCATCTTTGGTGCAGCAACTTCCGCAGGTCTATAACACAGTTGAGTTGGAGGCTATAGCAGCAAGTAGAGCTATTGAGTTCAGCTAGGAGGTTGGCTTACAACGGGTGGTTTTAGAGGGAGATTCGTAGATTGTGGTTACAGCACTGTACGGGGGATTTTGGATCAGCAGCTTATGGGTTGTTACTCGAGGATGCTAGCCTCCTTTCTAGATCCTTTTCTAATACAAGGAGAAATGGCAATATTGCAGCGCGCACACTGGCAAGATTAGCTATTAGCTTTCCAAAGTGTGCGGTTTGGATGGAGGATGTTCCATATCAGGCTATTTGTTTTGTTCAAGCTGATATGGCTGCTTTAAGTTTATAAAGTTGACAGACTTCTCTCTCAAAAAAAAAAAAAAAAAAAAAAAAAAAAGGGAGATACTAGCACGCATTCATTGTAGTATATAAATTGATCATCATCATCATCATTAAGGCTAAAGAGGTAGAAATTCATCTTGATGCATTTGTTGAACCATTTTCCTCCCCTCATGAGGTCTCCATGCAAGAAAGACGAGAGAGATAGAGATAGTGAGCTATACAGTAAGTGATTAATTTATGATTACAGACAAGATCGAGTTAGAATCACTCCAAGTCTTTTAGCAGAATAATATGTGACCATGGCCAACAGGAAAACACCAGCATCATTTGTCAATCAAGTACTTGAAGTTGAAACTAGATATAACAACAAACAGGGCGGCACTAATCTGTGCAGAAAACATACAGGGCAAACGTGGTAAAATATAGCAATAATTCCATTGTTTCAGCACTTGTTTTAAAATCTACAAACCAAGGAATGGGCATTGCTTCCGGGCATGCTCTGGTATCAGTTTGGAAAGAAGCTCCAAAGTTGCTCCTTTCAGCTCTAAAAATGCCATGTTATCATTCAAAGTGTATTAGCAGATTAGTTCAAGCTTTTAGAATAGTTACACTGAGAAATAGAAAATGAGGGAGAGAACAAACCTTGAGGTTTGAAATTGAAGAGAGGTGGCAAGGGACGCCCATGAGGGAGACGGATATTAGGATCACGAAGTTCATCAAAAAATGGGTGGACACAGGCCTCCAACTGCAGAAAATATACAACAGTTGATTATTGGATTGATAAAGTACAATAGCAGCAAATTGGTTACTCCATGGATATCACTTTGCATGGCATTCAAAGAAGTATATGATGTGGGCATGCAAAGATAATTTAAGATCTGAGAAATGAACAAGGAATCATCCACAATTATCTCAGCAGAAAGCTCCTTTTTATGAGTTAGTTGCATCCTACAGGATACAATTTTTTCCTCCAAACGCCATGGGAAATGTTGAAGGGCTGCCAAGAGCCTTGTAGCTCAGTGGCATTGTGTGGTCACCCTAATGAGAACTTGGGTTCTAATCCCCCTCTTCCACTTGTTGTAACAATTATAAAAAAGAAACAATGTAGGGCATTTGGTTAAAAATAAGACACATAATTAAGTAATTCAGAAAACACTATAAATATATATATACACACACACACACACACGAGTAGAAAGTAGAAACCACACCAAAAGGCTTTGACAAGGAAAGCCAAATGAACAGTATAAATAAATTATTCCACACAATAACTGAACGGCCAATGGGAAAAATATAACCTTGATAATTAATTCATTTGTTCACTTGCATTGGGACATAAGGAGGAGCAAAAGGGAAATACTTACAGCAGTGCACCTCAGATTTGGAGAGTACTGAAGAAGTCTTGAGACAAGATCTACTGCTTCTGGGGGCATGCGCTTGTGAAATATCTGTGTGCAAAAGAAGAATGTGTCAGATGAATCTGAAAGTATCATGCAGCAAGCATCTTGAGCAGAAAACATGGAACATGGAAGCTAGGGGATTCACCTTATGCCAGGGGTGGGCCTTGATTTGTGGGAATTTGAACTCTGTATAGTTTGGGTTCATACATTTGATTTCCTCACGAGTTGGTGTACCAAGAACCTAATTGAAAAGGATAGGTCAATTAAGTTTAATTTACAAAAGCTAACTGACCACAACTTTCAGTTCCTCTAATGACGGCAATGCACCATCTTACCTTAATAATCTCTACAAGTTGATCAACTCCACTTTCACCTGGAAAGAGAGGCTACAAAATTGGGATGGCCCAAAGAAAAAGTAAAAAGAAACAGCAATATTTGCAATTAATCCCTGCTATATATCAAGTGAACCAAAAAAATAAAAATAAAAATAAAGGTCCCCATTTAGAACATGAAACTTTGATGTTTGAGGAGAACCTGTCCTAGCAGCAGTTCAGCAAGAACACAACCCACAGACCAGATATCAATTGCAGTAGTGTAGTCAGTTGCTCCAAATATGAGTTCAGGCGCTCGATAATAACGAGAACAAATATATGATATATTTGGCTCACCTTTTACCTGTTTCAGATGATAGATAAAGAAGCAAAGGATGCATCAGGTTGATGTAACAAAATAAGAGCTCATAAAATTAAGATGGCCCTACCTGAGGGAAAAACATTGACAGCATGGGGAAAAAGTTATTTAAGCATAAAGAAAAGGTTAATTCAAACAAGTCTTAAAGACCATGCATATAGGGAATTCAGAACTTCACCACTGTAATTCATGGTTCTGTAAGCAGTCATCCATTTTATCGTTCTAACAACTAAAAGATAAAGCATAAATTTGTAAAGAGAAAGGGGAAAAAAACACGATTACATCCCAAGGTTTGTTATGAAATCATGTCTTAGTATATCTTAAACTTTACACAAAAAAAAAAAAGATTAATGGTACTCCAATTTGAACTTGCAAACCCTATGCTTGGATGGAGGGAGAGGAGAGAAGAGGGAAGGGAAGGGAAGGTGACCAGAATGTACAAAATCTTAGTATGTTCTGACTCTCCACTCCCTCTGTTCCAAACATTCCCTAAAAATCAAATCTTAAAATCTCTCTGTTGGTATCCATCAGGGAGTACTAACAGGACTAACTTGACTCAATTAGTCAATCTGTTATTTTCTTGATAAATGTGAAAATATTAACCTCAAGTTCTCTAACTACATCCCAACATCTTCAAATTCAAGATTTGACAGCTAGGAAGTAGATCTAGCCACTCTCACAAAAACTATGTAAATAAACACCATCTATACCATGTACATGGCATCAGGAACAAGAGACAAAGCAAGAGGATACTACCAGAACTTTTGCACTTCCAAAATCACATAGCTTGACCTGGTGAGTATGGGGATTAACCTGCAAGAAGAATTTGCATTGGTAATAGATTCCAATTTCAATTAGGGAAAAATACCCTAATTATCAAACACAAACCAGTAGATTCTGTGGCTTAATGTCCCTGTGGCACACGCCTATGGCTCCGTGAATATATGCCAAAGCTCTACATATCTGCCAAAATCCAATAGGTGTGTTATCTATCACAGTAGACACTATATGCTAAAAAGATATGTGGCAATCAATAACTAGCTCCCTAATATAACATTAATAAAAATAAAAAAGCTAATGTAATCCAAATCCAATGCTAGTATATTTCACATTTACCTATTAGTACAAGCCTAGAAGGTTCTGTTTCCAACATCAACCATATGCAGAAAGTGATCTAGAATAGAATTTTTTTTTCCATACCATACTAATACAGGTAACAGGCCTGCTCATAAAGAGGAAGTATAACAATAAAACAACCATCATATCTATGTTCCATTTATGTATTAGGATGCACAATATTGGGAGAAGGTATCTATCTAGCTCTTTTAATAGCCTAGCAGGTGAATTTATTAAGGAGATAATGATTATCAATATTTTTTTTTTATATAAGTATAGAGATAACGATTATCAATGTTAAGTCAAGTTATGCTTGTTTTCTCTAGTTGAGAAAAAGTTGTAACGCAGAGCATCTAGAAATTAAACTTAGAAATATTTAGTAGATTTAAAAAGTTAAAGTATTGGTATTGGGGGAGAGAGATGCCTAGGGAGTCCACCAAGAGCAAGTTGATATACGTGTTAGAAAACCACTCCAACCCAGAGTTTAAGCAAACAGGTTGCCCAACTAGTATTTACATATCCTTGAAGTAGAGCTCAACACTCACAACATTGAGTTTTTACTCGCTTTAAACAATGCAATTGTAACTTTCAACTCTTGTTTTTGTTGGCATTTCTCAAACTTGTCCCAATAGTTTTTTTTTTCCCCTCCAGACCTCTGTCTTAAATGAACTTCTTAGCTAACTTACACTAGATAATAACAAACCATCACTAAAATATTTCATTAACAAGAATAAGATAACACATTCAAAATGACAGTATTCTTACCCATAAATACAGTATAACTAACCTGATAGGTGTACAGTTTCACATAGATCATGGGCATCCGCTGATTTGCCTTGCTGTAATGTTTCGCTACACGATATACAGTCTCAGGTACATATTCAAGCACCAAATTTAGATAGAGCTCGTCTTTTTCCGTGGTTGAAAAGAAGCAGTGCTTGAGTGAGACAACATTAGGATGATCAAGAAGGCGCATTGTTTGCAACTCACGGTTCTTATATCTCTTGTCCTGCAAAACCTTCTTAATTGCAACAGTTTCCCCAGTTTCTAGACACTTGGCCTGCAAAACAAAATGTGTGAGGCTTTGAATACATTATCTGTAATCCTTATAGGCTACCACAATATCAGCTATCATTATAGATGAATCATGATTTGCAGTTAAAGTGTCACCTGAAACACAATTCCAAATGAGCCCTGTCCAACAACACGCTCTGCCATATAACTTATGGTCTGCAGTAACATTGGAAAAATTAAAGCTAAAGAGCTGAAGCCTTGTCAAACAAAAAGTTGCGTGTGTGTCTGAGATAAGCAAAAAATACAAGAATCCAACAAATTCCATCTCTTTATATTAATTGCGGGACAGGCTTTTCCATGTTTATCTGCTAAAGCTCACATCTTATCTAAAAGCAAAATGGTTGAAACTGTATCCCAACTCCAAAAAATTTTTACATTCCAGAGTTTACAGTGGATTCCATAGAACATATCACATTGGATATGCACTTTACTCCTATGATATTTCATACTTCAAAGCACACAATTATCAATTTTATTTCCATATATTATAGGTGCTGAGAGTGCTAATTTAATGGCATGCCATTGGGGAGGGATTGAGACCTATTTCCTCAGGCACATAAGTGGAATAGGTTAGCAAAATTTCATGAGAGATAGAATAAAGATACTAAGCATGTCCTTCCCAAGGGTTCTTGGCAACAGAAAAGGCAGCAATATTGACACCAGAGAAGTGAAAGACTGTCAACTTTTCAATTTTCTCCGAGTGATTCATTTCAGAGTGTTATGTCTGATGCTATCCCACCATTCCACAACTTAACATGAAATGACACATTTACAAATAAAAAGTTTCACATATCTACCTGTTTGGGTTGACCATTTCGACCCCCAATTGTAGTTACAATAATGTGTCCAGTTTCAGTTCCATTTCCATCAACCACTGTTGCTTCCATTTCCTACATTCAGAAACTATCAATAGCGAAATTGCATATAAGAAGGGAACAAAAAACTGACCATTAAATAAAAAAAATCATTTATGAATATTTGAGATGCTCACCTTTTCAACCTTTTCATCCCTGATCTTCATTTCATTGATCTCCTCTGGGAGCGTATCAACAATCATTGCATCACCAGCAGGTTTTCCAACTGCTATAGCAGGAGCCATACCACCAGAAGCCATATATACTGCAGGATATAGCGGCTAAACGTTTGCAGTTTCTTAGAATACACAATCCATGTTAACGGGTGCAAGCTTTATAACCTGGAAAAAAAAAAAAAAAAAAACTAAAAATATCACAACCCTGAAATGAAAATAATATATACTATCCAATTAGATTTTTTTTTTTTACGAGTAATAATTTTTATTGAAAATGAAGAAAACTCATTCGCACAAATTTTATACATGAAATCGTCAGAAAGAATTACAGGGAGTAAGATTTACAATAAAAAAGATAAAGAATCTATCAATTCAGTAATTGGATCCTAAAAAAACCAAATTTCAACTCAAAAACCATGAATCTCAATTATTCCTCTCCCTCCACATTATCTACGTTAAACATAAGCAAACCGCATTCTAAACCAATGAACTACCATGATGGCCAAACCAATTGTTCCAACCAAATATCATCTCCATAACCCCCTTCAGCATCTCCCAGTACACCCCAAAATTATGAAAATATAAAAAGACAACATCTCCCAAGCAAATGCACAAAGCACTGACAAATGGTTTCACAGCTGCTGTTACACATGCAATACAAATCTACCAATATCGTGCCTCTCCTAATAAGGTTATCACATGTAAAAATTTACCCCCAGGTTACTGTCCACACAAAAAGGCCACCTTTTTGGGACCTAGTTACACCATATACTCCTCCTCAGATAAAAAGTAAAAACACACTACTGGAGCCCCATAATGCTTCATAGTAATTAGTAAGAACAGACCTAAAACTTTTTCTTTATTATTCAATCACCACTTCATACGAACAACTCCCTAGGCTCTTGGGATACTTTGATACAAAAGATCAAAAATGAGTCAATAGATTCCAATTACCAATCATTGAAACTTGTGCAAACCCAATTTTCCAAAATCTTGTCCCTCCTTAACCAGTGGTCTCCAAATAGGAATGAACCAAAGCTTCCTTGTCCACTATAATGGAAAAAAATTCTAGATGCACATCTTTAAATGCTTGGTCCCTCAACATGTGTCATGCCAAATCCTCAATCTCTGACCATCACCAACTTGAAAGCATAAAGAATTCACAAATTGCTCCCACCCTAACCTAATGCTACATCAAAGACCCATGTGTACTTCTTACTACCCTCGTAGTCCATTGACCCCAAGCTTCCCCATATTTGACACCTATTACTCTTCTCCAAAGATAACCACCATTATCACCAAAACAATAGAGCCTCTTACCTAACAAAGAATGGTTAAAAGTACTCAACCTCCTCACTCCTACCCACCCTTTCCCCCCAAATTACTTACTGGAGAGTATACCCTAATCCACTCTAGCATTGTTAAAAGCGCTGAGCGCATTTAACCGCAAAGGCCTCCTGGAGCCTAGGCGCAAAGCGCAAGCGCACACCTAATCGATGTGAAGTGCACATTTTAAAAAAAAAATTTAAAAAAAGTATTAATGGTCAATAGAACAATCAAGTGATCAATTAATCATATAAATTACAATAAAGCATTTTATATAACATTTATATAATTCTCTTGTACTTTACAAAATATATGCAAACATGATATTTGATGGCCATGATTACAAAAAATCGTAGAATCAAAATAGAAGGATAGAACCAAAAGGCAAAGGCTAAAAAGTACTAGAATGTTAAGTAATGTTATCTTTGCCTAACAAAATCAATGCAAATATGCAATGCAATCCTAGTCTACATAATTATCATCCTCATTAAGCAAGGGACCATCATAATTGTTTGACTTGAGTGTTTGCTTGTGTGGTCGTGGTCTAAAAGGTCTAAAATATCTAAAGAGATAGGCTTAGGCTTATGGTAGCACACCACACAATTAGTTTTTATATATTAAATCAATGGCTTATTTCAAACATATTTAGATCAAATGGCTAAAAATCAAATCAGGATTTTTTTTTTTTAATTTACAAAAAGCTCAAAATAATGCACTTTGCGCTTAATAAAAAAGCTCTAAAAATTGCGCCTAAGGCACGCTTTTGTGAGGGCGCCTTGCTTTAGAGGGAAAAAGCCCCAAGGTCTATGCGCTCTGCACTTTGCACTTAAGCGCGCTTTTAACAACACTGATCCACTCTACAAGATGAAATTTCAACTCATCCCAGTCCACCCCCTAAAAAATTCTGCAACAGCTTTTCCAATTGATTATCTACATAGGTAGGAATAATAAATAGGGATGTATAATAGGTTGGTAAACAAGATAATGTACCCTTACAAAGAGTCAACCTAAAGCATGGATGAACTAGAAGCAACTAAACATTGATTGTCCTAATTACTTTATAAGAGAACACTTAACTTCGGAAGCAAAAATATGTTCCAAGATTGTGTTAAGTCTAAGCATCAAAATTTGGTATCAAGGTAAATATGATCAAAATTTATTAACTAGGATTGTTCTAATAAGCAGTAACTCTTAAAAATATGTAACACCGTGTTGTTATCTTGGCTTTAACCTAGACCACAGTAGGTTACATATATGTCAAAATAGAATGCAGCTCCAGTAATAGCAACTTGAAAGTAATTCATAAAGATTAAACGCAACCTTTTTCTAATGAATAAAAACAAGCATATTGTCTATCTCTGATTGTAGATTCATAGAGACATGGACAAAGGCCAATAGCCCACTACATCATATTGTCCCATTTCTAGTTGTACTCATGGTCCTAGCTTTACTCCAGGAAAAAAGAGAGCAAGTAATGTATCATTGTGTATCAGCTAGCTATACTAGTCTCAAAATTTATAACAAGACTAACCCTTAGCTAATTAACCCTGGACTAACTTTAGGGGTTACACAAGTACTAGTACAACTAGGAATTTGGGACAATGTAGTACAATGGACTATCTTTAATACACAAATCAATAACCTGATAGTATGGATGGACAAGAAAGTACATTTCTACAACTCCAACAACACCCTAATACTTACTTTTTCTGAACTTTTCTTAGCAACCAGAGTATCAAGTCATTCACATCCCTAATCGTAACTCGCTACAAACTCAAAATGCCGAATCTGTAACTACCAAACTAAGCTCATGTCAAAACAAAACGCAGTAACAGCTAAAATCATAACATGAAATTCAAAAAGTAAAAAATAAAAACCACTACTGCATAACCAAGGATACCTAAAGCTCCGTTTGGAAGCTGAGAAAATGGTACACTCCTCTCACCTCAACTAAATCAAGCCTAATAAAGCAACTACCAAGCTTAGTTGAGCTCAGCTCCTCATTTTCTAAAAGATACTCTATTTTCTCTGCTTTTTCTTAAAAACCAAACAAAACATAAAATATATATATATATATATATATATATATATATATATATATATATATCAAAGAGGTGATCAAGCCTATTTACCTGTGGGGTGAAATGTGAAGCAGTAAAATCCCTCACATTTTGCAAATCTCTTCGATCCGGACACTGTGTGTGTGAGAGAGAGACAGAGAAAGAGAAAGAGAAAGAGAGAGAGAGAAAGGAACAGTGAGATTCTAGAGAGAGAGAGAGGTCTACGCAGTTTCAGAGTTCTGGTTTCGTACGGGTTTGACTAAAGAGTGACTCTTTGTTTTGTTTTGTTTACTTTGGATACTCTGTGATTTTCTGATACTAGTGAGTAGTGACCCAGTACACCACACTACTCTGGTACAGGAGCGGAATCCAACCGACGCTTATCAATTCTAGTTAAGACTCAGTTTTCACGTCCGTACTTTTGATGTCTGTCTCACCACCTCAACTCTACACGTGGGAGTTACAGGTTGGGTGGTGCTTACATTCTTACGTCATGTTCTTCACCGCCTTCAGAGACCGCGGAATTAATATAAGAGAAAATTAAGAAAAGCTTTACCAAAAACAAAAAATTAAGAAAAAAAAAATTAATTCAATACCCTAAAGCTACGTTTGGTAACTGTTTTTTTTTTTTTTAAATAATTTTTTATTTTTGAAACTAAAAAATTTGTTTGTCATTTTAAAATGGACAAAAAATAAAATTTTTTTTCAAAACTCAATTTGTGAAGGAAACTGAAAACATGTAAAATGTTATTTTCAGTTTCTAATTTTCAAAAGTTAATGAAAACATGTGTTTAATTTAATAAATCTGTCTCATTTAATGAGTTAGCATTAGAGTACAAATCCTAATAACAAAATATTTTAGTATTTTTTATTTTTTTCTTCAAAAAACTTTTTTTTTTTAATTTTAACTAACCAAATATGTTTTTTATTTAAAAAATACAATAAAATTGTTTTTTCTTTATATTTCCAAAAAGAAGATTTTGAAAATAGAAAACAAAGAAGTTACCAAACATAGCCTTAAGTTTTTATCGTTTGTTTTTTTTTTTTGGTTAATTCTGAGGAATTATTACATACTCTTACAGTACTATAAATGAGTATTTTCTTTTTACACATGAATGGTGGGTCCTATCATGAATTTAATTAGTAAGACCCATAATTCATGTGAAAAAAGGAAGTATGTATTTATGATATTTTGAAAATACACAATAATTTAGTATTAAAGTATTAATTTACTATCCAGTTGTCTGTATTAGAAAAAGGGATAAATTGGTTCTTCAATATTAAATTTCATCAAACTTAACATTTAAATAGATGTTAGGAGGGACATTGAAACAGAGTTATAGGAGTGGGGTTCAATTGTGAGTTTTGATAGTTCATCTATTCATGAAATTAAGTGCAACCAAGGTGATAATTTAGGGTGAAAAAAGAAAAAAGAAAAAAAAGTAATTTGTCATTTGACCCTTAAGGGCACTAGCGTTGGTGGTGCTAAATAGCTATATAACTATTTTTAGCACCACCAATTTAAAAAAGTGAGTTATAATGGTGAAGCTAAACTTAAAAATTGTAGTTTCTCATCTACAATGCACAACCATTTATAGCTAAATACTGTAGCATGTAGGAGTGACAATTTATGCCCGACCCGCAAGTATCCGACCTAGCCTAACCCTAATGGGCCGAGTTTTACCCAGTCTAATAAGAAATAGGATCAGGTATGGGGTTTTTTTTTTTTAAACCCAATGCGGATCCAAGTCGAGTTTAGGTTTTATAAAAAATCCCACCTGCAATCCGGCCCGGTAATTTTGAAATTACTAAAAAAACCCCTATATATATACTTATAATCTAGCCCTAACTCCCTCATTTTTCAGTAGCAGCAGCTCACACCTCCTCACAACTCACAGCTCATGCCTCCCTCCTCAGCAGCAACTAATTGCCTTACAAAAGCACACACAGCTGACACTTCCTTCCTCCTCAGTAGCTCATTGCCTCACAAAAGCACACACAGCACACACGGTCCTCGGTCCTCACACAGCTATGACAGCACACGGCCTCACACCTCACACTCACACAACCTCACACCTCACACAGTCACACGAGCCACAGCACACGTCTTTGCCTCTCACGCCTCCTCATTCTCCTGCTTTGCTGTAGCCACGCTTTTCCTAGGCCTAAATCTAGGAAAAACAATTAATGGGCTTCAATTTTTTTTTTGGTTGGGCCAGATTTGGGCCCAAGCAGCTAAACGAGGCCCGGTGGGGCAGGTTTAGGCCCCAAAAAAAAAAAAATGGATTAATAATTGAGCTAGGTCTGGGTTTAGGGTTTAGACTCGTGGGTCAAGTCTGGGTATGCAAAAACTTGACTTGAACCAGATCCATTGTCATTCCTAGTAGCATGAAGCCAAAACAAATTTTTTATTATTATTAAACTTCCCATTAAAATAATGTTTATTTTCCTTTTTTATTTTCTCTTCCCATTACATAGACGGTTAGACTCTCTTCGTTTCCCCCAAACGAGTTTTGTTCTTTCTTCCTCCATCCCTGCCCAGCTCTGATCATCTTTTTTCCTTAACTCGTCGCCAATACAAGCCCTAAGCCCTAAGCCCCAAGCCTTTATACTGACCCATTTTCGGCTTTATGTTTGTGTTGCGGTATAAATTTCAGTGTTTGTGTTTGTGTTTCGGTATGGATTTTAGCATTTGTGTTTGTGTTTCAACGTGGATTTCGGACTGAGTTTCAAGTTGGGTTTGTGTTTCGGGCATTGGTTTTGGCCTCTCAGTTTGTGCTTTTGATCTGGGTTGGTTTTTGCCCATAGCTCTGCTAGTTTTTTTTTGGTTTTTTTGCTCTTTTTTTTTGTTCTTCTTCACCGGTTCTTCCATGGCTTTAGACAATGGTTGTGGTGTTTTTTTGGCTGTTCTACTAGTTTTTTTTTCCCAGTTATTCTGCTCTCTTTTCTTGATCTTCTTCTCTGGTTCTTCTATGGTTTTAGATGGTGGTTGTGGTGTATTTTGGGCTGTTGAACGAAATATTATTTTATTGTAGTGTTTATATTATTTTATTGTGTAAAAAGCTAAAATAGAACCTTTGATTTTGAATGTTTTATAAAGTTGAATGTTTTGTAAAGTAAGAAGGTAAAATAGATAAAATAACTTTTTGTGTTACTAAGGGTCTGTTTGGATACAGCTGAAAACTGAAAACATTGTAACAAAATAATTTTTAAATGTGTGAATAGTACTGTGAGACCCTTTTTTAATGAAAAAATTACTAAAAAGTGATATTTATGGGTTTTGTGAACAGTGCACGGGTGCATTGTTCACATAGAAAAGTCAAATATTATAGCTACTGTTCATGAACAGTAGCCATAACAGTGAAATTTGTCGTGCCAAAAAGAAGAAGAAGAAAGAAACGTGAAACTCAAAATGCAAACGTGCAATAAGCCCAATCCAAATGGTAATAAATATCTAAAAAAAGAAAAAAGAAAGCTCCACATAAACAATAAACGTTGGGGGTGGTTGAAACTTGAAACTAAAACATAAACGGCCTATTAGATTAAAAAAAAAAAAACATAAGCGGCCTATTAGGAAACTTTGGGCCGGGAATGGGCATTTAGTTCCCATGTTGGATTGGGCTGGAAATGGCTGGGGTTGATTCGAAATCATCCAACCTGGCCTCAAGAAAGTGCAGCCAATAATAACAATTATCTCATAGATCTCATAAAAGCCATTACGTTAGGCTGCCTAAGGCACACTATTGGACAAAGGCTCCAAAACTTTAATTTAAAATTAAAATTCTGATTTATTAAAACCAAAATTTTAAAAAGTATATAACAAATGGACTATTTGTTTCTTTCTCACCCTAATAAGGCCTTCAAATTATGAGGTAATAAAATCTTAATTGAAATTTTAAATTGTTGTCGCAGGAGACATCTGACTGGTGGACTTAATGGATTTAAAGTATGTGGAATCAAAGATTCCAAATTTCATCAATCACATTATCAGTTCATTGGATTTCTAGGATGGATCATGAGTAGCAAGTAAAATTGTCTGATCAAAAGTAAGGACACCACTTCTTCATATTAATAAAAAGAATTATATGTAAATTAAGAAAATATTTCCGATGGTATAATCGAAATTGAATAATAAAATAGGTAAACAAATAAAATAGCAAAAATTATTTTAAGTAATGTGGCAAAAAGCACATCATCATGTACGATCAAATTTTATTAAAACCAAAAATTAAAATATCTCTAAAAATAAATAATGAAACTTCTTTTAAATTATTTGAGATTTGTTGGCATTCAGTTTTACTCTAAAAATTTAGTAATGGAGTTTTACGTTGAGCAAATATATTAGTAATTTTGTTTTTTTAGAAACATATATATTAGTAATTTTTAATGTATTCATAAAGTATCAAATCTTTTATTTATTTATTTATTTTTATACAAGATAGAATTTTACTCTATCTTAATCTAAATGTAAATGTATGTGAAACTCCCTTTTGGAGGCTTGAACCCCGGCCTTTGCTCCCCACACCCCACAAGTTTTTATACTTGTAGAGTGACCACTGCACCAATGGTGCGTGATGGTCATAAAGCATCAAATCTTGAAATTGCATTGTATGACGCATAACACTTATGTTAAGCCATATGAGTAATGCAGGACATGTACTATTCCACTTTTACTCTTAGTAAATAAGTATTTAATAAGAAAAACAAATAATAAAAAATTTCTTAAATTTCTATAGACTTTTTAGTTAATTGGAGTAATCTTTTGATTCTACTCTGACAGCTCAATTAGTGTGAAAGTATAATGCTTATTTAAACCCCCAATTTTCCGACTCATCTAAATGCAAAACAAGAGTAAAATATGTGCAATAAACCGAAACACTACTCTAAGCCATAGCAAGTACAATAAGCAATAAATGCTAAGCTTAAAAAGTAGGGAAAAGAGATACAATATAATATAACACTGAGATGTGTTATCGAAGAAGAAATCGAAGTACTTGGCAAAAAACTCTTTGTGGCCCTTCAAACCAAAATCAATCCATTAGTGAATAAGTTGGAATACACGAATATCAAATAGACCCTCAAAGCTTAATTTATCCAATGTACTTGAGCCATCCAAGCTTTTGCTACCAACGGACTTCTTAGAATCTTTTTCATCACTAGTTATTTAGATCCCACAATTCTGTACAATTGCATCCACCACTCAATGGCTTTTTCCAATACTTCCCAAAAGGCACCAAAACTTTTCTCAACACTCAGAGTGGGTGAAGTAAGTGTTTGGGCTAAAAATCTCTCAAGGATGTGTAGATAGAGAGGTGGAAGTAAATGGAAATTTTAGAGAAATGATGTAGAGGATTGTGGGTAAAACAATCTCTAACTCTCAAATGTTTGGCTAGAGTTTCTCTCTCAAAAGTTTCTTCTGAAAATACTCATTATTTTTCTCACATTTCGTGGGTAATGAGGGTTTTTATATAGTGTTGGTAAAGAATGAGAAAAGTCATACTCAAAAAGTAATCAGGTAGTGAGTTTTGTGGGTTACTCGCAATTTGGCTTAAGCCTATCTTAGACTCTTCAATTTTCAGTATGTGCTTCTCACGTGGCTTGTTTCGCTAGTTAGCAGTTGCAAGTCAGTCACGAGCAAGTCGCAAAAACCAATTCTTCACAGGTTCTTCACCAAATTATCACACACAACCCTTATATAAAATCCCACAAAACTATAGGGAAATGATTAAATAAAATTACAATAAAATTTGACACGGAATTAAACCAACATAAACATAATTGTAAGTCACAACTTTACATATTCTTCTTGAACTCTAGTAAAAAGTTTTTACTTGAAGCAGATTATGTTGATTATTTTAATGTGTCATGTTGCTCTACATGGCAAAAACATGTGTCATGGCTAATACTTGCATTGAACTATTTGGCAGTGGCATATCCACAATCTGGAGTGCAACATGCATACGACACATGACTTAATCAATAATTATATATAAATATAAAAAATTATATATTTTAATAATATAATTTACATCAAATAATGAAATAAATGGTAAAAATAAAAATAAAAATATTTAAATTATATGATAAATAGACATTGTGTTATCAAAACACTATAGGATATCAAAAAAAAAAAAAAAAAACTATTCTTGTAACCTTTTCGTAAAGCTCTCATTTTTAAACAATTGTCCAAGTGGATAACATGCTGCTTAAAGTTTATGACATGTTTTATTAGAATTGTTAAGAAAATGAAGCAGAGGGAGGCTTTTGTTGGGAAAGGAACTCATCCTATTGAATCTTTTAATTCTTTATCATTTCTAGCTTGCATTTTTTTTTTTTTTGATTTTTAAATACTATGAGGGCGTTTGAATTCAGATTATATTTGCTGTGTTCACGTTTTTTTTTTTTTTTTTTTGGTTTCTGCTGCAGTGGGGGACATATGCGCGTACTGTGCGCGCACTGTTCATGTACTTTTTCATCAATTTTTTTTATTAAAAATGGGCCCCGCATCACTATTCACATATTTAAAAATTATTTTGCTACAGTGTTTTCAGTTTCAGTTTTCAGCAATAAGTTCTATTCAAACGGACCCTATATATGTCTTACTTTTGTCTATAAGATGATCCTCCCACTTTTGTCTATAAGCAATATATAAAATTCTTATAATTTGAATTAATTATTACCAAAAAATTCACCTTGTACAATGAAAAAGAAAAACATAAATACGTAGATGTAAAACATATTTGTTTGAATTTTAAAATGTTTATAGATAGTGGGAATTCAAGCCCGAGAATCTTAACACAATATATAATGGGTAAAAGATTACTCTAAACTCTAAAGTCTAAACTCTGCAATCTAACATCCAATTTGCAATGCTTCTAGATAATGGGGATTCAAGACTTCAAGCCCGAGAATCTTATGGTGTAAAAGCCTTTTTTATTATTATTTATTTTTATCGAAATTAAAGATTAGTATTACTCTAAAGTCTGCATCAAATTCAAATATGCGCATGTGATGCATACATGTGATGCATACATGTGATGCACACTAGATTAATGTGATGGTGATTGATTATAATATTATTTTTGATTTTAACATTGTCCCTCTTTCAACTTTCAAGGTGCCAAAAAGCAATAAATTTTCAACACAATTGGAGCAAATAAACGTAAAAGACAAACCCTCCACATATTAATTATTTAGGACTACTAGATTAAAATATATATAATCCGTACGTATCCCAATATTGATTAAGAGTCCCAAATTTGATGAAATCTCTTCCTCAAATTGGAAAACCTACTTATCATGACTTGCAAGTTGCATTTTGCCCTTATACATATATAGGACCTATTATTCTATGAAGCCTGGCCACCTATGAAATTTTAAACTTCAAATATTATGCTATTATGCTACGAAGCCCTAGACAAGCATACAAATCAGATATTCAAGCCTAAATATAGGAAGAATAATAACGAAGAAGTCTTAGAAGTTACGATAATTTTTAACCGGAGGTTGTGGTGTTTTTGTGTTAGAATTTCATTCAACATCTCTTGCGTGTGTTTAGTTTGATTGTGTGAAGCCAACATATTTGTTTAAACTTTAAAGTCACTTTTTGTCTCATAAAAAATAAAATTAAAGTTAAGTCTGCAATATTTTCATAGCAATTCATAGGTAGTGGGTTGTTATTAGTTTGTATCTAAACTTAATATTGACATCGTTTTTTTACTATTCAGTAACAACTTATCATCTAGAATTTGTTGTGAAAATATTGTAAATATAATATTTTTATAAAAAAAAAGTCAAATACATGAATCTTTTCATCCTTTGTAAATACAGTTAGCATTCTTTGTCACATGATTCAATATTTCTAACTTGTTAAGTTATGCAGGTCACTGTTCAGTTGACAGTTGACGACTTGACGCACAAAGTTGCTTGTGAATGGGAAATTTCCCAATAAGAGGGAATGACAAGCAATGTGAAACTAATCAACAAATTTAAATATCTAGCTAGGTTCAAGCATATGCTGAAAATAGAACCAGATCGATCAACTTGGAAAGATTAATTAAAGAATATTGCCATAAATACCAATTGTCTAAATCATAGGTCAACATTGTTGTGAGATAAAATTCAAGCTCATCACATGTGATTATCGAAAAAAAGTCTAAACGATAGGTTTAAACTAGGAACATGGAATTTGTTAAAGAAGCTACAAACTATAGAATTACTCTACAGTATGGTCTATGGGTTGCATTAAGCTCTTGCTATTAACGTGGCGTGATCAGTGTAATTTTGAAATTCTACATCTGCTACTCTATTTCAAATATTGCGTCTTGTAGGGGAAGTAATGTTGGTTCTTTTGGCTGTTGCTTCATGTGATTTTGGGCAACGTATTGGAATATATGGTTGCTCACTATTTTAGAAAAGCAATCTATACTTTTTCTCGTGAGTTTTAAATTCTAAATCTTAACGAGAAAATCTAAAGACACACAAATTTAACACCGGCCGATATGGGGTGAAACTTTATTTTATTTTATTTTATATATATTTGTAGAATTGCTCAATTTCAATAGGTGATAAGAACATTGATTCCTTTTTACCTTTACTGTAGAAACCCCACTCCCTAAAGCCATGGCATGATATCCGGGTAACCGATTTAACGGTTTTCTTTGATAAACGAGACTCACATGTAACTGTCACTTTCACAAAGAATGACTACTTTAAATCTGCAGGAATAAGCTAGTAGGATTTTCCATGATTAGATCTTTCTATGTCATTACAATCTCATTAATTAATATATAAACGTTTGTTCTAAGATTTTGCCTTGTCCCCTGCCACTTTTAATGGCTTTGCATGTAAACTTTGATCCATTTAAGTGGGCCATTGTGTTCTAGAATTTTTCTTTTTAGAAACCACGTGAACTTTTGAGAGTACGTCTTTGTAATGACTTATAGGAGAGAGAGATAGATGAGAATATGAGATTGCTTAAGCATTATTGGGTGCATGCCTGAATATCACGATTTAGGATTTGAATAAGATAAGAATAAGAAACTAGTTATGACTTATGGTAATGTATGCATGACGTTGCCTGAACCTAGCCATAGCTAAATTTTGGTTCAACAAGCAAACCCAACAGTAAATATATGACAAATTATGTACTATACGAATGTGCATGTATTTCAAAGTCAGATATACAATTTAACGTGTACAAAAAGTTAAAGTAATAATAATAAGACAATTATCCTTTTTCATCTTAAAAACCCTTAGAATCTATTAAGATTTCAACATTAATTATACTTACGTGTAAAATTATGAAGCTTTAAAAACTTATGTAACAATGAGTTCAATTTTATAAATATAAGTTCAAGTTATGTCTCAGCTCACTTTAAGTTATATTACGTATATTGTTCGAATACTTCTTCCCCTACTTATGATGTATATCAAATGAGGTTTTTTTTTTTTTTTTTTTTTTTTTTTTTTTTTCAAATTGAATATTCTCTATTCAAGTTTTTTTTTTTATAAACTTTTTAACATTATAAATCTACAAAATACAAAATTAATTTTATATAATATTTATGTAAGGGACAAATACATAACACATTTCTGAAAATCCGCCTAGACAACCTGAGTATATATACTTTGAAGGAAAATGGTAAAAAACACAGTAAAATTCTCTGACCATAATAATTTATGCCTTGATCCAAAATAGCAAAAACTTAAGATGAGATCACTCACGCTGATTGGAGATTTAAGTCATTCAGACTGGAAATGTGTTGCGGCCACACTATTATGATAGTAATAAGAGAATATCAGAAAAGCAAATGATAGAAGTGCAATGTGAAATCAACATTATGTACCCCTAATTAGCGGGTTGACTAATTTTTGAGACTTGACTCTTGAGATGTCATAACATATTGTACCACCAAATTATTGTAATGTAACAATAACATATATGTTGTAACTCATAATTATATGCCACAAGATTTTGAGATTTTACAACTTTATATGTAATTGTTCTAATATTTACACACAGGGACGAAACTAGGATTCGAACCTGAGAGGGGCTAAAGCTTAAAAAAATTTTTTATTTATTTATGAAAATAGAAACTAATATCTATTTCATATTCAACAAAATACTACACATAAAATAAGTGTTTTTTAAATATTTCAATACAATTATCAAAATGAAACTCGACGCTATTTCAGAGGAGATCAAAAAAAAAAAAAAAAATATATATATATATATATATATATATATATATATATATATATATATATTTTTAAGGGCAAATCGTAATTTTTCAAATTAAATATGTATACCAGTTTTTTTTTTTAATTGGGGGCTATTAAGACCAAAATTTAAAATTTCAACACACACACATATATATCCTAGTTTTTTTTTTTTGGGGTGGGGTGGGGTGGGGTGGGGTGGGGGGGCATTGCTCTCTCTACCCCACTGTAGGTCCGTCACTATTTACATATTTTAATTAAATTTAAATTTCATTCTATTTTATAACCCTTTATTAAAATCTTGGCACATCATATATATATATATATATATATATATATATTTTGAATAATGGAACACAAAAATAGTACAAAAGATTTATATTCAGATTTCATATACAAAAATAACCACAATAAATGCCTAATGGTAGAATAAATTACTTTGGGACTCATAAAACCATCAATTTCATATGACTCAATAAATATGTCATATGAGTAAAAAAACATGTAAATCAATCACCATGTAATGAGCTTGAAGAATTTTCCTCCAAACCGATTTGGATGTAAAATTTGTTCAAATCAGCAAGTCACCAAGTATCAACCATGCATATTATAAAAAGTAAGACAGCTTAGAATAATGAACAAAGTCTGCCCCTCACTAGCTCACGTGTGCATAGTGCCTCAAGCTTTGCATCTATAAATATAAACCCAAATCATCTAAGAAATTCATTAAGCATATAAAATTATTTCTTTAAGGCTATTGACATTGTGTCCCTCATCTCCCTGTCTCTCCAAAATGAATAGGTTTAATCTGAAAGACCTTACATTGATACTTTTCATTGCATTTTCTGTATGGTCTTCAAGCTTTGAGAATTGCTGTGCTAGAGAAGGCAGGCAGTACTGGAGGCAAAGCAGCAAGGCTGTCCCAGCTTCTGTGCTTGTAAAGAAACCAAAAGGTTATAACCATGCTGGCCGCAGAATGTTAAGCTCAGCCATCTTTAATGTATTAGACTATGGTGCTAAAGGTGATGGACAAACTGATGACACAAAGGTGTGGACGATCTTATAAAAAGCTTCACATCTTGCTTCATGGTTCATTAGGAGTAATTATAATATATCTTTCTATTTTTTATCATTGATGTCCCTTAACATATATTATAAATTACTCAATAAGTTGTGGTAAATGAATGCTGATCTCTTTTAATGCAAGGCAGTCATTTGAAGCAGCGTGGGCAGCAGCTTGCAAGGTCGAGGCATCAACAATGGTTGTTCCATCTGGGTCTGTTTTCTTGGTCTTGCCAATCTCTTTTTCGGGGTCTAGTTGTGAACAAAACATTGTCTTTCAGGTATATATAAGTTACATATTGTCTATGTTTTTTTTTTTAAAATGCTAGTACATATTTTCAACCCCACTTTTATTGGTATCTGATCTCCCTCCCTTAATTTGTTCTAATTAATCACATCACAGCAGAACAGCGATGATGAGTCGCCTCCAAAAGCCCGAAAGTCGCCACCAAAGTCAATACTAGCAAAATAGCTAAATTGACTCCAAAAGGGAATGTTAGAGATTCTATATAAATTTTACCGTATAAACTTTTCTAAATTGATGTGTTAACATTTAAATATAAAAGAATAAAAAACTTATTAATTTTTTTATATTGTTGATGTAATACTAATTATATTCATTAATTAATTAATTTTGTAATAATAATACTATAGCATGTATAATTTTTTCAGATGACAAGAGCTTTTTCAGTCAGAAAAAGAAAAAGGAAAAAAATAAAAATAAAAAGAGCTTTTTGAGTCCACAAAAGTAATGACTATAAACATTCCTTTTCCATTTTCTTTGTTTTACGTCTTTTGCTTTTTCTTAATTTTTTTCATTTTCCTCATTAGAATAGGAGGAAAGGTAGCAACATCTCAACATATATGGGTCAAAGTCAAGGGATGTAATAAAACTGCCTCATCTTACATGACCGCCCTTACCTCTCTTCACCTCACACCAATTTTCCCCATCTGAAGAGGTGATGGGATAGGGTAGATTTTGCTCATCTTATCTTGTTTCATCCACTCTATATATATCTTAATAATTTCTATAAAAAATTACTTAAAATAGTTTATTAATGTACGTCTTAATGGCACACATTAGTAAAACTAAAACTCATATATATTAGTTAGTACTATTCCAAAACATTTCTCTCTCTCTCTCTCTCTCTCTCTCTCTCTTAATGGTATCATGATCGCCATTATCTTTTCTCTCTCATCTCTGCCTTTGAAATTATACTTTAAACTCATCTCACCTCTAACTTGCCTCGCTCTCATCCTGCATGGGAATCACGTCTTGAAGAGGAGACAAATATATCCATCATTTGAGCTTGTCCTTTTTCATTGTCATCCCTATTTATTGATACATACATTACTATTAATTTATGAAATAACCATGCAGTTGGATGGCAAAATCATAGCCCCTACAAGCTCTCAACCTTGGGGTTCAGGTCTTTTACAATGGCTAGAATTTAAAAATCTTAAAGGGTTTACAATCAAAGGTAAAGGTATCATTGACGGACAAGGTTCAGTCTGGTGGGGTGACTCGGTAAGTCTCTACATTATATGTCAAGTCAAGCAAACAAGGCCATTGCTTTTTCTAATTTTAAATAGCAACATTCACATCTAAATTCTAATTATTCTACCGTCTATAAAACTCTTTCTATAGGGGAATATGCCAAGCACCAAACCTACGGTAAGAATGTTTTCCTATACTAATCCTCATTTCACAATATAAAAATAATATTAGACCTTGATTGTTGTGTTATATATATTTTGATATGCAGGCACTCAGGTTTTATGGAAGTGATGGAGTGACAGTCACTGGAATAACAATTCAAAATAGTCAACAGACCCATCTCAAATTCGATAGCTGCAAAACCATTCAAGTTTATGACATAAATGTTTCATCCCCTGGTGATAGCCCTAACACAGATGGAATTCACCTACAGAACTCTCAAGATGTGGTCATTTACAGCACCACTCTTGCATGTGGTAATTTCAAATTTCTCATTAGGGTGTAGTGTCATCTTTATCCACAACACAAACACTATGAATGACTAGTTGCTCTAAGGACTAGGGCTGAGTCAGGAACATAAAGAAGTTGAATATCCAAGTCAACTATTCAAGCACAAAAATAACAAAGATGTAAACCCCCCCCCCCTTCCCAAAAAAAAAGAGCAACTTGAACTTACAAAGCACAATTTATTCTAGTAATGGATTTTTTTTTTTAATGAGAATTGTTGGATTTAAATACGATCAAAGTTCAAATAACACCTTGATTTTTCTAACGAAAATATTTAAAGTTCAAATCTTCATCCCTTATTAAGTATTGAATTATGAAAAACCAAAAAAAAAAAAAAAAAACGAAAGTTCAAACGTAGTCATCAAATTTTAAGTATGGGGTGTAATATGGTGACTTAGAATTTTGCTAAAACTATTGTACAATGTCGAAAGTCAAGAGTACAATGTTAAAAGTCAAAACTAGTGTTGTATATTGTCTTATGGTTGATTTTTTTTTTTTTTTTTTATGAATTAAAAATTGGGTGGAGGGCAATTTAAATTGGCGTCTTTAATAGTTAAATATTTAAGAAAGTATCAAATCTGGACTTTCATATTCTAATTAATAATACTCTAAATTCATAAATCAATATTAATATGCATGTCAATATTTGATTTTAATTTCAATAACTCTAGATATTGTTTTAATTATGTATTACCTTAGCAATTAAAAAAGTTACATGCATGTCTTTTTATGTTGATTGTTGTGCTTTCTAGCTATAAAATGTCAATTTTTTATTTATAAGTAGATAATGTCAATTAAGTCAGTAAACCAACAGAAAAATTCTCAATTAGGTAGATGGTTGAAATTTACATAAAATAAAAAGGCTAAAATTGAATTTAGTTAATTGAACTTTACTTTAATTAATTGTCACATTAGTCCGTAAAATTTAATTTTTGTCAATTTAATATATCCCTCACCCTATTAATTTGATCCTTTTGTTCAAATATGTTAGCAAAAAAAAAAAAATAAAGGTTTAAAAAAATGTTAGGGACGATCTGAAAATGTTACCTTGACAACCAATCTGTAGTCAAGGTAATTTAATTTAGAGAAATGATATGTCTACAACATTTTTACAACATTTTTACAACAAATCCTAAGTGGCAGGATGTTACTGGTTGTTATTGTTGGGGCAAAAAAGTAATCTTAGTGTTAGGTTCAAATTTGAACCAATAACAACTAACCACCTATGATTTGTTGTAAAAATGTTGTAAAAATGTTGTGTACGTAGCACCTCTCTTTAATTTATATTTAGACTAATATTATTAAGTGTGCTAACCTTGGTATTGGATATTAACACAAACACATTAATTACATTTTCAAAGTCTAACAAAAGTACAAATGCATGTGCCAGTCACATATGTGGGGAACCTTAACTTTTTCCTAGTCAAGAAGAAAAAAGCCAACCATAATTGGGCGATTAAATCTCTTCATAAGTGAGTTCTTTAAATTTCCCATCATAGAATATAGCCATGAATTTAAGGAAGATAATTAAATAACAATAATAAACACAAAATCGAAATTTAACTTGACACCTCTACAAGTCTACATATATAGAGGCAACTCGAATAACTTCTATTAAGTTCTGCAGGAGATGATTGTGTTTCCATACAAACTGGATGCTCAAATGTATACATTCACAATGTCAATTGTGGACCTGGACATGGAATCAGCATTGGATCACTAGGGAAGGATAACACTAAAGCCTGCGTGTCAAATGTCACCGTTCGAGACATAAAAATGCAGAATACAATGACTGGAGTCAGAATAAAGACTTGGCAGGTATAAAAATACATTCCATTTTCTTTCCTATTTTTTGACAGTCTTACGTGGAAGTTTATAAAATTAAACATGTATATTAAATCATGATTCATTAAATCATTTAAATAAGTTATATGACTAAAAAATATGTGGATAATTTTATAAGTTGTTGTGTAAGTAGTGGATTGAAGGAACTTCAATTCTTCCAAATTAGTTTATAGAAAATTTTTATCATAAACTGACATGTTAATTTTCAATCACACCAATAAAAAAAATGACTTGTTATGCTTTTCAAAATAACCTTTAAATTTATTATGACTAACCAGTTTGGGTTTTCAATACATATGCTATAAGTTAGCACTAGACTCACACATCGACTTATTAATAGTCATATTGTTTTGCAAATGCAGGGAGGGTCAGGCTCAGTACAAGGAATTATGTTCTCCAACATTCAAGTTTCTGAAGTTGAAACTCCCATAATGATTGACCAATACTACTGTGATAAGAGCAAATGTCAGAATGAAAGCTCAGCTGTGGCAGTGTCAGGCATAGACTATGTAAATATACAAGGAACCTACAAAGTAAAACCTGTACATTTTGCATGCAGTGACAACGTGCCATGCACTGGTGTCTCTCTAGCTACAATTAACCTAGAAGCTGCTCAAAAAAGCCAATCAAGTGACCCTTTTTGCTGGGAAGCATATGGAGAATTAAGAACTACAACTGTTCCTCCAATTGATTGTTTGCAAACTGGCAAGTCACCAATAGCCAAAGCTCAGTCTACTGTTGATTCTTGCTGAGCTTAGCCTAAATAAATATATTAGGACAAAAAATATTTGAATATTTCTCTAGGGATGTGCTGCTTATTAGTTATTTTTCATACCCAAGTTCCTATCAAATTAATTTAGACTGTACACCAAGTAATGAATGATTCAAGTGGATCAGCATACAATATTGTTATTTCTATTATTCATTTAAAAGAATGTATACCGTTTCATTTTATTTACATGTGTTTTCCAAAAAATTTGCGTGTCACACGTTATGTCAAGTGGCATAGACTTACTTTTATACAAATCTATAGTCCAAAAACTAAATGACTTTTATTTCTGCTACTTGCGTAATACTTATATTTAACATTACAATATATGTAATTGTAATTACTCTAATGAAGCCTTACAATAACAATTTTAGAGAAGTTCATTTAAAAAAAAAAAAAACTTGTCTAGAGTTCTTTTCAAAGGAATTCATTTATCTCTATGAGTATGATGACTTTGACTCATGGGATGATGCTACCGGTTAATATCAAACAATATTAGTATCAAGTATATATCAATCATCTATATTTGATATAAATTAGCGGTTAAACAATCATTGACCAATATTTAGTTGTGGCTAAAATATTTTTTTTTGGCTAAAATGTAAAACTCATGCTCTTAAGAGTGGTAACTTGAAATTCACTTGGAGAGATTTTTGCGTTGTTAAGGTTTTCCCTATTAATATAAAAATTACTGTGTCAAATTTAATTTCCGCTACACTCTAGATTAGAATTGTGATTTGTTGGTGTCTTCATGATATTTGCATAAAATCTGAATAATTGATCAGCTTGGGTAGTTGAATTAATTAACTGTGGTTAATCTATAACCCAACAAAGATGACTCTATCCTGCCTCCTTCAGAGCTTCTAAAACATTACTTAGCCTCTAAAAAACCTTCTACAAAAACATGCACACATCAGATCTCACTCTCTCTCATCCAAATAAACTCTCTTTTTTCTAGCATGTTGTTACATTTTACGTTTCTTGGTGCCTCAGTAGAAGTTTCCATGAACCAAGTTTGTTGGCTAGCTAACTTAAATGTTTCACAGTAGGAGTTTCTTTGGCAGAATATCACAATGGTACTACACCACGACATCATTCTTGAGGAATCGCTAAGGAATGTTAGATAGTACCATTTCAGAGTTCCACAAAGAAACCAAGTGGAGAAACTGTAACATCACTCCTGGGGAACTGTGACATTGCTCCCAAGAAACTACCGTGTCATTGTTCCTGAGGAACCAAGTGAAGGAACTCTGTCACAAAAAGTAGTCCACAATAAAATATAAGCCTTAACTATTACTTTCTCTATCCCAATTTATTTTTCCTGTTTGAAAAGTTAAACTTTTTAAGGGAATATTATTTATTATCTTGTCTGCATTCTAAAAATGTATAAGTTTACAAAATTACTCTTAAATAAATTTATCATTTTTTTTAAAAAAGAGTTATTCTTAATGAGGCAACTAAAAAGGTGCCTCAATTAGATTGATTTTTTAAATATTTGTTTGTTTTCTTTTCAAATGGTTTTGAATTTAAAGTAGGGGTATAATAGGAACACTAGCACATTAATAACTTTTATTTTTAGAAATAGGAAAATATTTTGGGACATCTCAAAATTGAATAGAAGACAAACAAACTGGAACAGAGAGAGTATATTTTTAGTGTCTGTTTGGGAACAGCTTAGTTAGCTAAAACTGAAAACTGTTTGCTAAATGTACTGTAAATAAAGTAAAAGGTAACTGCATTTTTATAGTGAAACCCATGAATCGTCCAAAAAATGTAATGAGACTTATGAATAGTAGCAAAAAAAACTAAATAATAAAAAATCTGGCTTTTTAAGTCAATGCCATACGCATACTTAATCTCATTTTTATTCTAAATATTATAAATCATTTTTTTATTCATTTTCTAAGAAAAAAAAAATTTACAACATTCAAACATTTAAAATAAATTTCATTGCCCAGGGTAAAGTGCAACCGTAGCATGCCAAAGGGTGACCCGTTGGCATAACTTCTGATCTCGACTTCCCGAACAACCTCAAGTCTAACCGCTAATGCATCAAAGTACGACGCGTAAAAACGGCCTCAACAACTTTAAAGAATAAAAATTCTGTTTGCCAAATATATATCGTGCCTCGTGTTGCCTGAAAATTGGGTTGAAGCATTTGTCAATTATACTAATACTGCCTAGAAATGTACTTAGCGGGCCAAGATTTCCCATCAGAAACCCAAAATCCTTATTGATAAAAGTCCCTGACAGGCCAGTCGGTAGATATAACAAAACATAAACCTTGATTCAATCTGATCCAGAAACAAAAAAAGAATTTTAAAAAAAGTCTGAACAAAGTGGTAGCAAATAATAAGCTCCCAAGATGATACATAAAATTACACTTCCTCCTTAATAATATTATTGATCCTTTTAAAGGCTATTAAAAAAAGTTATAGATCTAAAATCTAGAAAAAAAATTAACTAGCCCAAAAAAGTTAGTCCAACAACAAAAATGACAAATAGCATAGCCAAAAATAATTACGTCTAATCAATTACTTTTACCCAAAACAAATAACTTGACCTTTCAAAAGTTTTAGCAAAATAATTTTGTTCTTACCCAGCAGCAGACACACGCATCAAAGATACACACAAACATAAACACACAAAAGAATCGTCGAGTTCTATTATCATAAATGATTGCTAGGGGTGTGCAGCCAACCCGCTAAAATCGACCCGACCAAACTCAACCCACCGGGTTGGGTTGGTTTTTAGGGCTTGGTGGGTTTGGAATTTTAAGACCCAAACCCAACCTGATTCACCCATATATTTAATACATATTTAAAATATATTATATAATTAATAATTTTTTTTAAAAAATAACTAGTTCTTCCTATCCTATATAAAAGCCAATTGGTTCACAAAAACCCTAGTAAATTACATTTGATATATTGTTGTTTAGTCATTAGTGTTGTTTGCCTTTAAGGAGTTACATTGGTACTAATCTTTGAGTTTTTTTTAAAATATATTTATATATATATTTTTTTCTACTCAATTTAATAATAATAATAATAATAATAATAATAATAATAATAATTAAAAATTTGTCCAACTCATGGGTTCAACCCAACCCTACCCGACCCATGTGGGTTGCGTTGGGTTGGGTTGAATTTTTTTCGACCCACCATGGTGGGTTGGGTCAAAAAATCTCTTTAACCCAACCCAACCCGACCCATGCACACCTCTCTTGATTGCATTGTAATTTATTAAGAAACAATAATTTTGTGTCAATGTCTTCGTTAAGGATTTGTTAATACTAAAGGGATGCTTTTTTTTATACTTCTGCCCTCTAAATTGTAAGTTTTGGTTCGGTCCCTAATTATAAATGATTTAGCAACCACATAAGTCTTAATTGAGGCATCAGAAAATGTGGAGTTTGAACACAACATCGTCTCTCATTAGCAGCTCAAAGCAAATATCTCCAACTTGCGAAGCATTTTCTCTCACAAATGCAGACCAACCAAGAGAGAACTCATATGATGAACATGAATAATTGTATAACTTCACAGGCCATAATCTGTCCACAACTTGGAGCATCACAGTGCGTGCACTTCCTTTGGTATATGCCTTGATAAAGCCTTTTTTTGGTAAGAGGTTGATAAAGCAACGGTACATCCTGCACAAAAGAGAAAGAAGATATTTCAAAAATAGTTATTAGGAGCAAGTGAGTCAATCTCGTACCAGATGCTGTACCGGTTTGATTAGTAGAATGATATAATTCGGTACCGGTCAATACCGGTGTACTATTTCGGGTTTACCGTATTTTATATATATAAGTGTGTGTGTGTGGGTGTGGGTGTGTATATTATAATAAATATAAAAGTTTACCATAAAACATTTCCTCAATTCAGAACATATTATTCATGATTTTAGTCTTTAGTATCAATTAAAAGGGAAAAAAAAAACAATATAAAAAATAGAAAGCTTAAAAGTTACCATTGCATACTAAGAAAACAAATAATACTAATAAGTTAATGCAAATAAGTTACTATTCTCCCCTAACAAAAATTACAAAACTAAAAAAAAAAAAAAAAAAATCTCCATATCGGCTAGTACGCCCGATACCGGCTGGTATTACCCGAAATTGGATGGTATGATCAGTACATGGCCGGTATTTAAACCGGTACGAAACGTTGACGTTTCGATACCGGTATACGTACCGGTACTACCGGCCGATACGGTATTGACTACCTTGATTAGGAGTGTAGAACCCAATCTTATGAAATTCAAGTTTATAAAAATAGTTATAGCAGAATCTCACGCTCTCCTACGTGATGTCTCTTTATCTTCATTTTAGTTGATTTCATTGTTATTTTTGAAAATTTAGACCTATTTGATAAAAAGGGAAACTTTATAAAAATACTATTTACCACGAATATATCGTGCCTCATGCTGCTTAAACATTGAGTTGAAGCATTCATCAATTGGTAGTAATTTCATGGACTTTGTTAAAGAAATGTGAATCATTCACTCTTTGCAGCATTTGAAAGCAAGGGGTAATAGCCATTTTCGACAGGTGACGAAAAGGAATAATGAGTATAGTAAGCTCGAATCATCAACTTGCTAAGTGTGTTGGATATGAATAAAGACATAAATTTTTCTGGCAACTAGTTAGCCAAACCATAACAACTTGACCAAAATTCTAACAATAGCTGGTGAAAATTGTGCCATTAATCTTTCCTCCCCCCCCCCCTCTTTTTTTTTAGCGGGTGTGTCTTCAATAAGGATCAAGATTGTTGGACCAAATATACAAACCCTATTGATAGAAGTCCCTGACAGGCCAAGGCTGTAGATTTAACAAAACATCAACCTTGATTCAATCCAATCCAAAAACAAAAAGGGATAAAAAGGTCTGAACAGAGTAGTTGCAAAATGTTGGTGCAAACACAATGATAATGGAAATAACACAAAGAGAAACTAAATAATACTTCAGAATTTTTATTAATTTAAAGAAGAAAAATTACACAATACTATTTGGATTGAGGCGCGGCACTCGCTCTCTTTAAGGAGATTCAAGCCCTTGGTTGACTAAACTTTGTAACCGGTGTAGACCGTCTCTGACTTGTCTCCCCCAGGATACAACAGCCCAACAAGTGTCGTATGGCTAGAACAACCTTTGCACAAAGTGTTCAAGCCCAAAGCTCCACCAAAAAGAACACCATTCCTTGCCAAGAATCTCTCTATTTTTTTTAGTGTATATTGCAGTAACTTAGGTCTGAATGAGTCTATTTATAAGCTCAATGGACCTCACAAAATTACTATTCAAATTAATTTGATTAATTAGGTTCATTATTTAGATGTAGTGGGTGTTACAAGATTAATTGTTAGATATAATTCTGATGGGCTGGAGTTACACAATTAATGGTGAGATAAGGAGTTTCTGAAGAATGAAAAGGCCTAAACGGATAGTCCATTAAGTGGGTTAATGGCTCTTCATTTTCCATAATAAAAATATAATATTAATTCGGGACATTTACTCACAAACGGATATGATATTTACACTAAATGGGATGTCAAGTAGGAGGATCCAAGAGGCTGATTCATTTCCATTTTTGACACTTCCACCCTTCACCTTTTCTTGCGCATATATCTGGCTCAATATTTGAGACAATTCATGTTAGTCCATTAATCACCACAATTAAAAAGAACAAAATAGTCTCTCTTTTTTTCAATGTGGGATTAAACATTTTCACTAACTCCTCATCTTCTATATTCACTCCCACATCTTTACATTTATGTCATAACATTTATTCATTTTAATGATTTAATATTAAAATGCTCCAACACAAATAATAAGCTCCCAAGATGATACATAATACATTATTTACAATGTAAAGTTAGTAACCACTTAATTGAGGCATCTGGAAATGTAGACTTTTATCACAACATCGTCCCTCATAATCAGCTCAAATACGCAAACATCTTCTAATTGAAAGTATTTTCCCTCACAAATGCAGACCAACCAGCAGATAACTTACATGATGAACTCTGGTACATTCCTTCACAAATGTATAACTTCACAGGCCATAATCAGTCCACAACCTAGAGCTTCACAGTGAGTACACTTCCTTTGGTGTAGTCCTTGGTAAAGCCTTTTCTTGGTAAGTAGTTGATAATGCCATGGGGTAAACTTTGTACAAAAAATAATAAGAGATATTTTAAAAATAGTCGAACCCATTTGAATGAAAAGCAGTTTTGAGGCAATACTATTATTTGTTACGCTGATGGTTGAAGGGTAGTTATATGGATGCTAGTGATTTGATTATGCTGTTCATAATGACTTTACATTCTTATGTGATTTCCTTCTACCTAAGATGATACTATATGATATCCAAATGATACTGTTAAATATAAATGAAACTTCAATTCCCCTATAAACACAAAGAAGCAAATCATTACCAAGTTATGTCCAGCAACAACTCTCAGCTACATGCTTTCTAATTGATCTATGAAAAATCAAAGTTAATGGGAGTTGCATTTCTAAAACCCAACAATATGTTCAGCTGAAAGCTTACCGCACGATCCTTGCCATTAATATATGATGGATGCATGATAGCCGTGAAAAGGGGATTTTTTGATTTAAAAGCATTGGCTCTCACAAGATTTTCAGCTTTTCCATTAGTAGTCATCAATTCTTGCTTAATCTCAAGAGCCTTAGGCACTGTTTGGTTTTTTTTTTTTTTAATTATTATTTTTTTATTATCACTCATCACTCCTCACTTAATTTTTGTTACTCATCATTTAAAATACCCCAATTTCCCCAACCCCACCCGTTTGTCAGTCATCACTCAGTGACTTTGTTTAAAAAAAAAAAAAACTAAAAAGTCAATCATTGCGGTTGGTTGCGTTGTTTCAAAAAAAAAAAAACAACAATAAAAAAAACCCAAAAATTTCAAACATTGTGGCTACCATGTCAGATAAGGTGAGTTTAATTACAAAAATGCCATTGGAAACTGAGTTTTGAAAACTGAAAACATCTCAAATGTGTTTTCAGCTTCCATAACTCATCACTAAACAATCAGAGAATTGAGTGATGGAAACAAAAATTGGAAACAATGCCAAACAGAGTTTTTTTTTTTTTCATGGGACCCACATATTTTGAGTTATGAGTGATGAAAACAGAGTTATGAGTTATGAAAACAGCAAATCCAAACACCCCCTTATATTCTTGGTTCTTCACAAGAGCCTTAGCTTTTAGCCTTCTCCGATTGGTAGACGTGCCTACACCACCATCTTTCATAGGACATTGGTCATGTGAGAAAGACACATTATCCAGATTGCAATCAGATTCAGGTTTAACTAAGGGGCTGCTTTTGCGTCCTACTCGATTTCCTCCAACCCCATGAGCAGATTTTAAATTCACATGAAAATATGAAGTCATGCACATGAAATTAATAGAAAACAGGCTTACAAAATCAACCAGTTCCTTACCATTCAATAGAGGGCAATCAATATCGTTAGCAGCCCAGAAAATGGCAACTTTAAAATCAAGTTCAACGCCATTAATTAGCTCAAAGATACAAACATAACCTACTTTTAGGTTATTGTCTCGTGCAAATTCCTTCCAACCCTGTTGAAAATAGGCTTTTGTTTGTGCTCAGTAAAATATAAACTTAACAGACCAAGTTCCCTCATTAAAAGACCGAAGGATGACAAATTCACCACCCATCTCGCTCATGTATTTTTTCGCAAAGCTGGATGATATACTCTATAAAAGATTAAAAAGGAAATGGGTAATACGGAAGATTTTGGGCCAACAAATAAAGGAAAAAAATGCTTTTGGTTTTGCTCTACGAAGGAAGAACCACTTTGTATCTTTGTTCTCATGCTAATGTATGTCATCTAAAAAGTGAAGTTAACAAATGTTTAAGCCTGCACATTTTTGAACTAGAAGCTTAATAATGATTTCCCAGGGTAAACACATGATGGTTGCATGACAACCATGAAAAAAGGATTCTTAGATTCAAAAGCTCTAACTCTCTGAAAAGCTCTATCTTTCTCATTGGCAGACAATGGCAGCATCCTTTCAATAACCTCAGATTTTGGGCATCTCTTTGTAGCTCCACTGCATTCTTCTGCTGAACAATGAGGTTCAGTTAGTGGCTATAAAAACATGACACTTCTATACTTTCATACTCATTCACATCTGCTATTTCACACACTAATCCACAATTCATGTGGGAGTGTTCACATTTTAAGCACACAGAGTGGATGTGAAAAAAAGAGATGTGAAATAGTAGATGTGTGAAAATCAAAACCCCTAAACAAAAGTGTAAGATTCGAACCTTTAGATTCTCGCCTAGTAAAAGATACCCCTGCATTCATTTTTGATTTCTCTAACACTGACCCTTTAGATTTAGTGAGTTCAGGTCTAAAATGTGTTTCCCTTGCTTGCAAATGAGAACTTCTTGGATTGGTTTTTGCCCTCTTATGAGGTAAAGGGCATGGTAATGGTGGTTTCTCCCTTGTTTTTTGGCTTGGCATAAAGCCATCCATGATTTCAAGAGAGTTATCATCACTCTCAATGTCTTCCATCCTACGAACTTGGTGTTGGTCATCTAAAGAATAGTCTATTTCTGTTGCAGTGGCATCAAATATGAGTACATAGAAGTGTGAATTTCCTTCATATTTGAAAACTAGCAAGTGCCCCAGGGTTAGAGCACAACACCTTGCAAATTCGCACCAACCATTTTGAAACCAAACCTCACCATCACGTTTTGTCAACTTGACTTTCCATTTTGTACCATTTGGAATCGTAAAAAGGCCATATTTGACAGATCAACTCCATATTTGCTTATAAACTTTTTTGGAATCTGCTGTAAAGAATCTCCATAACATAAATGCAGGCTTTGTAAAAAAACACATGCAATCAATCAAGCTTTATTCTCGTTGTGCAGTCAGTACCATTATAGAAAAAATGGATTTAGTCGTTCTTTTATAATAATACTTAATAATTATTCAAAGAAGATACTTGTTGGATGAATAAAAAAAACAAACAAAAACCATATAGACAATGCCAGAAAGATGTAAGAAAATAAAATAAAAACTGATGGGATATTTTGTTCCATTGTATCAAAAACTCGAAAAATCTAAGGCTACAGCCATAACCTACGCGCATTACAAAAGGGCAGATTTACATAGAATTAAGTCCTATTTGCTTGTACTGTTTTCTTCTTATATTCTTGTTGTTCCAATATACTCCTTAGTTACAGCCCCCACCCCTCACAAACAAGAGATGTGTTACGTCCACAATATTTTTACAATAAATCATAGGTGGTTAGTTGTTACTAGTTCAAATTTGAACCTAATACTAATACTAAGATTACTTTTTACCTCAACAATAATAACTAATAATAACCTGCCATTTATGATTTGTTGTAAAAATATTGAATCATTTCTCCATAAAAAAAAATTAAAAAAAAAAGAAAAGAAAAAGTCAAAGCGGTAACCTACGCATTACAAAATGAAAGTTTTTATGACTACATGTAGTATGGAACCAAGTTCATAGATTTGCTTGAACTTGGTCATCAACAAATGTAAAATTTTCAAGGATCACAAACAAAAAAGACCAAGTGGACGACGTTAACTAGCATATGATTTTCAGAGAGAAAAAGATCATGAAATTAAGTATACTTACAAGCTTTCCTTCTTGAAGAGTTTTGAGGCATAATAATCTTGAAAAAGTGTGGGGTCTTTGTGGTAAGATCAGCAGGACCATCCTCATTGTCTCTCTGCCATTGAAAAGTCATAGTTCTAGTTCAAAAAGTTGGGCTGCTTTTTGCTGATAAATTGAACTTTTTTTTGTTTTTTTTTGCTAAACGAGAAATTGAACTGTTGATGCTTCTTAGGTTGAGAACTAAAATTTTTAACGCATAAATAAAGCTATAATAGTAAATAGTGCTTGAATTGTTGGCAGGCTTTGTGTGTGTGTATTTTTTTTTCACTTTATAGAGGTCATTAAAAAGAGTACGCAGAACCACTGAGAGCTTTGTACATAGAATAAGTATTGTGCCACATCAAGTGGCACAACATATGCCACAACTCGCCTATGTGGCATTTGTTGTGCCACTTTATGTGGCACTAGAAAGACTTTTGTACATATATATTTAAATTAAACTAAAGTAAAATTTTTATTTTGTAAAAAAAAAAAAGAGTACGCAGAGAGTAGAGTAATGAAAATCCCATTTAATTAGCTGCTTAATCCTTTTAGCAAAGTGAGTAAGAGCATTTGCATCCCATTATTCTAACATATTCTATTTTACCATCTTAAAAAATTATTTTATTAATTATACCATACCATTTTACAATGTTCCCAACATTTCAACTTTTATTTTACAATATAACACATTAAAATAATATAAATTATACAATAAAATATATATCATTCTCTCTCTAATTTCTATCTCCCCTCCTCTCTCTCAACCAGTGGTCAAGTACCATAGAAAAAATCCAATACACCCATCTACATAGCAACCACCCTCTCAACCACACCACCTCCACACAGCAACCCAGTCACTACCATACAGCAACCACCATGACACCAAACCCACCACAAACCCAGCAAATATCCAGCCACAAACCAACCAAAAACCAACTACAAACCCATTAAAAAATAACCAAACAAACCCCGAACCACCAGGCCACTGCCATACCCACTACCCTCTGCCCACTATTGCCACTGCCAACACCACGAACCCACATTAGCAAACCATTGCCACGGCAACCCCCAACTCCACCATCAACAATCACTCACTACCCACCCCTTCACCACCCACGGCAACCCCCACCTCCATAATCATCAATCATTCACTACCCACCCCTTCACCACCACCACGGCAACCCCTACCTCCACCATCATCAACACCCACCACCACTGCAACCCCCCACCACTACCACCACATCAGTCACAAACCCAACCCCACACACACACCCAAACTCATCAAACCCATCGGCGCCACAGCCATCCACCACCGAAACACAGCAGATCGGTGGAGATCGGACTAAGCACACCCACACCGGACCAAGCAAACACACTCATCAAACCACACCCACACTGATCGGTGGAGATTAGACGAAGCACACCCACTCCAATCTCAACCAACCACACCATGAGAGAGAGAGAGAAAAAACCTAGAGAGAGAAAAGAAACACAAACACAAAAACTCGAATACATTGATCAAAACCCACCTAGTATATTGCTTGGATTTGTCACAAAACCCCTAACATCGACGGTGAATCGGTAAAGGCATTCGGAGAGAAAGAGAGAGGCTTGGTGAGAGGCTTCAGCGATGGCGAGAGAGAGAGATGAGACCGTGTGAATAAGAGAGAAGAGAGAGGCTTGGTGAAGCTTCAGTGGTGGAGAGAGAGAGATGAGAGACGTGTGAATGAGAAAGAAAACCTGATATTTAGAATAAAATATTAATATTTTCTTTTACAATTGAGTTACAGTGCGATTCTACATTTAGAATCGCACTGTAGCACAATTGCAATTTTTTTTTGCAATAGTTGGCTTTTAAGTGTCTGGATGTGTGGATGGTTTTTGGCTTTTATGCTAAATTTTCCCTGCATATGGCATATGTCTTTCCCAATGTGAATGCTCTAATGGGCTTACACCAGTTAGGCCTACTAGGGCTTAGACCCAACTTGCTTTAAAAGTTTTCTAATAACATCAGCATTATTGGTATTAAAAATTTCAACTTTTGGCACCACAAAAAGTTACAAAACATCTAAAATTAGTGGTTTTATTTTAGTATTTATCGCATTAAAATAATGTTAACAACATAATAAAATAATATATCTCTACAATAAACAACAACCGCAATCACAATCACCGCCACCACCCAAAATGAATCATTAACCTAAAACCAAACAAAACTCAAATCCAAAAAGAGAGGAGAGGGCGAGATAGGTCAAAGATGGGTCGACGATGGAGGCAAAGATGGGTTGACTTGGGGTGGCGATGAGTAGAGGAAGAAAGTTAGGCTGGCGTCTAGGCAAGGGAGATAGGTCAGTTGGTGGCTGGGCAGGTGAGATCAGCAAGGTGGAGGAAGAGAAAAAACATTTTGAGGGGAGAGGGTGAGAGAAGTGAAGAGTGATAAGAAGAGAGAGGAGGCGTGAAACAGGAAAATAAGAAAGGATAAGAAAAAAATTATTTAATAATCTAAGCTATAGTGAAAGACCTAATATAATATTGTTTTTTTGTTTAACATTTGAACTACAGTGCACACGCCAAGATGGTTGTGCACAGTAGCTCAACAGCAAAAAATTTTGGTTTTTCCTTTATTGATACAGGAGCATTTTGTTCTTTTTTATTTTTATTTTTAGAGACTTTCAACCTATAGCGTCCGCTCCTGATAATAACTATTTTTCATCAGACTGAGGCACCAATCAGTTTTTGGTGTAGGCGGGGATTGAACCTCAGATCTCTTATACAACCATAAGAGATTTTACTAGTTGAGCTAACTAGAATTCACAGCATTTTGTTCTGTTTGGTTAGTAAATTTAGCATTTTAGTAATTTGTCTCCACCAATAATAATGCTCGAAGGGCTTAAAAATTCCCATTAAATAATAATATATATAAAAAGCTCAAATTGTGCCCAAAAAAAAAAACTCACAATTTTGGAGTGATAATTTTTTTAAAGAAAAAATCCTAGAAAAAAAAAGGCTAACTCATAAACTGTTATAAAACACAATGAAAAGACCGCCATAAACTCCAACATCTTTTTTTTTTTCCCAAGAGTCTATAGTCTACTTAAAACATGCATGTTGTGGATTCCTAGTCATCTCCTTACTAGAATATAATCAGTGGTGGGAGCCTGAAATTTTTTTTGAGTTGGTTAAGCTAAATATATAATTAAAAAAATTAAATTCAAAGAATAACACACGTACATAATATTTATTTATTGCTTGGAATGTTTGAAATTTGATTTATAATATGATATTTTCTTATGTAAACAAAAAAAATTTACTTTAAATAAGTATTTCTTTTCCTTTAAAAAAAGTCTTTTTTATTTTTGCAAAAAAATGAAAGTAAGTCTAATAAAAATAAAATATAATTTTTTTATACAAGATAAAAATTATATTCTAGTATAATCTAAATGTACGTGTGTGAAAGTTATTTCTAGATACTTGAATTCCGGTCTTTATTTCACAAACTTCATAAAAATTTATGCTTATAGAGTGACCATTATGACAAGAAAACGTGATGGTAAAATAAATATAATTGATGTATATATAGTATACATTAAAAACATTTTAATTTAATAGGTATGTATAACGTAAAATTAATTAAAGAGAATAAAAAAGACATTAGTTAACTATATAAATGTATTACATATTTTAGTAAAAATCTAGCAGGTCATTATTGAAATTTATGTTAAAAATTATTTTTTCTACCAAAAATACAAGAAAGGAAAGAAATTTGAAAAGTCAAACTACGCCTTCTAATAGATAAATAATGCATTTCTGTTTAACCAAACCTGAAGAGATCATAAAAAGGAAACTTTCAATGTTTAGATACAACTTCTTATTAAAGGGTGCACATCGTTGGCCTTTGTGCTTTATAGAGTTCTTTAATTAGAGTATGCAAACCCAATTAAAACGTTGTCAATTTAAGCAAATTCAATCAAAAAGATTTTTTTTTTTATTTTATATTTTATACAAGATAGAATTTCTACTCTAGCCTAATCTAAGTGTATATGTGTGTAAAGCTTCCTCCTGAAAACTTAAACCCCGACCCTTACCCCCCACACCCCACAAATACTTATACTTGTGAAGTGATCATCGCACCAAGGATGTGCGGTGGTAATCAATTAGAAAGATATGGGCATATGGGATATGATCAATATTATTACCAAATTCATCAAAAAACACAATATTTATTATCAAATCCCATCAGTCTGCACAACATATAATAGCCGAGTTTAATTAGCATTTAATTAGTAGCTAGCTACCAACCGTCTTTTTTTCTTTCTCCCGTTTCTTCAGGTTTGGATTTTGTAGCAAAGTGGTCAATCCACCAATCTGTCCAACCAAGGCTAGTAATAATTCTGGAAGCGATAATTAAAACTTGGTAACAGTTAAGGGAAATTTTTTTTTTATACAAGATAGAAATTATACTCCAGCCTAATCTAAGTGTATATGTGTGTGAAACTCTTTCCTAGAGATTTAAACTCCAGGTCTTGCCCCCCACAAGCACTTATACTTGTGGAGTAAGCATCACATCAAGGGTGTGCCATAGTAATAGTTAATGGAAATTAGTTTAGAAAAAATTTGTGAAAATTTTTTATGAAAAAAATAATAGATATTGTTTTACTGCTTTTTATATTGGGCAAAATTTAGGTACAGTACTTAGGTATTGTTCTTTAGATTCATTTTTTAAGATTCTGCTATGCATGTAGATTTTTTTTTTCATAAAATAGAAGTGTATTTTTTTTAATTAAGTAGCAATATAACTAAAACTTAAAAAGAGAATCTAAAAAACAACATCAAGTAATTCAAATAAATTTTATCATTTTATATTTCTCATAAAAATGGACTTATGTTTTCTAAAAAATAACTTTCAAGTTTCTGAAATTGAAACTGCCGTAACGATTGACCAATACTACTGTGATAAGGGCAAATATCAGGGCCAAAATGGCCAAATACCACATTTTTCTGAAATTTGTAGCAACAAAACACTATTTCGGAACTTATTAGGGATATACCACTTTTCTAATACTCGAATTTTTGAAAATCGAGTTCTAAATGATACTCGAGTTTAAGAAACTCGAGTTCCTAGAAGTTCGGCCACCATGGCACTGCTGACTTGGAACTTGTGCAATTAAAAAAAATAATGTGGTACTCAAGCTTGGTAAACTCGAGTTCCATGCAACAAAATACTTGAGCATACCAGGCTCTAGTATGTTTATTTTTATGTTTATTTTTTTTTCCACGGTACTCGAGCACGGTGAGCTCAATTTCCTTGTAATATGGAACTCGAGTTTGCTAAGCTCGAGTTCCTTATAACTTTTTTTTGGACAATTGACAAATAAACATAAACATAAAAATAGGTAGTTTTTATGCTTTTATTTATTTAAATAGAATCATTGTAAAATATAGAGATTTGAATTTCAAAATATGAATTTTTAGGCTACTCATACCCCTTGTTCATTCATTTTTAACACACATCAATTTCTAACTTCTCGGAAGTGTTATGGTTAAATTGGTTATAATATTGGGGATTACAATGAGAAATTAGAACAACATGTAAAAGAAAAATCTCACTCCATTTTTAGCCATGGGCACACCAAAAGAAGTTTAAGCTACATCTGGATATGTAAGTTCTTGGTAAAAGCTCTTAAATAAACGTTTGGGCTTTGAGCTTGATTGGCTGATACCAATTTGTGTTGATTAGGGTCTCTAGGCCCACAAGTCAGTCTGCACTGTAGAGGTCCGAGGAGTTGTCCGAGGAGGAGTGCCTCCTCGGATAGGCCCGACAATGACCCTGGGACTTGCTAAATGGGTTAGAGGCAGGATTCTGAAGAAACTAATGGGTAAAAGGGTGATCCAAGCACCCTTTAGAAGCAAGAACTTGTGAGAAATATCTGAGGAAAAAGCTGCTACCACCACATTAAAGGCCTTGCATCTACCTCGCTAGCTGCATCAATGGGAAAATGACCTCTGAATAGTAGAATTTAGCCTTCCTGCTATTAGTTGAAGACTTCAAGAAGGTGGTGGATGAGACAAGTATCTAAGGGGAAGATTTGTATGACACGTAGAGGAACCAGTGAAGAAGAAGAAGTATATAAGGAGACGAGAGAGGAAAGAGAGGGGGCGCGACTCCTTAGCTAAAAAGAACTAAGAATTGTAAACTTTGGCATAGAAATAGAATATTTATATAAATCGTTCTCGACTTACGTCCGAGGAGGTCGCCTTGTCATACTTGTTTATCATTTGCATAGATTGTGGCATTCTAGCCTGTTAATTGAACTTCCAACATCCCAAACCTAGGTTTCAAATTTATACTCTGCAAATTTCATTGTATAAGGGTTGTTGGGCCTGAGCCCATCACCTGCTTTTGGGTTCAGGTACAATTGTGCACTTACAATTGGCGCCATCTGTGGGAAATCTAGCGTTGAAGGAATTGGAATATCATGGTAGGCTTAGGTTCGCATCATGCAGAATCTCAGGGATCCCAGCCTGAAGATCTTTTTGAGCGCCTTGAGCGCCGGAGGGATCGAGAGGGAAGTGTTCATATTGTATATCCTAGCGCGAGTCATACACGCGGTGGAAGCAGTGCCACCCATGAGGATGGTGCCAGGGCCATGCAGAGAGAGATTGACCACCTCAAGAAAAAGCTACGCCGTGTCAGACGAAGGAGGGCTTCACCCCCATCCAATCCTTCTTTAGGGGAATCCCGGGGAAGCAGTTACAGTTCAAGGTCCAGGACTCCCCCTAGCGAAACCCTCTCTTGCGAAGGGGATGACCTACCAGGTCGTAAGCATAGGAAGCTTCCCTCCAAGGGCTTGGAGAACGATGCTATGAGCCGAGCGTTACACCAACTCTCTAAATCGCCCTTCTCACGCAGGATTGAGAAGGGAAGGCTCCCTAGACGGTTCATCCAGCCCACCTTCACCATTTATAATGGCCGGACAGACCCGGTGGAACATGTGAGTCACTTTAATCAGAGGATGGCGGTGCATTCTCAGAATGAAACCTTGATGTGTAAAGTCTTTCCTTCTAGTCTGGGACCTGTCGCTATGAGATGGTTTAATGGACTAAAGTCGTGGGTACTGCCAAAAACCCAGTATGGGGAAAGCTAGCACCAAATTGGGAAGGACCCTATCGGATCATCTCTGTAGCAGGCATAGGATCATATCGGTTAACTGATCTAGATGAAAAAATTGTACAACGTCCTTGGAATGTAAACAACCTACGAAGGTATTATTATTAATAAAAAGTACTTTTATCGTTCGTTGTTCATATTATCAATATGTACTTGGGTTTATCTCTCACAAATTTCTAAGTGTCAAACAGAAACTTGGACATGCATGGTCCTCGGACCACATGTCTTGTGGAAATTGATATCTTATTAAGTGTCAAACAAAAACTTGGTCATGCATGGTCCTCAGACCACATACCTTGTGAAAATTGATATCTTATCATTTGTTAAACAGAACCTTAGTTATGTCGAGTCCACAGACCTTCTACTTTGGGGAAATTAACATTTCAGGTTACTATTTCTAAGTGTCAAACAGAAACTTGGACATGCATGGTCCTCGAACCACATGCCTTGTGGAAATTGATATCTTATCAAGTGTCAAACAGAAACTTGGTCATGCATGGTCCTCGGACCACATACCTTGTGAAAATTGATATCTTATCATTTGTTAAATAGAACCTTAGTTATGTCGGGTCCACAGACCTTCTACTTTGGGAAAATTAACATTTCAAGTTACTATTTCTAAGTGTCAAACAGAAACTTGGACATGCATGGTCCTCGGACTACATGCCTTGTGGAAATTGATATCTTATCAAGTGTTAAACAGAAACTTGGACATGCATGGTCCTCGGACCACATGCCTTGTGGAAATTGATATCTTATTAAGTGTCAAACAAAAACTTGGTCATGCATGGTCCTCGGGCCACATACCTCGTGAAAATTGATATCTTATCATTTGTTAAACAGAACCTTAGTTATGTCGGGTCCACAGACCTTCTACTTTGGGGAAATTAACATTTTAAGTTACTATTTCTAAGTGTCAAACAGAAACTTGGACATGTATGGTCCTTGGATCACATGCCTTGTGGAAATTGATATCTTATCAAGTGTCAAACAGAAACTTGGTCATGCATGGTCCTCGGACCACATACCTTGTGGAAATTGATATCTTATCATTTATTAAACAGAACCTTAGTTATGTCGGGTCCACAGACCTTCTACTTTGGGGAAATTAACATTTCAAGTTACTATTTCTAAGTGTCAAACAAAAACTTGGACATGCATGGTCCTCGGACCACATGCCTAGTGAAAATTGATATCTTATCAAGTGTCAAACAGAAACTTGAACATGCATGGTCCTCGGACCACATGCTTTATGGAAATTGATATCTTATCAAGTGTCAAACAGAAACTTGGTCATGCATGATCCTCAGACCACATACCTTGTGGAAATTGATATCTTATCATTTGTTAAACAGAACCTTAGTTATGTTGGGTCCACAGACCTTCTACTTTGGGGAAATTAACATTTCAAGTTACTATTTCTAAGTGTCAAACAGAAACTTAGACATGCATGGTCCTCGGACCACATGCCTTGTGGAAATTGATATCTTATCAAGTGTCAAACAGAAACTTGGACATGCATGGTCCTTGGACCACATGCCTTGTGGAAATTGATATCTTATCATTTGTTAAACAGAACCTTAGTTATGTCGGGTCCACAGACCTTCTACTTTGGGGAAATTAACATTTCAAGTTACTATTTCTAAGTGTCAAACAGAAACTTGGACATGTATGGTCCTCGGACCACATGCCTTGGGGAAATTGATATCTTATCAAGTGTCAAATAGAAACTTGGTCATGCATGGTCCTCGGACCACATGCCTTGTGGAAATTGATATCTTATCAAGTGTCAAACAGAAACTTGGTCATGCATGGTCCTCGGACCACATACCTTGTGAAAATTGATATCTTATCATTTGTTAAACAGAACCTTAGTTATCTTGGGTCCATAAACCTTCTACTTTGGGAAAATTAACGTTTCAAGTTACAATTTCTAAGTACCACGTGCCTTGTAAAAATTGACATCCAACTTGTTGTAGAAAGGAAGTTTGGTTATGTCGAGTCCTCGAACCCTCTACTTTGAGAACATTAGCAAAAACCATATCACATTAGTATTGAGGTGTTAATGAAACACTTGGACTGCTTTATGCCCCAACTTGAATTCTAAGTTAAGTTTTTGATTGTGTGTTGCTGTGTCACGTATGTCATGCTCTTGAGGCATGATTTGCAAAGTATAAGCTTAGTATGTATACTTCTGTTTAAAGTTATGACAAATTGAAATATTAGAAGTGGAGTTAGTTGTTCCATTCATTCATTTTTGTGTGCTGATGGGTATTTTTATACTAAAAGTTGGAAGTCAAATGAAAACCAAACCAGATAGTTTCTCATTAATTTCGGTTAATGTACATTCAAAGCAAAAAGTTTAAAAACTTTGTTACATAACGAAAAGAGAAGTCCTAACTAGCCTAGACCCTAAGCCTTTGAAGGGGGGTTCTGCTCGGAAGTGCTGGCAGCCTCTGTGCATTTCAGCTCTATTTCAAATGAGGACTAAGCTTGTTTTCCCTTATCTGTTGCCACTGGTGGAGGGACATTAGGCTCGGCGCTTTGGCTCGTAGTCTTCTCGGCACCATCACTCTGTTCCTTCTCTTTGTTGGAACTCTTAGGTTCTGTAGGAGTTGGAATGGGCTTTGGAATCATGGGAGGGAGTGTGCAAGATGCTGTCTCAGGGGCATGTGCGACAAGAGGAAGTTCTTCTATCATCTGGATGTCTTGGGGAAGCCAGATGTTTTCGGGCTTCCTCAACTTCCGAGTTGAGGGAATCCCTGCCACATTTAAGGCTTCCTCCCACATCTGTTGGCAGTACTTTTGGCACAGCTCGGCGAACTCCTCAGTTAGTTGGCTTTCTGTCGCCACTACCCCTTCCTTGTAAGTGACCTTCTTCGCGGCCTCCATGGAGTCCTTGAAGGTACGAGCCTCGTCCTTCATCCTAGCAAGCTCCTTCTTTAGGTTGGAGTTTTCCTGTTGAGTTTTGGATATGTCTTCGTCCTTTTGACGAAGAAGCTTGCGTTGCCCCTCTACCTGGGTCCTCATTGTCCTCAGGTTGGCCTCGTCACCGTCCTTTTCCCTCTTTAGCTCTGCCAGCTGTGTGGTCAATTTCTCATTCTGTGCAAGAGCTTGGCCTAAGGACTTCTCGATCTCTTGGCTAAGCTCCAGTTCAAGTCCAGCCTTCTTCTGAGAATCTTCCACCCACTTCTCGGCAGCAAAGACCTCCTGGATGGCCTGTGGTGAAATATCAAAATGATTGCATTATTAGTAACGCGAGTTTCAAGTACATAAGAATATTTCAGGTGAGGATAAGATTTAGATACTCACCAGGGCTAAGTCCATTTTTAGCGAAAGGAAAAGATGCGGCTGGTTCATCTTGTCCAGGGCGTCCATGTCCTTAGGCAGAAGAAGGGGACGTTCCAAGGCATCGGCCAAGTGGAGAGCATGACCTTGTTGGAACGCCCTAATACTAGATTGGCAGGAGATTGGTGCCCCGTCCGGCTTAAGCTCGGGAGACCAGGTAGCCGGTGCACGGCGTACCTCGGCAAGGTCCCTGTTCTCCCCGCTTTCTACTGAGGAGGCACGTCCCTTGCCTTTGCTAGGTTTTTGTTGTTGTGGTTATTGTGTTTGTTGTTGTTGTTGTTGTTGTTGTTGCTTCAGCTTCTTCTGCCTCTTCGCATCTGCCTCCTCAGCCTCACTCTTCCTCTTCTTCTTAGGCTCCGGAACGGGAGGCTTAGGATCAGAGGGAGGAGGGGGTGGTGGCAAGGACGGAGGGACTTGCGACCCACCCGTTCCCTTTTTAGAGACTCTCGCGCCCCTCTTATGCATCAGCTGCCGTAAAGCATCCATATCTTCTTCTTTGGAGCTGGAATCAGGTTGTGCAATCACCAGACCTTGTATGCCTGAAGTTTTAGCGGGCGTGCGTTCCTCGTCCGAGAGGATGACGAGCTGCTCCTCTTGGGGTCTCTCGGCTTCCACGAGTTGAAATTGGTCTATCTCCTCGTCCAACGATTATTGTGAGGACGCTTGCTCTTCTCGGACGGCGGTTATCTGGGAGTGGGTCGAGAGAGGAATCGCTGCGATAGGGCGAGTGTATAAGATGATGGAGGGATCGTCTGGGAGTTCGCGGTTGGAAAGGAAGCTGGGTTGTGCCACGTCTATTCTTCTACGTCGTTTGTCTCTTGCAATGATCGCGTTGTCAATCTCTTAGAAGTCCACTGATATAGGGTCATATCCTAATATCAGGTGGGCAGCTCTCACTTGTAGGTCTTCACTAACGAAGACTTCGGAGCGAAGGACACGGTTCAAGTCGGCGACGTTGCAAAGACTGAGACGCGAGTGTATGTGTTGTTTATCTGTGAGAAGAAACATCCGAGAAGACGAGCATGGTCAGACTAGTGATAAACATCAAGGTAAAAAGCAATAATGTGCAATAAAATTAAAAGTGGTAGAGGCAATGGGATTGAATCATGGGTTAGGAAATCTAACTCCTAAGGAGTCACACCTGGCTCTCCCCATTCAACTGGGCAGTGAGGACTATCAGACCAGTTTCCTGAGGCGATGAGGTAGTCGTCTTTCATGCCTTTGTTGGATTTAGGGAGGCAGGAAATCAGCCTAATGATGCTAGACCTGGATTTGATGTAATATCCTACATTTTTAAATTTATGACACTTGTACATATAGACAACGTCGTGCCATGTGAGGTTCAGACCCATTTTCTCGTCCAGAGCATCGACACAACCTAAGACTCTAAACATGTTTGGTGTGCATTGGTTTGGGCATAACCTATGGTTGCGAAGGTATTCACTGGTCACATTTTTCATGGGGAGGGTCATCCCACCTTCTATGAAGGCAATCATGGAAATGAAGACTTCTCCCTCTCTCCTGGCATTACCTACGGCTTCTACCGGGCAGTATCTTAAGCCTACGTCATTAAGAATTTGGTATTTGGCCTTAAAACCCTCTATACCAGCGTCGGTATCTACTAAACACTTAAATCTATCCATTTGGTGGGAGCGAAAATGAAAGTTAAAAGAAGGAAAGGGGTTTAAATGGTGGCCGAGGACAGAAGTCGAGAAGGAATGAATAAAGAAAAGTGAAAACTTACGGGAGTTGGTTATGCGATTCTTCACGAGCTTCTGGAGAAAAAAGGTAATGATTGACACTTAGATGCGATTGATTTCTGAAAGAATGAATGAAGGTACGGGTTCCTAGAAGTTTTGACGTGTAGGAGGCGGCCTCAAAATTAAAATTCTCCCACTCAAATTTTCAGAGCCAATCTAGGCCGTTGGATGCGTATCCCACCGTTGAACATGGGGAACAGGATGTAACTTGCGGTCATAAATGTGCGTGTTCCGGGTTTCGAAGCGTCAGGGGCGTTTTCAAGGAACGAAAGGACCCCTACATGTGTGGCGGCTTACAAAGTGTGCGGAAGGTGTGCTGTTCGGTTCAAAACTCTATTTCTCTCCTCGGATGGGAGGGGAAAAATAAAGATTTGAGGGGCTATTGTGGGGGGTAAAACCTCTTGAATAAACGTTTGGGCTTTGGGCCTGATTGGATGGTACCAATTTGTGTTGATCAGGGCCTCTAGGCCCACAAGTCAGTCCGCACTGTAGAGGTTCGAGGAGTTGTCCGAGGAGGAGTGCCGCCTTGGATAGGCCCGACAATGACCCTGGGACTTGCTAAATGGGTTAGAGGCAGAATTCTGAAGAAACTAATGGGTAAAAGGGTGATCCAAGCACCCTTTAGAAGCAAGAACGTGTGAGAAATATCTGAGGAAAAAGCTGCTACCACCACATTAAAGGTCCTGCATCTACCTCCCTGGCCGCATTAATGGGGAAATGACATCTGAACAGTGGAATTCAGCCTTCCTGCTATTAGTTGAAGACTTCAAGAAGGTGGTGAATGGGTCAAGTATCTAAGGGGAAGATTTGTATGACACATGGAGGAACCAGTGAAGAAGAAGAAGTATATAAGGAGACGAGAGAGGAAAGAGAGGGGGCGCGACTCTTTACCTAAAAAGAACTAAGAATTGTAAACTTTGGCATAGAGAAAGAATATTTATACAAATCGTTCTCGACTTACGTCCGAGGAGGTCTCCTTGTCATACTAGTTTATCATTTGCATAGATTGTGGCACTCTAGCCTGTTAATTGAACTTCTAACATCCCAAACCTAGGTTTTAAATCCATACTCTACAAATTTCATTGTATAAGGCTCGTTGGGCTTGAGCCCATCACCTGCTTTTGGGTCCGGGTACAATTGTGCACTTACACTTACTACATTCATAAAATTTGTTTCCTACATTAATTAAAATTGTTCATTGTTTTCTCATAAAATTGTTCAGTGTTTTCTGCATAAACTATTTCTAGCATTCTTTATAAAATTATTTTTCATTCAGCATTATTTAAAAAATTGTTCACTCTTTTTTCTACGTAAATTATTCTCTGTTCATTGCATAAATTGTTAACTGTTTTCTCATAAAACACCTAGTGAAATCGTGTTTTCTAAATTCAGAAGTCAAATCTGAATGCTTTTTCATGTTTGATTTTCACAATAATCGAATCTATTTTTCTGCATTGATAAAATCTATTTCTATATTAATAAAATTTGCTCTCTGCACATCATGTTTACAGTATATTCAAATCGACTTACTACATTCATAAAATTTGTTTTCTACATTAATTAAAATTGTTCATTGTTTTCTCATAAAATTGTTTACTGTTTTTTGCATAAACTATTTCTAGCATTCTCCACAAAATTATTTTCCGTTCAGCATTATTTAAAAAATTGTTCACTCTTTTTTCTACATAAATTATTCTATATTCATTGCATAAATTTTTAATTTTTTTCCTCATAAAACACTTAATGAAATCGTGTTTTCTAAATTTAAAAGTAAAATCTAAATGCTTTTTCGTATTTGAATTTCACAATAATCGAATATATTTTTTTGCATTGATAAAATCTATTTCTACATTAATAAAATTTGCTCTCGGCACATCATGTTTACTGTATATTCAAATCGGCTTAATGCATTCATAAAATTTATTTTCTACATTAATTAAAATTGTTCATTGTTTTCTCATAAAATTATTCACTATTTTTGGCATAAACTATTTCTAGCATTCTCTATAAAATTATTTTCCGTTCAGCATTATTTTAAAAATTGTTCCCTCTTTTTTCTGCATAAATTATTCTCTGTTCATTGCATAAATTGTTAACTATTTTCTCATAAAACACCTAGTGAAATCGTGTTTTCTAAATTTAAAAGCCAAATTTGAATGCTTTTTCATGTTTGAATTTCACAATAATCGAATCTATTTTTTTGCATTGATAAAATCTGCTATTGTTTCTAACCAGTAGTCACGGATTATGGGAAGAACGTTTTGACTAACATCCTTGAAAATGACCAAAGATAATAAACAGCTTGGAACTGTTGAGCCCTGACCAGAAGTACCCATATGCTATTACTTTTAACCAGTGGTCACAAATTATGGGAAAAGTGTTTTGACTAGCATCCTTGAAAATAACCAAAGATAATAAACAGTTCTACATGTGCTGCTCAATAGCTCGGCACTGTTAAGCCCTAACTAGAAGTACCCATCCAAACTTACGTGAATACACAGATATGCAAAGCATCCCTGGAAAGTTTATGCATCAATTTTGGGGGTGAGCTGTCCACCATTTCTACACTGATGTTCGCAGTGCTGCATGTGCTGCTACAAATAGTTTATGCAGAAAACAGTGAACAATTTTTATGAGAGAACAATAAACAATTTTAATTAATCTAGAAAACAAATTTTATGAATGCAGTAAGCATATTTGAATATACAGTAAACATGATGTGCAGAGTGCAAATTTTATTAATGTAGAAACAGATTTTATCAATGCAGAAAAATAGATTCGATTATTGTGAAATTTAAACATGAAAAAGCATACAGATTTGGCTTTTAAATTTAGAAAACACGATTTCACTAGGAGTTTTATGAGAAGACAGTGAACAATTTATGCAGTGAACAGAGAATAATTTATGCAGAAAAAAGAGTGAACAATTTTTTGAATAATGCTGAACAGAAAATAATTTTATGCAGAATGCTAGAAATAGTTTAAACAGAAAATAATGAATAATTTTTATGAGAAAATAATGAACAATTTTAATTAATGTAGAAAACAAATTTTATGAATGCAGTAAGCAGATTTGAATATACAGTAAACATGATGTGCAGAGAGCAAATTTTATTGATGTAGAAACAGATTTTATCAATGCAGAAAAACAGATTCGATTATTGTGAAATTTAAACATGAAAAAGCATTTAGATTTGGCTTTTAAATTTAGAAAACACGATTTCGCTAGGTCTTTTACGAGAAAAAAATTAACAATTTATGCAATGAACAGAGAATAATTTATGCAGAAAAGAGAGTGAACAATTTTTTAAATAATGCTGAACAGAAAATAATTTTATGCAGAATGCTAGAAATAGTTTATGCAGAAAACAGTGAAAAATTTTATGAGAAAACAATGAACAATTTTAATTAATGTAGAAAACAAATTTTATGAATGCAGTAAGTAGATTTAAATATATAGTAAACATGATGTTCAGAGAGCAAATTTTATTAATATAGAAACTAATTTTATTAATGCAGAAAAACTGATTCGATTATTGTGAAATTTAAACATTAAAAAACATTTAGATTTGGCTTTTAAATTTAAAGAACACGATTTCAGGAGATGTTTTATGAGAAAACAGTGAACAATATCTAAACATGGAGTGCTACAACTCACCAAGAAAAAAAGTTGCCAAAGCGACTTTCACATCATCAACCAAACATTTAGATCTACATAAAAAAAATGTTTCACATTCCTCTTAGAAACACTGCAAGTCAAGAACTTACATATCCATATTTAACTTAAATTTCTTTCGGTGTGCCCATGGCTAAAAATAGAGTGAGATTTTTCTTTTACATGTTGTTCTAATTTCTCATTGTAACCCCCAATATTTTAACCAATTTGACCATAACGCTTTCGAGAAGTTAGAAGTTGATGAGTGTGTTAAAAATAAATGAACAAGGGGTATGAGTGGCCTAAAAAATTCATATTTTGAAATTAAAATCCCTATATTTTACAATGATTCTATTTAAATAAATAAAAACATAAACACTACTTATTTTTATGTTTATGTTTATTTGTCAATTATCCAAAAAAAAAAAGTTACGAGGAACTCGAGCATAGTAAACTCGAGTTCCATATTACAAGGAACTCAATATGGAACTCGAGCTCACCAAGCTCGAGTACCATAGTAAAAAAAAACATAAACATAAAAATAAACATACTCGAGCCTGGTACACATAAAAATAATGTGGTACTCGAGCTCGAGTTTACCAAGCTCGAGTACCACATTATTATTTTTTAATTGCACAAATTCCAGGTCAGCGGTGCCACGATGGCCGAACTTCTAAGAACTCGACTTTCTTAAGCTCGAGTACCATTTAGAACTCGAGTTTTAGAAACTCGAGTACTAGAAAAATGGTATATCCCTAATAAGTTTCAAAACAGTGTTTTTTTTGCTACAAATTTTAGAAAATGGTGGTATTTGGCCATTTTGGCCCAAATATCATAATGAAACCTCTAGCTGTGGCAGTGTCAGGCATAGACTATGTAAATATATATACAAGGAACCTACACAGTAAAACAGGTACACTTTGCATGCAGTGACAACGAGCCATGCACTGGTGTCTCTCTACTCTCTAGCTACAATTAAGTAATTAACCTAGAAGCTGCTCAAGAAAGCCAATCAAGTGGCCTTTTTGCTGGGAGGCATATGGAGAATTAAAAACTACAACTGTTCCTCCAATTGATTGTTTGCAAACTGGCAAATCACCAATCGCCAAAGCTCAGTCTACTGTTGATTCTTGCTGAGCTTAGCCTAAATATATATATTAGGACAAAAAATATTTAAATATTTCTCTAGGGATGTGCTGCTTATTTCTCATACCCAAGTTCCTGTCAAATTAATTTAGACTGTACACCAAGTTATGAATGATTCAAGTGAATCAGCATACAATATTGTTATTTCTATATATACATATAAAAGAATGTATACCACTTCATTTTATGTACATGTGTAGGTTACTTTTATACAAATCTGTAGTCCTACGTACAAATAAATGACTTTTTTTTTTTTTGCTATATACAAATAAATGACTTATTTCTGCTACTTGCGTAATACTTATATTTAATATTTAGTGTAAACCTTATAAATATTAATATTGACCTCATAACTCATACATATAGCTGAGTACTTAAGAAACAATTTTGGTACAGCTCTTGCAATGTAATTACCTGAATTGCCTGCCTAATCAACATATGTAATTGTAATTCCTCTAATGAAGCCTTACAACTATTTTAGAGAAGTTCATTTACCAAAAGAAAAATGTCTAACTCTAGAGTTCTTTTCAAAGGATTAATTCAATTCATATGTGAGTATGACTTTGACTCATGGGATGATGCTACCGGTTAATATCAGACAATATTAGTATCAGATATCAATCATCGATATTTGATATAAATCAGCAGTTAAACAATCTCTGACCAATATTTAATTGTGTGTAAAATATTTTTTTGGCCAAATTATAAAACTCATATTCTTAGAATTGGTGACCTGAAATTCACCTGGTGAAATTTTTGCTTTGTGAAGGTTTTCCTCATTAGTCAAAATATCATTGTGTCAAATGAATTTTTGTTGCACTCTAGATTATAATTGTGATTTGTTGGTGCATTCACGATATTTGCGTAAAATCTAAATAATTAATCAATTTGGGTAATTGAATTAATTAATAAAGGTCAATCTATAACCCAACAAAGATGACTCTGTCCTACCTCATTCAGATCTTCTAAAATATCACTTAGCCTTTAAAAAACCTTCTACAAAAACATGCACACTTTAAATCTCAATCTCTCCTGTCCAAATAAACTCTCTTTTGGCAAGCATATTGTTATATTTTACGTTTCCTGGTGCTTCAGTAGAAGTTTCCATAAACCTGGTTTGTGGGCTAGCTATCTTAAATGTTTTACAGTAGGAGTTCTTTGGCAGAAGATCACAATGTTACTACTCCACGACATCGTTCCCAAGAAATCGTTAAAGAATGTCAGATAAACCCTAAACCATATCGGAGTTCCACAAAGAAACCAAGTAGAGAAACCATAACATCACTCCCGGGGAACTACGTCATTGCTCCCAAGGAACTATTGATTCATTGTTCCCTAGGAATTGAGTGGAGGAACTCTGTCACAAAAAGTAGTCCACAAGAAAATATAAGCCTTAAATATTCTATTTTTAGTTCCCTTTTTATTTTGAATATTATAAATCATTATTTTATTCATTTTTTAAGAAGAAAAAAAAGAAGAAGCCATTTTACAACATTCAAACCCTTAGGATACATTTGGTACGCTGTAATAAACTCTATAATGTAATATTTATTCCTTAGGAATAACCATTCGGTTGTTTGGTTAGACATTTAAATAACACTAATGTTATTTACAACCTAATATAAATTGTCACTCTTGACATATATTATGAGAGGATTATTACTTAATTATTTGTTTATTATACTTACACTAAAACGTATTTAGACATTTAATAATGAATTGAGAGGGTCAAGTTGTATTTTCCAAAAAAGCGACTTGTAAATATAAATACATTGTATGGTAAAATAGATATATATCAAAATGTTTGGGGGGGCCTTGGCCCCCTCTAGTCCCTTTGATAATCCACCATTGGCCTGAAGAGTGAGCATTCCTCGAGAGGCATTAAATAGGCCACATGGACCAAAAGACAAAATACCAAGAAAGGAGGTAGAGATGTGTAAGCAAGAATAAGAGAAATGTTCAGATAAAGTACTCATTACCTTTGCATTTAATGCATTGCACAAACCCAGCTGGCTACATTAATGACAAACCTCTGAACAGTATCTTCATAGCTTGTAGCACATTCTACTACCTCTAGCAAAACCCTGATGGGACAAGCATCCAAAGAAAGATTGGTGGCTATACAAGTAAAGGGTTGGGATGCTATTCAGATAGCTATATAAAGAAAGTGAACACCTCCAGATATGTGGACGAAAAAACTAGAATGAAAAATATATTCTGTGTATCATTACTCTGTAACCAAGACTTGAACATTATATAAACTAGCACTCCTCAGATTAACCCGAGGTAGAATTAATATCGAAATCTTCTTCTCTCTTATGAGATACATGATGTTTTTCCATTAACTTAAAAGTCAAACCATAAAGGCATACTAAGGTTGACCTTGGAAACTCATTCTCTACTAATTAATTGTTCTAGGCCATCAAATATTAATTCTCCTTCCAATCTGAGTTAAAATTGATTTTTGCCAGCCTATAGTTTTTATTTATAAATTGGTATCTATATGTTGTGATAAAAATAACTATACTATTGTAATATGATGTTATCAATTTTTTATATTTATTAAGATTAATTAATAAAAATAATACTAATCAATTAATCATATATATTTGTTCAATATATAAAAGGATAGATATTAAGCCATAATGTAAAATATATATCTTTTAAAAATGATATTTTAGGAAATTTGACAAAAATATAATGACATTCCACTATCTTAACATAGATTCAGGTTTCCATTACAATGTTATCCGCAAACAAATGAATATGAATAGTTACTCCATTCCAACTTCTTGTATCATTACTTATAATACTTATTCTTATTACATTATAATAATTACTACAATATATCAAACGTGCCCTTAAAGTGATATTTTATTGCTTAGGGTGACTTGTTTGCATGACTTTTGGTCTTTGACTTCAAGTACAATCTCGAATCTACCCTCCAATGTATCAAGCTACACATGCGTAAAAACGGCCTCAACAACTATAAAGAAATAAAAAACTCAGTTTGCCTAATATGTATTGTGCCTCGTGCTGCCAAAACATTGGGTTGAAGCATTCGTCAATTAGTAATATTGCCTAGAAATGTACTTAACAAGCCAAGACCTACCGTCAGAACCCAAAATCCTTATTGATAGAAGTCCCTGACAGGCCAGTCGGTAGATATAACAAAACATAAACCTTGATTTAATCTGATCCACAAACAATTTTTTTTTTTTTTTTAAGTCTGAGCAGAGTGGTAGCAAATAATAAGCTCCAAAGATGATACATAATATACATATTACGAATGCAATGTTAGCAACCACTTAAGTCTTAACTGAGGCATCTAAAAATGTGGGGTTTGAACACATAATGCAACATCGTCTGTCATTATCAGCTCAAACACGTACGCAAACTATCTCCTACTTGCAAAGCATTTTCTCTCATAAATGCAGACCAACCAAGTGAGAATTCATATGGTGAAAATGAATAATTGTATAACTTCATCAGAGGCCATAATCGGTCAATATATCGTGCCTCATGCTGCTTGAACATTGAGTTGAAGCATTCATCAATTGGTAATAATTTCATGGACTTTGTCAATAAAATGTGAACCATTCACTCTTTGCAACGTTCGAAAGCAAGTGGCAACAGCTCATTTTCAACTGGTGATGAAAAGGAATAATGAGCATAGTAAGCTCAAATCATCAACATGCTCAAAAGTGTGTTGGACATGAATAAAGGGATAAATTTTGCAGGCAACTAGTTAGCCAAACCATAACAACCTGACCAAAATTCTAACAATAGCTAGTGACTTTTAAGCCTTAAATAAGGGTCAAGATTGTTGGGCAAAATATACAGACCCTACTGATAGAAGTCCCTGACAGACCAGGGCTGTAGATATAACAAAACATCAACCTTGATTCAATCCAATCCAAAAACAGAAAAGGGATAGTCTTAAACAGAGTAGTACCAAAATAATAAGCTCCCAAGATGATACATAATACACTATTTACAATGCAACGTTAGTAACCACTTAATCGAAGCATCTAAAAATGTGGACTTTTAACACAACATCGTCCCTCATAATCAGCTCAAATACGCAAACATCTCGTACTTGCAAAGTATTTTCCCTTGCAAATGCAGTCCAGCCAGAAGATAGCTTGCAAAATGAACCCTGATACATTCTTTCATAAGCGTATAACTTCACAGGCCATAATCGGTCCACAACCTGAAGCTTCACAGTGAGCACACTTCCTTTGGTGTAGTCCTTTGTAAAGCCTTTTCTCAGTATGTAGTTCATAATGCCATGTGGTAAACTCTGAACAAAAAATAATAAAAGATACTTCAAAAATAGTAGAACCCATTTGGATGAAAAGCAGTTTTGAGACAATAATATTATTTGTTATGCTGATGGTTGAAGGGCAGTTATATGGATGCCAGTGATTTGATTAAATTGTTCATAATGACTTTATATTCTTATGTGATTTCCTTCTACCTAATATGATACTATTTGATATCCAGATGATACTGTTAAATATAAATGAAACTTCAATTCCCTTAAAAACACAAACAAGCAAACATCATTACCAAGTTATGTCCAGCAACAACTCTCTGCTACATGCTTTCTAATTAATCTATGAAAATTCACAGTTAATAGGAGTTGCATTTCTAAAACCCAATAAGATGTTCAGCTGAAAGCTTACCACACGACCATTGCCATTAATGTATGATGGTTGCATGATAACCACATAAAGGGGATTTTCTGATTTAAAAGCATTCGCTCTCACAAGATTTTCAGCTTTTCCGTTAGAAGTCATCAATTCTTGCTTCTTCTCAAGAGCCTTATAGTCTTGGTTCTTCACAAGAGCCTTAGCTTTTAGCCTTCTCCGATTGGTAGACATGCTTACACAACCATCTTTCGCAGGACATTGGTCATGTGAGAAAGACACATCATCCAGATTGCAATCAGATTCAAGTTTAACTAACGGGCTGCTTTTGTGTCCTACTCGATTTCCTCCACCCCTATGAGCTGATCCTGAAATGACATGAAAATATGAAGTCATGCACATGAAACTAATAGCAATCAGGCTTACAAAATCAACCAGTTCCTTACCATTCAATAGAGGGCAATCAATATCATTAGCAGCCCGGAAAATGGCAACTTTAAAAGCAACTTCAATGCCATTAGTTAGCTCAAAGATACAAACGTCACCTACTTTTAAGTTATTGTCTCGTGCAAATTCCTTCCAACCCTGCTGAAACATGGCTTTTGTTTGTGCAATGGCTTCGTAAAAACTAAACTTAATAGACCAAGTTCGCCCATTAAAAGACCGAAGGATGACAAATTCACCACTCATCTTCCTCATGTATTTTTTCGCAAAGCTGGGAGATATACTCTATAAAAGATAATAAAGAAAAAGGGTAATAAGGAAGATTTCTCCTTTTCAGCCAACAAATAAAGGAAAAAAATGCTTTTGGTTAACAAATGTTTGAGCCTGCACGTTTCTGAACTAGAAGCTTACCATTGATGTCCCGGGGTATACATATGATGGTTGCATGACAACCATGAAAAAATGATTATTAGATACAAAAGCTCTAACTCTCTGAAGAGCTCTATCTTTCTCACTGGCAGACAATGGCTGTATCCTCTCAATAACCTCAGATTTTGGGCATCTCTTCGTAGCTCTACTGCATTCTTCTGCTTAAAAATAAGGTTCAGTTAGGGGCTATAAACACATGACACTGTTATACTTTTACACTCGTTCACATCTGCTATTTCACACACTAATCCACAAGTGATATGGGAATGTTCACATTTTAAGCACATAGAGTGGAAGTGAAAAAAGAGATGTGAAATAGAAGATGTGTGATAATCAAAATCCTAAACAAAAGTCTAAGATTCAAACCTTTAGATTCTCGCCTAGTAAAAGATACCGTTGCATTCATTTTTGACTTCTCTAACATTGACCCTTTAGATTTAGTGAGTTCAGGTCTAAAGTGTGTATCCCCTGCTTGCAAATAAGAACTTCTTGGATTGGTTTTTGCCCTCTTATGAGGTAGAGGGCATGGTAATGGTGATTTCTCCCTTGTTTTTCGGCTTGGCATAAAGCCATCCATGATTTCAATAGAGTTATCATCACTCTCAATGTCTTCCATCCTACGAACTTGGTGTTGGTCACCTAAAGGTTAGTCTATTTCTGTTGCAGTGGCATCAAATATGAGTACATAAAAGTGTGAATTTCCTTCATATCTGAAAACTAGCAAGTGCCCCAGGGTTGACACCTTGCAAATTCGCACCAACCATTTTGAAAACAAACCTCACCATCACGTTTTTTCATCTTGACCTTCCATTTTGTACCATTTGGAACCGTAAGAAATGCCATATTTGACAGATCAACTCCATATTTGCTTATAAACTTTTTTGGAATCCGCTGTAAAGAATCTCCATAACATAAATGCAGGCTTTGTAAATAAAAACATGCAATCAATCAAGCTCTATTCTCGTTGTGCAGTCAGTACCATTACAAAAAATGGATTTAGTCTTTCTTTTATAATAATACTTTAAAATTGTTCAAAGAAGATACTTGTTGGTAGAGAAAAAAAAAAAAAAAAACAGACAAAAACCATATAGACAGTCCTTGAAAGAGGTAAAAAAAAAAAAAAAACTGATGGGATATTTTGTTCCACTGTATCAAAAACTCGAAAAGGCTATAGCCATAACCTACGCGCATTACAAAAGGGCAGATTTACATGTCACATAGAATAAAGTCCTCCTATTTGCTTGTACTGTTTTCTTATTTTCTTCTACTATTCTTGTTCCGCAGTCAAAGAAGGATTAAGACTTATTTAATATTATTACCATTATTATTGTTAAAAGAATATAATGATTGAATAAAAAGAAATGAAGTTTCATGTGAGAAAACAAAACAAGAAAAACCATTACAAGTTTACCTAGTTGATTATAATGATATTGAAAAAATATACAGTCCAAAAAGAAGAAAAAAGAACTCATGGCCTAACCTTGTCCCACTTCTTTTGTTTCTCTCCTGTTTCGGGTTGAGTATAGGATGAGCCAAAAAGTATTTGTTCAGGAAAAAAAAAAAAACACTCATGCCTACGCATTACAAAATGAAAGTTTGCATGACTACATGTAACATTGAACCAAGTTCACGGATTTGCTTGAACTTGGTCATCAACAAATATAAATTTTTCAAGAATCACAGATAAAGAAAGAGATCATGGAAGTATACTTGCAAGCTTTCCTTCTTGAAGAGTTTGAGGCATAATAATCTTAAAAAAGTGTGGGGCCTTTGTGGTAAGATCAGCAGGGCTATCCTCATTGTCTCTCCGCCGTTGAAGAGTCATAGTTCTAGTTGAAGAAGTTGAACTGTTGATGCTTCTTGAGTACGAAAAATATTAAGGCTACCCTACAATAGTAAATAGTGCCTGAATGTTGGCCTTTGTGCTTTTATTTTTTATTTTTTTATAACTTTAATAGAGGCCATTAAAAAGAGTGCGTAGAGTAATGAAAATCCAATTAAAGAGTTCACCAAAAAAAGAGAATCCAATTAAAGCGTTGTCAATTCAAGCAAATCAATCCCAGGTGGGAGCTGAAGTGAAGTTGCAATTGTAATAATCAGGGAGTTTGGATCAAAGGTTTTGCAAGATCTATTGGGTACATTACTAGTGTGATGGCTGAATTATGGGCGTTGAGGGATGGTTACTTAGCCATTCAACTGGGACTAAATGCGTTGGAAGTGGAACTTGACGCCAAAGTAGTAGTGGAGATGCTTAATAATTCTGCCTGTCCTAACAGAAAACTTTTCCCTCTGTTACATGATTGCAGGTTCCTCTTGTCAAGACTCATGCAGGTTTGGGTAGTACATGTTTTTAGGGAGGCAAACAAATGCGCCGATTTTTTTTGGCTAAGAGGGGCTGTTCCATGAGGGAAGATTTTGTTATTTTTGATGCCTACCCTCTGGTGAATTAGTTAAACTTATTGTATCAGATATTAATGGTCAGTCTGACCTTAGGCTTGTAGCCACAACATTGGCCTCTGTGGCCAGCTTGTAGTTTGTTTTCTGTTTTATATATATTCAAGCAGAGTAATTCTTAGGTACTCTTGAGCACGGAGAATGGTGCTCCTTTCTCTCACATTCATGGCGGAGTCTGCTGATTAAATTTATGGTGGGGTTCACCATGAATGTGAGAGGAGGAAATACCATTTCACTATACTCAGGGAATACTTAAGAATTTTCCATTCAAGCCTGTTAACCAAAAAAAATTGTAATAATCAATATTTATTACCACCTCCCACCTGTCTAGTCAACGTAACATCCCGTTTAATTAACTATTTAAATCTTCTGAAGGACTTAAAAAGTTTTCGGAAGAACTTAGACCCCGACTTAGGGGTGATACACAACTCAAATATACATTTTTAAATTTTAAATAACATTATATGTATTTTGATATATTTTTTTTATTCATATGTATTTTTACATTTATTTTTAAACAACAAAACACATACTATTTTTAAACACATGTACCAAATACCCCTTAATTACCTTAAAATTTGTCTAAATGACTAGAAAATTCCCGTTAAATAATTAAAAAAAACCTCAAATTGTGCAAAAAAATTCATAATTGTAGAATGTTAATTTTTTTTTTTAAGAAAATATATTAAAAAAAGAAAAACACCTAACTCATAAACTGTTGTACAACACAAAAAAAGATTGCCACAAAACACCTACTCATGCATGTTATAGATTTTTAGGGGGTGTTTAGGAGATGAGTTTAAGTTATGTTGTTTGGGTATTTTTGATATACGTGTGGGTAAAAAAGTGTGTATAAATGTATGTAATATTGTATAAAATGTGAAAAAATGTGTTAGAACTAACTTACCAAATACTCTCTAGTCATCATCACTTTACTGGAATAGAATTAATGGCGGGGCTTCAAAAATTATGTGTGTGTATATTTATTTCTTATACATGGTACATGGATATATGGAATGTATGAAATTTTGATCTTACGTAAACAAAAATATTTACATCAAATAAGTCATTCTTTTCTTTTAAAAAAATTCTTTATTTTTGTAAAAAAAATATTCTAATAAAAATATAATAGGGTCATGCAAACTAATGCCCTTAAGGCATTGGTTAATAATCTATTTTAGGAAAGTTTTAATACTACTTTTATGAGAAATGAAAAAAATTGTCAAAATATTAATTGTTTTATTTCATTTTTTTTATAAAAATTTTCTTTAAATAAATTATTAACTAATGCCCTTAAGGCATTCGTTAATATTTTTTAATATAATATAATTGATGTACATGGTAATATGGTATGTCTAATTTTTTTTTTTACCAAAAATACAAAAAAGGAAAGATAGTTAAAAATTCTAGGGGCCATGCCTCCCAATAGAATAAATATTGCATTTCTAATTAAAGGTGCATATCGTTGGCCTTTGTGCTTTACAGAGGTCATTAAATAGAGTGATGCAAATCCAATTAAAGCGTCGACAATTCAAGCAAATTAATTCAATCAAAAGGTATGGGATGTGATCGATATTTATTACCAAATTCATCAAAAGACACAGTATTTATTTTCAAATCCCATCAGTGTGCACCACATAATAGCCGAGTTTAATTAGCTACCCTACCTACTGCCTTTTTTCTTTCTCCCGTTTCTTTAGGTTAGGATTTTGTAGCCAAGTGATCAATCCGCCAATGCCATGTGTCCAACCAAGGCTTGTAATAATACTCAAAAGGGGTAATTAAAATTTGGTAAAAGTTAATAAATTAATACAGGCATTAGTTTAGAAAATATTTTTGAAAATTTCTTATAAAAAAATAATTAATAATTTTAATAATTTTTTTATTATATTTTCATGAAAGTGATATCAAACCTTGCCTAAAATTATCTATTACCAAATTTTATAAGACCACATGTTAATTGGACTTAGGATGACTAGTTACTACATTAAACTTTCTAATTAATTTCAAATATATAACTGTATTGAATTTAGTGAAAATATCATTTTGGTTCTTAAATTTTGAGTTTAGTGCCTTAATTTTAGTAGCACACAACTTAATAATAATCGAGTTTAATTACTAACCACTTACCCCTTTTTTTCTTCCTTCACTTTAGGTTTGGATTTTGTAGCAAAGCAGCCAATCTGCCAATGCCAAGTATCCAAGCAACGCTAGTAAATAATACCACCAAGGGTAATTAAAACATAGGGTTACTACATTAGGCTTCCCAATTAATTCAAATGTTCCATTAAAAAATTTTAATTTCAAATGCATGCTTATATTGAATTTATTTTCCCTTAGAAAAAAAATTGTTTCGTTGATCAAAACAACTATGTATTTGAATTTTGATTAGAAACTTTAATGTGAATGCACTATATTATTAGGCAATACATGGATACATGACCTTTGATGTAGTATATTAGAATTATAGGACTTCATTTGGCAAGGCAAGGACCATTACAGTGACAACAACATAATTTTAGCCTTATATATATATATATATATATATGAAACCAAATTGTTTGGCTTATGGTTGGTGGAACTTACGTTGAGGATTTTCTACAAGTCCACAAATGATGAGATAAATAAATTCAATTAGCTAGTATGCCACTAAGAATCCTATAAATCACATTCGAGATCTAGTGGTTGTAAGTTGTAACACCCAAAAAAAAAAAAAAGTTTTTGGTTATATGATTTTAAGTGGGTGGTATTTTTGTAATTAAACCCAAGCTCCACCCCCAGGCATTTTATGTCTCACATTGCCTCCCCCCTCTTATTTTCTTCAGTCGCCCCTCCCTCTTACGGTTTTAAAAACCAAAAGCAATCAAAGAACAAAAAAAGGTACCGATTCTTGATTTTGACCAAACCGGTTCTATGCTCGGTTCCCGGTTGAATTGGCCGGTCTTGTTTTTAAAACATTGATCCCTCCCTTCTTCTATCTCATGCCCCTTTCACTCTTCACCCTCCCTCATGATTGAATCTTCAAGCATTTATATCTACTTGCTCATTTATTTTACCTTCTTTAGTCAAGATCTCCATGGTAGTGAGGAGTTCTCTCCATTAATCCTCTTAATAGCCAAAACCCCATAAGATTTTTTAGTGGATGAAGCCCAAGGTAAAAATTTAAGTTTTCTCTTAATTTCTTCTATGAAATCCTTTGGGTTTGTCTTCGAAAATTCCAATTCATTTGGGGGGTTTTCGCTTTGATATAAGGATTTAGTTGTCTAATTTTCAAATGGGTATTTAAGGGTTGGTTTTCTAGAGCAACTATATGAGTTTTTGTTGTTTCTTTTATTGAGATAAGCTTATTTTAGAGTATGTTCATTTGCATTTGAGATAATTTTGTAAGCATTCTATAATGAGATGTTGGGAACTGGTTTTGGGGTGAGTTGTTGAGATGAAAGAAGTAGGTGGCTGACATGGTTTTATAATATAGTGTATGGGTAAAAAGCATAAATCCTTGGATTAAGGCCTAAACCTAAACAACTAATTTGTAAAGGATTAAAAACTAACTCATAGATATAAAAGAATCTCAAATGAATAACAACAAAAAGAATTGATAATAAAGAGTAAAAGAAGTTGTGTGTGTATATATATATATCTCATATAAAATGTCCTCAGCAAATACGAGAAGTGGAGTAACTCTCTAAGATAACAGTTTGAAATGATTCTTCTCTCTGCCTTACACTTTTTCTCTCTTAGACTAATTTTTTTTGGATCCCCTGTGCATGGGGGATCTGTTTCTATTTTTTTACGCTCGTGGTGGTCTCCTTCCCACCGTCCACCTATAGGGAGGATATAGATTGGGTGAAAATACTTGTCCCATTGACGAGACGATCAGGTGGATAAAGCAGGACACAACGGAGATTTGGGGGTGGTTCGACTTGGAGCTGATGCTGGTGTGGAAGAATATGTTTCCATTGACGGAGGAGAGCAGAGAGTTGGGCTACCTTCCTTTGATGAACAAGGCATGGGAGCTGACCCCGAATCCGTGGTGGAGGTTTGTCACAGACAGGCTAGTGTTTCAGACCCCGCCGCAAACAAACTCAAGCTTGTCCGCGACAAGTTCAAGTGTGCAAACCTTGGGAAAATATCTGACGGAGGCAAAGAAGGAATGGATGGAACCGGTGATTACAGCGAGGATGACCCTTCAAGACAAGCCTGTGGAATGCTCTATGAAGGGGAATTTGCAAAGGGTGAGGATGATTCAATTTGCAGAAGACAAGATCAAAGGCACCATTCTCACCAAAGCAACAATTGGGGAGCTGGGAATAGTTCACCACTCGATCACTTTGTTTCGGGAGAGGATGGTGAAGAAGGCAGAGGTGATGAAAGCATGGAGGTTGAGAGACACTGAGGATTCTCCTTCCTTGGTGCTGGTTGATTCTTCAAAATCCGTTTTTAAGATTATGAATATCCTAATTTGGAATTGTAGGGGTGCTATGAAACCCCAATTCAGGAAGACAGTAATGGATTTGGTGGAATGGCATGCTCCAATTCTAATGGTGATCACAGAGACTCGTATGAGTGGTGCTAGGTCTGTGGAGATGATTGAATCCCTTCCCTTTGATGGTTCGGTGCTAGCAGATACTATTGGCTTTGCTGGGGGCATTTGGATGCTCTGGAAGACTGACATGGTGCATGTGGAAGTTCTGGCCTCAACCGAACAAGAGATCCATTCCATTATCCGGGTAAGGTCTTAATCCTTAAGCTGGATTATTAGTGCTATTTATGCTAGTCCTAGATTTGCTGAAAGATGCATGTTATGGGAAAACCTTAAACTGATAGCTACATTGCATGATCTTCCTTGGGCTTTGATGGGAGATTTTAATGAGATTATTGTTGAAGGAGAAAAGGCTGGGGGTAATCCTATTTGTCAAAGAAGAGTGAGAGCTATTCTAGATTGTATGAATAAGTGTCAAATGATGGATTTGGGGTTCTCAGGGCCTAAATTTACTTGGACTAACAAGAGAGAAGTGGGGGGGTCTCATACAATGTAGACTTGATAGAGTTTGGGCTAATCCTGACTAAAAATCTTCCTTCCCTGAAGCAAATGTAACTCATCTGGCCAGAGTTAACTCTAACCATTGCTCGCTCTTGCTTAATCTCTGCCCTAACCTGATTTATTCCTCCAACCGTCCCTTTAGATTCCAACCTATGTGGTTGACCATAATGACTTTCTAGTCATTGTTAGGGAATCTTGGGCTGGAATGGAAGTAGCTGAAGCTGTCACTAGATTCACCCACAAAGCCCAAATTTGGAACAAAGAAGTTTTTGGCAATATATTTGCTAGGAAGAAGCAGATCATGGCAAGATTATTGGGAGCTCAGAGAGCTATTGCCAATAATCCTAATAATTTCCTAATCAATCTCCAAGAGCAACTATCCGGAGAGTACAATGAAATTTTACAGCTTGAAGAGGAGCTATGGGCAATGAAGTCCAGAGTTAATTGGAGTATTTTTGGGGAGAGAAACACTTCCTACTTTCATTTGACTACCTTGGCTAGAAGGAGTAAGAACATGATTACTAGCATCTTAAATGATGAGGGAGAGTGGATTCATAATGTAGAGCAAGTCCAAGAAGTATTTGCCAAAAGCTTTGCTAAACTATATCAGACTGGCCAAGTGGCCTGCCCTATGGTTCAGAGATGGGATTCAGAGTGGTGTATGAGGCTAGAGGAGGATGAAGCCAATTCTATGGGTTTGATGCCTTCGAATAAAGAGATCTGGGATGCCCTCAGGTCCATGAAACCATACAAAGCTTCGAGAAGTGATGGGATGCATGCTGGCTTCTATCAGAGATTCTAGCTTGTGGTTGGTGAGTCAGTGAGAAGTGAAGTGAAGAAAATTTTTGAACACCTTAAAATCCCTGATCACCTTAACCAAACCCTCATTTCTTTGATCCCTAAACAATTGGGACCTGAAACAGTCAGCCATTTCAGACCTATAAGCTTATGTAACACTGTGTACAAAATTGTATAAAAAATCCTTGTTCAAAGGATTAGACCCCTGCTGCCTAGACTCATATCCCCTATGCAAGCTGCTTTTCTGGAGGGGAGAAGAGGAGCAGATAATGTCATCATTGCCCAAGAGCTCATTTACTCTCTTGGGAAAAGGAGAGGTAAAGAGGGTTATATGGTGGTGAAGATAGATTTGGAGAAAGCATATGATCGTTTAGAGTGGAGCTTCATTAGAATTGTGCTCACTCACTTTGGGTTTACTGCAAACATTATTAATTTGATCCTAAGTTGTGTATCTATGACTGCCACAACCCTTCTCTTCAATGGAAGCAAACTCCAGCCCTTTTGTCCCTCAAGAGGTATCAGGCAAGGTGATCCCATTTCACCCTATCTGTTCCTTTTATGCATGGAATTTCTTGGGGCTCATATTACCAAACTGTGTGAGGAAAAGAAGTGGGATATGGTCAGAGCTTCAAGAAGTGGGCCTAGCTTCTCCCATGTTTTCTTTGCTGATGACATCATGCTCTTTGCCAAAGCTAACACTAAGAATTGTTCTGCCATTATGGAAGTCCTTAACAACTTTTGCAATCTGGCTAGGCAGAAGGTCAATTATGGTAAGTCCAAAATCTTCTTTTCTCCTAATGTTACAGCTAGGAGGAAAAGGACTATGTGTAGGAGATTGGGGATTCTCGCTACCAATAATCTTGGTAGATATCTGGGGTTCCCCATCATTCACAATGGCAAAGTTGGAACTGCCTTCAATTTTATTCTTGATAAGGTTCAGAGCAAGCTAGCTGGATGGAAATCTAGGTTGATGGAAATCTAGGTTGCTATCAAGAGCTGGGAGGTTAGTTCTTACCAAGTCAGCTGCTGCACCTATTGCAGAATATTATATGCAGTGTCACAACCTTCCAACTAGAGTGTGTGATTCCATTGATAAAATGATGAGGGACTTCATCTGGGGGTCTATGGAGGAAAAAAGGAGAATGCATATGGTTAAGTGGAGTACGGTTACTCTGCCCAAAGATTTGGGAGGTTTGGGGCTGCACTCAATGAAGCATAGGAATGAAGCCATTCTAGCTAAACTTTGTTGGAGGCTTGCTCATGAGGAAGGGAAGCCTTGGGCAAATATGCTGTCAGCAAAATACCTCTGCCCCAGCAGAGTCAATGATACAGGAGGAAAGTTGCCCTGCTCTCAGATTTGGGCAGCTTGCAAAAAGGGAGGGCCAATTTATGTGAAGGGCTTGAGATGGACAGTTAGAAATGGTCAGTTTGTGAATTTATGGATGGATTTTTGGTTGCCTAATGGGAGATTGAAGGAGTTTATTAAAGGCCCCCTGAACCGATGTGAAGAAGAGTTAACTGTGAGACAATGCTTCGATGATAACCATAGCTGGAAGCCTGCAAGCATCTCCTTTGAGCTTCCAGCTAATGTGCTTAACACCATCAAGGCCACCCCTTTCTCTTATGAGCCCCAAGCTAGTGATAGTCTTATGTGGGCATATTCTAAAAATGGTTCATTCTCTATTCAAGCAGCCTACCTCATTGCAAGGGGATTAAACCCCATGAACCTGGATACTTTGTCATACAAGTGGGTTTGGAAGACTAAAACTCTCCCAAAGATTCAATTCCTAATATGGCTATGTCTCCATGATAGTCTACCCACGGCTTATGTACTGGGTTCAAGAGGTTTAATCCTTGATCCATTGTGCAATCTATGTAAGAAGCATTATGAAACTTTAGACCACTTGTTCAGGGGCTGTGAGGTTGCTCACCAATTCTGGTTACAGCTGCAAGTCCCCCACAGCTACAGGAATTCATTCATGCTTCCCTTTAAAGCTTGGATGGAAATCAATTGTAATGATGAGATGAATGCCACTGTTAAGGGTACTCCTTGGAAGGTGCTATTTCCTATGGGCTTGTGGCATCTATGGACTCACAAAAACCATTTTCTGTTCAGGACAGGTACTATTGATACTCAGATTTGGAATAAAATGCATTCAAAACAGTGTGGAGTTTTTCGCTATTGGGCTTGCTACTAAGATCAAACCACTGAAAACCATTGTTCCAATGGGATGGGAGAGGCCTCTAAGGGGGTGGTTGAAACTCAATACTGATGGCTCAGCTATGAAAAGTACAGGAAGAGCTGGGGGGGGGGGGTTTGATCCGTAACCATGATGGGGTTTGGCTAAAAGGTTTTGCAAGAGGGCTGGGTTTCACTAATAGCGCCTTGGCTGAACTGTGGGCGCTCAGAGATGGATTAATGCTAGCTAAGGAAATGGGAATACAACAACTAATAATTGAGCTTGATGCTTTGAGTGTAGTTATCCTAATGAATAATGAATCTAAAAATTTAATGATGGAACCACTCTTAACTGACTGCAGGAACCTTTTGAAGGAGTTTCCAAACAAGTGCGTGATCCATGCCTATCGTGAAGCCAACCAGTGCGTTGATGCATTGGCTAAGCTAGGAGCGCAGTCCTTGTATGGCTTTACTTTTTTTTGTAACCCATCGCCTGTGGTGGAGACTATTTTGACGTTTGATAAGGCTAATATGCATTGTAACAGACTTGTGAATTCTTAGTTCTATGTTAATGCATGGTTTACTAAAAAAAAGAAAAAAAAAGAAGAAGAAGATACTTGTCCCATCCTCTATTTCTCCCTTCTTTTAAGGTAGAGATGGGTAAAAGGTAGACTGTTTTCACATTGCTCTGGTGTGTCATTCAGTCATAATGCAGCATTGCTAGTAGTTGGGATGCATTTAATGCGGATGGATGGTGATAATAGCTTAATTTTACATATTTATATCATTATTAGAAAGTATTATCATATTTATTTTAAGTTAATTCATTTATTTTATAATTAGTTTTGAAATAATGTTGAATAATCAATTTTGTGCTTAATTGAATTTTAATGCGTGAATTTGTCTTTTGTAGGATAATGAAATTAAATATGTGGATTTGTGCAAGGAAGAAAGTTAATGGACTTTACTTTTACAAGGGCCATGATGAAGTTAAAGAATGCCAACCCAATTAAATCCAAGTCCAATTGGAGTAAGGAATCAAAAGAAATTTGCACCAAATTCAAGTCCAATTCAGATTAAGATTCTAGTTTGCGCACCAGTTAGTATTTCAAGCATAACTTTCGGCTTAGATTTCCAATCGACATGATTTAAGTTAAGCTGGAAAGTTAACTTAAAGGGCTACAATTTTGTAGTTTACCAAAGTCCGAATTTTGAAGTTAAATAGGTTGAAAACGTCGGTTAAGTGAAGCCTAAAAACTTGTGATTTTCTCTAAACGAGAACTCAACTTGTAATAGGATTCCATGACCTATTTAAAGGCTCTTTAGGGCAAAATTCAGGAGAGAGCTGCTGTAGAACATAATTTAGGTTTTCTTAAAATTTCTTTACATTTTTTAGAGTTTTATTTGTGTTATGACTTACTAGAAGTCTTGTTAAGGCAAATGGTGAGACCAAATCGTTTATTGGTATGTTCTTAACAATTATTTTATGGTTTTAATACTTATGTTATTATTTTTTGCTTGATTTACTCATCTAGAATAGTGTTTAGTTATGTATAATTCTTTGATTTATCGTAGACTCTAGGTACGTTAAATGCTTGGTATTCCTTTTGAACTAATTCACTAGTTTTGTTTTGCCTAAAATCAATCAATTTTATAAAACTACCTTAGATAATTAATTCTTGAGTTCTTATTGTTAAATCATCCGACTAAGATCATCATTCATATGAATTTTAGTTGAGTTATTAAATAAATATTGTTAAGACTACCAGTAGATGTATAGTGTGCGGATCCCTAAATCTTAGCGCTTTTTTATATTGTTATTTTCTCTCAATTTAAATTAACTTTACTAAACCATAAAAAATCTCTTCAATTAAACTTTATTATTTTAATTTTATTCTCTTTCCATTTGCTAATCAATTCTCTTTCCCTGTGGATTCGACCTTGAACTTACCGAGTTATTACTTTGCGACAATCTTACACTTGGGAGCATTACTTAAGTTACAGCAGTAGACTGTTTTCACATTGCTCTAGTGTGTCATTCAGTCATAATGTAGCATTGCTAGTAGTTGGGATGCATTTAATGCGGAGGGGATGGTTGTCCCTTTCAAGGGTTTCCTCCCTCTGGTCTTTGGGTTCATTTGTTTCTTGATTTTTCATGGTTCCTATTGATGTCTTGGGGGATAAGTAAGCTTGAAATAGGTGGTGTAGGGTCATTGGGCCTAGGAAATATGTGTGGGGTGGCCCAAAAGTATTCTTCGGGCTAAAGGCCCAATCTGAGGACACTGAACTGTCCGAGGGTGTATGGCTGTTAACTCATAAAGGCAATACTAAATAAAAAAGAGATAATGTTTGAGCAAGTATGTCCGAGAAGTTAGTCCAAGGAAAATTATGACCACAGGGTTGGTTAACATCCACAGGCTATGTTCTAGAAAAACCTATAGGTAAGGGTAGACACGGTAAACGTGGAGAACAAGGAGAAGGGCGGTAGAATATCTGAGATAAAGCTGTTACCACCGCCCCCGCATTGAATGCTTTGCAAACTGCTATTCTGACCGCATTAATGGCGAAGTGAGACCTGAACATCAGTGTGGAACTTCGCTCTTATCTCTAAAGACTTCAGGAGAGATGGATGTGACAAGTATCTAAACCACCAATCTAACCCTGATGTAGAGGATGAAGATGAAAGGAAGGAGGGAGTATAAAAGAAAGAAGGGACCTTCAGCAGGGAGGGAGGAAAAAAGGAGAGAAAAAACACTGTAGACCTCACTATCCATAATTGTAATCTATCTTGGGAAGAAGTAATATAAGTCACCCTCGACTTATGTCCGAAGAAAATATTTCTGTCATACTCATATAAACAGTTCCTTATGTGTACCATTGTGATCAAAGCCCATCATTTTTGTTATCTAAACATCATTAGAACCTAGATTTCAAGTCCACTCTCTACAAATTTTATTGTAAAAAGGTCTTTCAGTCTCATCCCCTTCTGATTGTGGGTTCGGGCTCGAATTGTGTCCTTACAGGTGGGATGACTCGTTGTCCGAGGGTTGAATGCTCCTGGTGCACTCTTTAGAGAGAAGGGCTTTTCTCAGACTGTGCTTCTCAGATTTTTGTGATGACCATATCCTTCCTCTTGTTTACTTTGAGCAATTTTCGTTTCAATCCTCTAAGTTTGCATTCGTTAATTTCAGTTTTCAAAGTTTCAAAACTCCTCAATTTAGTCGTCCATTAACCTGCCATCCACTGTTGTCACTAAGACCTCGAAAACGATGTCGTTTTGGCCTTAATTTAATATTTACTATTTATTTCTTAATTTAAATAAATGTTAACTAAAAAAAAACCAAAAATTATAGACTGGAGTCCGAATAAAGACTTGGCAAGTTTAAAAATACATTATAATTTCTATTCTTTTCTTTTTTGATAGTGTTTTGGAGCAATTATTTCCAACTTATTATGTAGCAGTTTATAAAATTATACACATATTAAATCACACGATCCAATAAATTTTTAAACAAGTTATGCGACTAAAATGCACATGAATAATTTTATAAATTATGCAAGTAATGGATTGGAAGAACTTTCTTCCAAATTAGTTTAGAAATTATTTTTTTTATCATAATAATCTAAATAAATGATATGTTAATTTTAAACACACCATTAAAAAAAATTATTTATGTTGTTTAAAATAACCTTTAAATTTATTATGACTTGCCAGTTTGGGCATTCAATATATATGCTATAAATTAGCACTGGGCTCACACATGTACTTATTAATTAATAGTCATAATGTTTTGCAACGCATCATGGAAGGTCAGGCTCAGTACTAGGACATTATATTCTCTAACATTCAAGTTTCCGAAGTTGAAACTCCCATAATGTTTGACCAATACTACTGTAATAAGAGCAAATGTCAGAATGAAACCTCTGATGTGGCAGTGTCAGGCATAGACTGTGTAAATATATATACAAGGAACCTACAAAGTAAAACAGGTACATTTTGCATGCAATGATTAGGGCTGTCCAGAAGGATCCGGTAACCCGACCCACCCGAAGAACCGACCGGATCCGACCTGAATCCGGCCGACCCGACTGCTCTGGCGGATCGTCGACGGGTCTTCATCACCAGAAACCGATTCCGGCGGGTCGGTTTCGGTTTTCCTCCCCTAAAACCCGAAAAAACCAAACCGACCGAGAGATTTCCAGAACCCGGCGAAAATTCCAGAATCTGACGACATTTTTCCAGAATCTGGCGATGTCCTTCTAGGTTCTGGCGAAAAAACCCCAGTATCCGGCGATATTTTCTTTAGATCTGGTGAGATTTTGACAGGATCTGGCAAAATCTCATCAAATCCGGTAAGATTTTCGTTGGATCTTGCGAAATATCATCCGATCTAAGGGAAAACTTCACCAGAATCTGGGTTTCTTCGCCGGATCTATGTTTTTTTCACCGTTTTCTCGTTGTATTCTCAGATTTATGACTCCGACCGTTCCGCCCGCCACTCGTTGATGACCTGAACAGTCCGACTCGATTACTCTGGCGGGTCGGTTGCGGGTGCATTTTTCCTCCACCCAATTCCGGCGGGTCAGTTCCGGGTTGGGCACAAACCCGACCCGGACCGACCCGTGGACAGCCCTAGCAATGACAACGTGCCATGCACTGGTGTCTCTTTAGCTACAATTAACCTAGAAGCTGCTCAAGAAAGCCAATCAAGTGACCCTTTTTGCTGGGAAGCAGTGGCACAAGGGGGGCCTCCCCCTCCCAATTTTTGAAAAAAATTATAAAAAAAAATTGAAAATAATTTAAATAATTTGAAAAATTTTAAATAACCTTATCATTTTGGCTACCCCTACCTAATAATATATATATATATATATATATATATATACCCTACCTAATAATATATATATATATATATATATATATATATATATATATATATATATAAAAGATAGTCTACAAAAAACATAATTTTCTTTTTAAAAAAAACAATCTATAATACATATGTCAAGTTGTCAATAATTTATAATAATTAAATATTTAGCATCTTTAAAATGAACATATAGGTATTTTAACAAGGATAAAATTTAGTAACAAAATTGGTTGTAACTTTAGGCTATAACATTACTTAATATCTTTTTATTGGAGATGAATTTTGACAAATCCACCATTGGATTATATGTTCTTCTTGTATCCTCCATACTTGCAAAATTTTTAGAAAATTAAAAATCAATAGCTATGTCATCAATAAATTGTTTAAATTGCAAGTTTTTATAGTTTAAAATTATACATATAATATAAGCTTATACATCATATAGTAAATGATATCCGATTGACACAAAATTTGATATATGTATTAAGAGTGTAAAGAACATGCAATTCAACAGTTAGATATACAAAATATGTAGTAAGATTGAGTAAGATTGTAGTCAAATTTTGTCCTTTAAGAATTACCTCAACAAATAAAAGGGAAAAAAATTCTAATTTTCATCCCAACATATCTAAGGCTTATTGTATACAGCAATAGAAAAATTGAAAAGTCAAAAACTTTGTTGATGTGTCACACCACCAAGTCTCCCACATAGTTGTAGAAATATTTTGCCTCACACAAATGACTCTCTCTCTCTCTCTCTCTCTCTCTCGGAAACTTGGCGTTTGCCTTCTTTTTTTTCTTTTTTTTTTTCTTTCTTTGTTTTCAGTTCTTTCCTTTTCCTCTCTCCCAATATTGTTGTAGTTCATTTAAAAGTAAAAGTTTTGTACTACATGAATAAACTAGACAAGAAAGAGTGAAAGATTAAAACTTCCATGTCGTGGAACCCTCATCCCCTGACTATACAGTGCTCTATGCCTCTAGCTGACCGGCTGACCCCTTGTTTTTAACTCTTTCCCAAGGTACTTTGCAGTTTGCATTTGCATTGTTTTGATTTTTTTTACTTTACCTTTCATTGCTTTCTTTTTTATATTCCTTTTAATTTTAATTAAATACGTACACTTTTGTTTATAACACATTTTTCTTTTGATTTAATTAAATACACTTTTGTTTATAGCACATATTGAGTTATAAAGTATTGTACATTACTATTTTACATTTTATACATACATGAAAAAAAAAATTTATATATGGCCCCTCAAAAGATAAATCTCTGGCTCTATCTCCATCACTGCTGAGAAGCAGAAGCATATGGAGAATTTAGAGCTACAACTATTCCCCCAATTGGTCGTCCGCAAACAGGACAGTCACCAAGCGGCAAAGCTCAGTCTACTGTTGATTCTTACGGAGCTTAGCCTAAATTTATGTATTAGGACAAACAATATTTGAATATTTCTCTAGGGATGTGGTGCTAATTTCTCATACCCAAGTTCTAATCAAATTAATTAGACTGTACACCAAGTAATGAATGATTCAAGTGGATCAGCATAAAATATTGTTATTTCTATATACGTATAAAAGAATGTATATACCACTTCATTTTATGTACATGCGTTTTCCAAATATATATCGTGCCCTATGCTGCCTGAACATTGAGTTGAAGCATTCGTCAATTAGTAATACTACCTAGAAATGTACTTAACAAGCCAAGATTTCCCATTAGAACCTAAAAGCCTTCTTCCATTTAGGTCAGGGCCGGTCCTAGACATTTTGGGGCCTAAGGAGAGAACTAAAAATTGAGTCTTTTTTATACCTATAGATTAATTAAGTTAATGTTTATTTAATATTTTTATATTATAATATATTTCATTTAAAATCTATTTTTCTTGTCTTTTGATATGCAAATTGACTAATAAAATTTTTGTATTCAAGTTCTTCTAATATCTCCTTTTCGATCAATAATATAGCTAATTTATTTAATATTTCTTGGGACATTGTCGATCTTAGATATGATTTTATTAATTTTAATTTTGAAAAACTTCTTTCTGCAGAAGCTACTGTAACAAGTATTGTTAGTAAAATCCTATAAGCAATGCATGTATTTGGAAATGAATCTAATCTTTTTATATAATTTAGTATGCCAATTGGAGTATAATCTTTTATTTGTAAAATTTCACCTATAGGAAAATTTATATCATTGTCTCCAATTGGACCTCTTTCTACTAATAAATCGCTTAATTTTGTGTCAATATTTTTCCAATTACCTGGATCATAAATATTTGGAGGAATATAATTCAACATGTCATTATTATTTTCATTTTCTTCTAGTTGAACATCATTATGGTGAACTTGTTCATTTGTGACTTTTTCATGATTATTTTCATTTTCTTCTAAACTATTTTAAAGTTCATTATCAAGACTTGTTGTTTTACAAAATTGAACATCATTGTTGTGGGGTCTTGGGCTTCGGCCGAGAGTGTGGGGCATTGGCTGAGATCGTGAGTAGTCCGAGTCTGAGGAGGAATATCTTCTCGGATAAGCTAAACGCAGATCGAGTATAGATCCTAATGATCAAAGTGACCTTCTAGGAAGTTCTAATGACAGGAACGAGCATTATGAACGTACAATAGGGATAATGACTCAAAAATATCTAAGGAAAAGCTGCTACACTGTATTGAATGCCCTGCAGCTAACTTTCTGACCGCATTTATGTGGAAAAGACCCCTGAACAGTGCTACCTCGGCAACCACAACTCACAGAAGGCCAGGAAGGGTGTCTGATGGGATAAGCACTCAAGTGATGGCTCAAAAGATCAACAAGTGTAGGATTAAGATCATCCAAAAGGAACTATATAATGGAAGAGACCCTTCATGAAAAGGGGATGGAAAAAGGAGAAGAGAAAACATTGTAGCAATCTCAACAACTCCTGTAACCATTGTCATCCAATATATACTAGAAAAGAGCTCCTCGGACTATGCCGAGGGCAAACTTTCTCGCACAAACCAGGTTCAATTTTTATTGGCTCATCATCCAAAACCATATTAACTATTATTCATGCACTAAAACCTAACTCTTTGACCCACTCTCTACAAATTTATTGTACTGGGTTCACTGGGCCAAAATCCCTTACATTTTGGGTTTGGTCTGAAAATCGTGTCCCTACAATTGTTATCTTGCAATTGTATCATTTCATTATCTGTTAACTCTTTTTGGTGAATTTCTTGCTCATTTGTGATATTTTCATCTAAATTTTGTGTTACATATTATTTATTACTAATAACAAATTTATCCATTGATCCTTTTTGAGACTCAATTAATTTTTCTTCTTTTTTTCTTTTTTTAAGTTTTTCATATCCAGATGCATATTTTCTAGTAGACATTTTTAATCAAACAATATATTTATAAAGACCAAAATAAAAAATAACTTTCAAGTGTAGAGCAAATGAGAAATAGAACCTGATTTATATAGAAAGTATTGTTGTAGTTTCACCGAACAATAACAAATTTGTAGCAATTTCAACCTGCATAAATAAAGACTTATTTAATATATTACTACTAACTAAAATATATATATATATATATATATATTTATATTTATATATAAACACAAGATTAAAATTTTTTTTAAAAAAGCACAAGCATAACAAAAATTTAAACACTAGGCTTATTAAATTTATAATACCCACCCACAAAAAAACACAAAACAAATCCTATCTATAACCCAAAAAAAAAGGCTGAATCATTACAAATACGGCTGAAGCATTGAAAAAAAAAAAAGGGCTGAATCATTAAAAAAAAACAAAAACTTGAAGGCCCAAAACTGTTACAAAACTAGGCCCAATCTCAATCAGTCAATCTTATTACAAGAATACAAGTAGTGCCCAAACCGGACCCCAAATATTTATAAATTATACCTGAAGAGTGAAGATGAAGTGAACGGCTGGTGAGTCCGTGAGTGGTGAGTAGTTGACTAATGCGGGAGGCGGAGAGCAGATTCGAAGAAAGAATGAGAGAGGCGGCGAGGCGGACTGATGAGGTAGTGGGAGGCGACAAGGTGGCTAGGTGGACTGATGAGGGAGGCGCTGAGGCGGTCCAGCCGTCCAACTTGCTGCCTTGCTTCAGTTCAGTTGCTTGAGCTGTTGCCTGTTGAGCAAATGAGAAGTGATTCAAGTGAACAGTGGAGTGGAGAGAATCAGAGAGAATGAGAGACAGAGAGAGGCAGGGAGCAGAGAGAAAGGTAAAATTTTTAGGGTTTGAATTGTTTTATTTGTTTTGATTTGTGATTATTTTGTAGTTAATCTCTTAGACTGGATTTGTAATTTATCTGGATGATTTTTTGTTTGTCCAGAGGATAACAATGTTTAACCGGATTTTTGGTTTGTCTAATACTATTTTTTTTTTAATCTGATACTAAATTTTTTTTTCCCTACTACCCCTTGTTTTTTAAAATTTGGGGGCCTCCCTTCCACTTGGGGGCCTTAGGCAATTGCCTAGCTTGCCTAAGGGAAGGGCCGGCCCTGATTCAAGTACAAGGTTGCTTTTTTTGAAAATCTTACAGGTCAAGAACAAACAACAAAGGGAGACATCCAAAATCTTACTCATGTCTGGCCTTACCAAGAAGATTGATTGCTGTTTCAAGTTGAAATTTCTAGAAAGTGGATTAGAGGAAGAAGAGGTGCTGCCTTGATAGGTAAATCAAAGGAAGGAAGCCAGCTTGTCATAACAATCAATCTTCTTGGTAATGGATTGGAAGAACTTTCTTCCAAATTAGTTTAGAAATTATTTTTTTAACATAATAATATAAATAAATGATATGTTAATTTTAAACACACCATTAAAAAAAATTATTTGTTATGTTGTTTAAAATAACCTTTAAATTTATTATGACTTGCCAGTTTGGGCATTCGATATATATGCTATAAGTTAGCACTGGACTCACACATATACTTATTAATTAATAGTCATAATGTTTTGCAACGCATCTTGGAAGGTCAGGCTCAGTACAAGGACATTATATTCTCTAACATTCAAGTTTCCGAAGTTGAAACTCCCATAATGTTTGACCAATACTACTGTGATAAGAGCAAGTGTCAGAATGAAACCTCTGATGTGGCAGTGTCAGGCATAGGTTGCACCGACACGCCATTTTTGGCGACGTACCGGTATCTGACACGTGTCGGACATCGGAACCGGTACGACTTGCCAAACTTTGGTGTCCGAGCAATGTCATTTTTTTTTTTTTTTTTTTTTTTCCGCTTCTCCAACATGGTGCTGACGCGGCTTCGACACTTCTGACACATCAATAGTGAAAAAAAAGAAGAAAATCACAAATTTTGACAGATGGACTTAGCAATACCATTGATTTTGTGATATACCCTAAAGCTTAGGGTCTAAGAAGTCATTAAATTGAAAGTTGAAACCCACATCTCAAGTTCTCAACCCACCATCCCTCTAATCTTTGCCCACTGCTGCTGCCCTCTGTCCCTCACCGGAGCTAGATTGGGCCGATCGGCGAGCTACATAAACGTCAACGCCGTGCCCCATAGACGTCAATGTCGTGCCATGTCCCTCTCGATCTCTCTTTCTCTCTCTCAGCATGGACAATAGGTCCGACCTCTCTCTTCTCTCTCTCTGTTACTTATAAGTTATAACACATAACGCGTTTTTTTTTTCTTAATCCCACTCTCACTATCATAGTACGTGACGTTATACTTTTTATTATGAATTTAAAAAAAAAAAAATTATTTACTTAGCCTTTTGTTTTGCCTTATAAATTATAATGTTTATTATGAATTTAGTGATTTTTGTTTTTGTGTGTCCTGCTATAGTTTTATTTATTTATTAAAGTTAAATATTGTAGGTGATTTTACTAAAATGAATTCTGAAAGTGAAAAATCAACTGAGTCAGCTGATTGGGTGTTAGTTTACTTATTTATAGTTATTACATAATTTAAATTCTAGACATAAACGTATTTTATGTCTAAAAATATTAGCAAATATGCCTAAATATAAAATTTAATTAATTATTTAATTGCCGTGTTTACGCCGTGTCGTATTCTTATTTTTCAAAAATTTCCGTATCCCCGTATCCGTGTCGTGTCCATGTTGGTGCAACTTTGTGTGTGTGTGTGTGTGTATATATATATATATATATGTAGAGAGAGAGAGAGAGAGAGAGAGAGAGAGAGAGATTTGATTGTTATTTTTGAAATTTTATAGACCAAATTGAAAAATAGGCAAACTTTATAAAAATACTGTTTACCAAACATATTTGCGCCTCGTGCTGCTTGAACATTGAGTTGAAGCATTCATCAATTGGTAGTAATTTCATGGACTTTGTTAAAGAAATGTGAACCATTCACTCTTTGCAACGTTTGAAATCAAGTGGCAACAGCTCATTTTCAACTAGTGATGAAAAGGAATAATGAGCACAGTGAGCTCGAATCATCAACATGCTTAAAGTGTGTTGAATATGAATAAAGGGATAAATTTTGCAGGCAACTAGTTAGCCAAACCATAACATCCTGACCAAATTGTGCCTTTAATCTTTCCTCCCCTCCTTTCTGGTGTCTCTTCAATGAGGGTCAAGATTGTTGGACAAAATCTACAAACCCTATTAATAGAAGTCCCTGAAGGGCCAGGGCTATATATATAACAAAACATCAACCTTGATTCAATCCAATCCAAAAACAAAAAAGGGATAAAAAGGTGTTGAACAGAGTAGTAGCAAAATAATAAGCTCCCAAGATGATACATAATGCATTATTTTCAATGCAACGTTAGTAACCACTTAATCGAGGCATCTGAAAATGTGGACTTTTAACACAACATCGTCCCTCATAATCAGCTCAAATATGCAAACATCTCCTACTCGCAAAGTATTGTCCGTCGCAAACGCAGACCAACCAGCATATAACTTACACGATGAACTCTGGTACATTCCTTCGTAAGCGTATAACTTAACAGACCATAATCGGTCCACAACCTGGAGTTTCACAGTGAGTACACTTCCTTTTGTGATAAAGCCTTTTCTCAGTAAGTAATTGATAATGCCACTGGGTAAATTCTGTACCAAAAAAAAAAAAAAAGATATTTCAAAAATGGTAGAACCCAATTGAATGAAAAGCAGTTTTGAGGCAATAATATTATTTGTTACGCAGATGGTTGAAGGGCAGTCATATGGATGCCAATGATTTGATTATATTGTTCATAATGACTTTACATTCTTATGTGATTTCCTTCTACCTAAGATAATACTGTTAAATATAAATGAAACTTCAATTCCCTTAAAAACACAAAGAAGCAAACATCATTACCAAGTTATGTCCATCAACAACTCTCTGCTACATGCTTTCTAATTAATCTATGAAAAATCAAAGTTAATAGGAGTCGCATTTCTAAAACCCAATAAGATGTTCAGCTAAAAGCTTACCATACCACTCTTACTAATGTATGATGGTTGCATGATAACCATGAAAAGGGGATTATCTGATTTAAAAGCATTGGCTCTCACAAGATTTTCAGCTTTTCCATTAGTAGTCATCAATTCTTGCTTCTTCTCAAGAGCCTTATATTCTTGGTTCTTCACAAGAGCCTTATATTCTTGGTTCTTCACAAGAGCCTTAGCTTTTAGCCTTCTCCGATTAGTAGACATGCGTACACCGCCATCTTTCGGAGGACATTGGTCACTTGATAAAGACACATCATCCAGATTGCAATCAGATTTAGGTTTAACAAACGGGCTACTTTTGCATCCAAATCGATTTCTTCCAACCCCATGAGCTGATCCTGAAATGACATGAAAATATGAAGTCATGCACATGAAATTAATAGTACACAGGCTTACGAAATCAAGCAGTTCCTTACCATTCAACAGAGGGCAATCAATATCATTGGCAGCCCGGAAAATGGCAACTTTAAAAGCAACTTCAACGCCTTTAATTAGCTCAAAGATACAAACATCACCTACGTTCAAGTTATTGTCTCGTGCAAATTTCTTCCAACCCTGCCGAAACTTGGCTTGAGTTTGTGCTTTGTGAAAACTAAACTTAACAGACCAAGTCCCCCATTAAAATACCGAAAGATGACAAATTCACCACTCATCTTCCTCATGTATTTTTTCGCAAAGCTGGATGATATACTCTATAAAAGATAAAAAAAACGAAAAGGGAAATAAGGAAGATTTCTCCTTTTCAGCCAACAAATAAAGGAAAAAATGCTTTTGGTTTTGCTTTACAAAGGAAGAACCAGTTTGTATCTTTGTTCTCATGCGAATGTATGTCATCTAAAAAGTGAAGTTAACAAATGTTTGAGCCTGCACATTTTTGATCTAGAAGCTTACCACTGAATTCCCAGGGTAAACATATGATGGCTGCATGACAACCATGAAAAAAGGATTCTTAGATTCAAAAGCTCTAACTCTCCGAAGAGCTCTATCTTTCTCACTGGCAGACAATGTCCTCTCAATAACCTCAGATTTTGGGCATCTCTTCGTAGATCCACTGTATTCTTCTGCTGAAAAATGAGGTTCAGTTAGGGGCTATAAAAAACATGACACTGCTATACTTTCACAGTCGTTCACATCTGCTATTTCACAATAATCCACAAGTGCTATAGGATTGTTCACATTTTAAGCACATAGAGTGGATGTGAAATAGTAGATGTGTGAGAATCAAAACCCCTAAACAAAAGTGTAAGATTCAAACCTTTAGATTCTCGCCTAGTAAAAGATACCCCTGCATTCATTTTTGATTTCTCTAACACTGACCCTTTAGATTTAGTGAGCTCAGGTCTAAAATGTGTATACCCTACTTGCAAAACAGAACTTCTTGGATTGGTTTTTGCCCTCTTATGATGTAGAGGGCATGGTAATGGTGATTTCCCCCTTGTTTTTCGGCTTGGCATAAAGCCATCCATGATTTCAAGAGAGTTATCAATATCACCCCTCTCAATGTCTTCCATCCTGTGAACTTGGTGTTGGTCATCTAAAGGATAGTCTATTTCTGTTGCAGTGGCATCAAATATGAGTACATAAAAGTGAGAATTTCCTTCATATCTGAGAACTAGAAAGTGCCCCGGGGCTAGAGCATGAAACCTTGCAAATTCGCACCAACCATTTTGAAACCAAACCTCACCATCACGTTTTGTCATCTTGACTTTCCATTTTGTACCATTTGGAACCGTAAGAAATGCCATATTTGACAGATCAACTCCATATTTGCTTATAAACTTTTTTGGAATCCGCTGTAAAAAGAATCTCCATAACATAAATGCAGCTTCGTAAATAAACACATGCAATCATTCAAGCTCTATTCTCCTTGTGCAGTCAGTACCATTACAGAAAAAATGGATTTTGTTTTTCTTTTATATCAATACTTTAATAATAATTCAAAGAAGATACTTAGAAAAAAATTTGAAGTGGCATTTCAAAGGGGGAAAATGGTTTACAGATCGAGTAGGAAAAATTGAAAGAAAATTGATAAAAAAAGAAAAAGAAAGACAAAAACCATATAGACAGTCCCAGATGGTGTTATTCTGCAGATAACATTCTGGTGATACAGCAACAGAGTAAACGACCTGCAGCCTGCCTAAGGAGTTGAGTCACGTACACGATATGTAGTTCAGTGAGGGACGATTAGTGTCAATTCTGTTAAGAATGAGAAGTCACGTGCTCTGTATAAATTGGTGCTTAGAAAATCTGTTAGTCTGTCAGTATTTCCCGCTAAGTTAGTTAGAGCTTGTTAGGGAAAATCCTCACGTATAAATACATCAAAGCTTGTAATATTATAGTGTGAATAATATTAATAATACAATTCAATAGCATATTGAACTCAGATATTTTCTCTCAAGAACAGCTTTCTTTTCACCAGAAAGATGTAAAAAAAATAAAATAAAAACTCATGGGATAATTTGTTCCACTATATAAAAAAACTCCAAAAATCCAAGGCTACAGCCATAACCTACGCGCATTACAAAAGGGCAGATTTACATGACTGCATGTCACATAGAATTAAGTCCTTCTATTTGCTTGTACTGTTTTCTTCTACTATTCTTGTTGTGCCTTCAAAGAAGGATTAAGACTTTCTTATTTTATTTTATATTATTACCATTATTATTGTTAAAAGAATATAATGATTGAATAACAAGAACTGAAGTATTATGTGAAAAAAAAAAAAACCAATACAGGTTTACCTAGTGGATTATAAAGACATTGATAAAGTATACAGTCCGAAAAGAAGAAAAAAGAACTCATGGCCTAACTTGTTCCAATATACTACTCCTTAGTCAAAACAGTAACCTTACCTACGCATTACAAAATGAAAGTTTTTATGACTACATGCATGTTACATGGAACCAAGTTCACGGATTTGCTTGAACTTGGTCATCAACAAATGTAAATTTTCAAGAATCACAAATAAATAAGACCAAGTGGACGTCGACGTTAATTAGCATATGATTTTCAGAGAGAAAGATAGAGATGAAAGTGTTCTTACTAGCTTTCCTTCTTGAAGAGTTTGAGGCATAACAATCTTGAAAAAGTGTGGGGCCTTTGTGGTAAGATCAGCAGGGCCATCCTCGTTGTCTCTCCGCCATTGAAAAGTCATAGTTCTAATTCAGAAAGTTGAACTGTTTTTTGCTGAGAAGTTGAACTGTTGATGCTTCTTAGGTTGAGTACTAAAATTTAACACACAAAAGCTAACAGTAATAGTGCCTGAATTGTTGGCCTTCGTGCTTTTTTTAAACTTAATAGAGGCCATTAAAAAGAGTGCGTAGAGTATTGAAAATCCAATTAAAGTGTTGTCAATTCAAGCAAATCAATCCCAGGGGCCAGGTGGGAGCTGAAGTGAAGTTGCAATTATAACAATCAATTTTTTCTTACCACCTTCCACCGGTCTGCTCAACGTAATATCCCGTTTAATTAAACCTTCTAGCGAAGTGGCCAATGGGAGTTAGACGCCAGGTCCAACTCGCCTTAAAAGTTTTCTAAGGACTTAAAAATTGTGCCAAAAAAAATTTATAATCGTAGAATGTTATTTTCTTAAAAAAAGAAGGGTTTGGATAACGAGTCCACTTGAGATATTATTTAACAGTTTAATTTAGGAAAATATTGATATTATTTTTATAGAAAATAAAAAAGCGTCAAATCATCTCCTTGTTAGAAGAGAATTAGTGACAGAACTTGCAATTTTTTTTGAGTAGCCCAGCTAAATATATCATTTAAAAAATTAAATCTAAAGAGTAACACGCGTGCACGCACGCGCGCATAAACATATATATATATATATATAATAAATTTATTTATTGCTTATACATGCATAAACTTAGAATATGGGTAAATGGAATGTTTAAAATTTTGATATAACCTATGATATTTTCTTATGTAAACAAAAATATTTACATCAAATAAGTCTTATTTTCCTTAAAAAAATGTTTTTTTTTTAATTTTCACAAAAAATAAGTCTAATAAAAATAAAATATAATTAATGATGTACATATAGTATACACTAAAAAAACTTTAATTTAATGAGCTATGTATAGCATAAAAGTATTTAGAGAGAATAAAAAAAACATTTGTCAACTGTGTAAATGTATTATATTTTTTTTATAAAAAGCTAGTGAGTTATTATTAAAATGAGAAATACTAACGAATGCCCTTAGGTTATTATTTAATAATCTATTTAAATAAAGTTTTTATTAGGAAAGAAAGAAAAACAATTAATTTTTAATAATTTTTTTCATTTTCTATAAAAGTGATGTCAAAATTTTTCTAAAATGAATTATTAACTAATACCTAATTAAGGGCATTCATTTGCATGACCCTATTAAAATTTATGTTAATTTTTTTTTTCTTTTTTTACAAAACCTGAAGAGATCATTAAAGGAAGATATCAATGCTTACATACAACTTTATAGAGATCATTAAATAGCTAGAGTAGTGCAAACCCAATTGAAACGTTGTCAATTCAAGCAAATTCAATCAGAAAGATATGGGATATGATAATATTTATTACCAAATTCATCAAAAAACACAATATTTATTATCAAATCCCATCAGTCTGCACAACATAATAGCTGAGTTTAATTAGCTACCTACTACCTTTTTTTCTTTCTCCCGTTTCTTTAGGTTTGGATTTTGTTGCGAAGTGATCAATCCGCCAATGCCATGTGTCCAACCAGAGCTAGTAATAATACTCGCAGCGTTAATTAAAATTTGGTAAAAGTTAATAGGTACAAGACATTAGTTTATGGAATATTTTAAGAATTTTTATTTATGAGAAAAAAATAACAGATATTTTTTTTATATTTTTTATGAAAATGGTATTAAAATTTGTCTAAAATTATCTATTACTAAATGCCTTAAGAGCTTATGTTAACTAAACATAGGGTTACTACATTAACCTTTCCAATTAATTTCAAATACATGGTTGTATTGAATTTAAATGATAACATTATTTTGATCCTTATATTTTGAGGTTAGTCAATTTAGTAATGCCTACGTCTTGGTCACACACATCTTAACAATAATCGAGTTTAATTACTAACGACTTAACCTTTTTTTCTTCCTCCACTTTAGGTTTGGATTTTGTAGCAAAGTACCCAATCTGTCAATGCCACGTATCCAAGCAAGGCTAGTAAATAATACCAGCAAGGTTAATTAAAAGGGATAATTACAATAAACCCACTTGTAGTATGACCCATTTTCACTTTGCCACTTTGCCTACTCGTAGTTCAATCATTTACACTTTGCCCACTTGAGGTTAGTTCTGTTAGCCTTCCGTAACCTACCTCTCCGTTTGTCATTAGAAAAACACATTTTTAGGCAAAAACAAATATAACAAGAATAAAAAAGTTAGAGTTTTTTATTGCTGAAGAACTTCTGGGAGAATAAATTGGAGGAATACAAATGAAATATAAATAAAAAAATCCAATAGCTCATTAGACCTTCTTTGGTTGTGCGTATTGGCGTGAATCGAAGTGGCTTTTTGTGGATCAAAGGGCTTGCTCGTGGTTGTGCTTGCTCGTGGATCGGAGTGGTTATCACTCGTGGTTGTGCTTGCTCGTGGATAAAAGTGGGTTTCGGCATTGGGGCGTATTGACGTGTTGGGTTTCAGGTTGTTTTGGGTTTGTTTTGTGGTGGCTGTGGGTTTGTGTTGGTGGTGGCGGTGTGGATCGGAGGAAGGGGAAGGTTATGTTGGTGTATCGGCGTGGTGGGTTTCGGGTTGCTGTGGGTTGTTTTGTGGTGGCTGTGGGTTTGTGTTGGTGGTGGCGGCTTGGATCGGAGGAAGGGGAAGGTTGTGTTGGTGGTGGCTATTGGTGGGGCGTTGGGATTTTTTTATTTATTATTTTTTTCTCCCTCTTCATCTCTATCTCTCTGACTTCTCTCTCTCTCTTCAAACCCAACCCACTCACGGCATAACCCACAATCCACCATCAACCAAAAACGACATTGTCGTCATCTCTATCTCTCTAGCTTCTCCCTCTCTTCAAACCCAACCCACTCACGGTATCACCCACAATCCACCATCAACCAAAAACGGCGCCGTCGTAGTCGGTGGCTCCAGCGAAAATTTCAATTTCAATTTCAATTTCAATTTCAATTTCGTTCCTCTCTGTCGAGTTCAAAGATTGCATTATGGGCAAGATGGATTGATTGGCTCAAGACTGTTCATACCAAAAGCAAGTGTGTTCTTGAATCCAAGCTACAAAACCCCCCTCTTTGATCTATTTGTTTGAGTTTTTTTTTTTTTTGTTATTTTTTGTTTTTAGAGGAGAGAGACATAAAAGTAAAGGTAAAATACATTTTTACCCCTAATTTTAACAGAGGTGGGTAACGGATTGAAGTTTAGGTGGGCAAAGTATAAATGATTGAACGACGGGTAGACAAAGTGAAAACGGACCATACTACAAGTGGGTTTACTATAATTATCCCTAATTAAAACATAGGGTTACTACATTTGGCTTCCCAATTAATTCAAATGTTCCATTAAAAATATTTAATTTCAAATGCAGGCCTATATTGAATTTATTTGCCCTTAGAAAAAAAAATTGTGTTTCGTAATTCGTATGTGCTTTAATTTGATTAGAAAATCTACATTAGGAAAAAGTCAAAAACATAGACACATGATCTTTGATGTAGTATATTAGAACTATAGGACTTTTTTTTTTTCTTTTTTAGAATGAAGATTGCTACTTATATTGAAAATCAGCCGGGATCAGCAAATTGTATAGAACTATATGACTTCATTTGGCAAAGCAAGGACCATTACAATGATAACAACATAATTTTAGCTATATATATATATATAAATAAATAAAATCAAAGTGTTTGGCTTATGTTTAGTGGAGCTTAAAGTTAACAATCTTCAACAAGTCCACAAATGACGAGATAAATGAATTCAATTAACTAGCATGCCACTAGGAATCCTATAAATCACATTCAAGAACTAACAGCCGTAAATTGTAACATCAAAAATAAGTTGTAATACCAAAAAAAAAAGTTTTTGATAATATGATTTTAAGTGGGTGGTATTTTTGTAATTAAACCCAAGCCCCACCCCTAGCCATTTTATGCCTCACATTGTCTTCTCTGCTCTCATTTTCTTCAGCCGTCCTTTCCTCCATGGCTTTAAAAACCGGAACAATTAAAGAATCGGAAAAGAGATCGGTTCTCGATTTTGACCAAACTGATTCTATGATCGATTCTTGGTTGAACTAGCTGATCCTGTCTTTAAAACACTAATCCCTCCCCTCTTCTATCTCATGCCCCTTTCACTCATCACCCTCCCTCATGACTAAATCTTCAAGCGTTCATATCTTCTTGCCCATTTCTTTTACCTTCTCTAGTCAAGACCTCCATGTTAGTGAGGAGTTCTCTTCGTTAAGCCAAAAACCCCATAAGATTAGAGAGGTAGGTAGAGGAGTGCATATAGATAAATACAACTAAGAGAGGGAATAAGAAGACAAGTAGTGGAAAGGGAAGTGGGAAGTTTTTTTGTTTTTATTTTTTGTGAATTTATAGTTTTGACCTATTATATTTTAGGAATAAGCATAAATTAATTCAATTAGCTGGTATTTTTGAAAGTAAAAAAAAAAAAAAAAAAAGGTAATAACTAACTTAAAATTTTATTTTTTTTAAGATCTGAATCCTCTTAATATATGAAGATAGACAATATATAGAGATAAGTAATGTTATAACGTGTATTTAAAAAATTTAAACAAACTTGCTCATCAATAAAAATCATATATAAACTAATAATTTCTTGGTTATTTATATTCATAGCATCCCACATCCTTGATGCTCTAATCTTCTTCTTTTTTAGGGTGAGTTGATACTCTAATCTTGATTTTTTGAATTGTCTTTCTTGTTAGAAAGCTATTTAACAATTTCATCAAAAAAAAAAAAACTTGTTTAAGAAAACTGTATCATGTCATCTTTTAAGTTTTTGACCCTTGCCTGTGTAAAACTGTAGATCATTCAATAGGAAGTTTGGTTTAGTTTATTTTCTACGCTGGGAAGAAATGCATAACATTTATCTGTAACATTGAAATAATTATGCAGATCATGTGTTTAAATGATATCGATATTAATCGACTAAGAAACTATTGGATGAGTTCAATATAAAATAGATCTGTATTTGAACAGTAAGGTTATATATGCAATAATGATAGATAACTTCAAGAAATTAGTACCCACTATACAGCAACAAAAAAAAAAAAAATTTATTACCACTGGTGCCACATTAAATCTGTGAGAAAAGAAAATACCACAATATTATACCATAACAATTGTAATTCTGGGCTTAAGCTTAACAGATAATTAGATATTAAAAGATTTTAGGGGAAAAAAATCAAAAGTAAGCTAATTGGGATGAAATATCATGTATTTTGTAAGACTGAAGGAAGTAAATTAAAGACACTGTAATAATTTAAATTAATATTGGGAAGTAGATATCAAGATATGAACAAAGTACAAGGTTAAAAGACTTTTTAAAAGTACATCGTGTAAGAGCATTAACAGTATGTGATAATGCAACTAATAAAACTTTATTTTAAAAAAACCGAAAGCATTATTAAGAACTTCCTTACATAACTCCTAATGCAGAATGCTTTGCACATAGTTTGTATCAAATTCATTAAATATCTTTATATTTGTTTTCTTATTAATAACAAAAAAAAAATAGTCATTTTTTTAATGGAAAAAAAATAACTGAGTTGTAAACATATTTCAATAAGTAGTGGCAGAAGTAACTGAAAACGTTATTGTAAGAAATACATGATACCAACCTCATCACACATGCTCCGCACTTGCAATGATGCTCTTTTTTTATTTTGAGTTTAATGTAATTTTTCAATTTGAATTTATCTATCGTTAGTGAGATTATACAGGATGAAACTTTTAAGAAACTAAAATTTAAGATTTGAAATTAAGTAAAATGTTGGGTTTAGTGTGTGTTAGTTTTGAGGAAAAAATGTATCAAACATGCGTGAGAACTACCTATGATTTATTGTGAAAATGTTCTGGACGTAACACTTCTTTATTTAAATAGAGTGTGTTATTTTTTAGGAAAAATAATTTCTAGTAGTTTTTTTTTTAATTTTGTTGAATTACAATTTTAACCATATTTTTTTATTTTTAAAAAATAAGAATTATCTAATTAGATTAGTGGTATTTTTGATATTTTTCGAAATCATAACTAACTTTCTAAATCTTCTTAATATATAGAGATAAATTTGTTTTACCTTGCACCACCAACGACTTAAATAAGTTTGATTGGATAGATTTGGTGTTTAAAAATTTCTTTATTAATTTTTTGATTCAAGTTATTTCAATCTTTGAAAGCAACACTTGATTTTAACTCTAATTCTCTTTTATTGAACTTATTTTTTTAAGCAAATTACAATTTACCCACTTGTAATTTGAAATTTAACATTTTAGATTTTACTCACCTAGGATTAGCTTGGTTATATTTCTGTAATCCACCTCTATTAAAAATAATGCTTAATATGTAATTTTATTCCACTTTTATGTCTCTTTCCTTCAAAAACAAAAACAAAAAAATACAAGATCAAATAAGAAAAAAAAGAATCCAACGAAACAATTGCATAATGTAATTTCAAACCACAAGTAATCAACTTAAATTTCAACCAAACAATTCATAGCTAATTTGTAATTTGCCTTTTTTTTTTTTGGTTTAAATCTGCCAATGAAACTTCCAAATTGTGCGAAACCAAACGCAGTAGAAGAATACGTTATCAGTGGAGTCTGTAAATTATATATATATATAATTTATTGTAGCAGCAAATTTCTCATTTGGTGGGCCTCATAAAAAATAGTAGTACATACTTTTACTTGCATAGAATTGATACCAAAGCCCATCTCACCGTAACAATTCAAAAAATTTGAAAAAAAAAAAATTGGGCCACCACAAAACCCTAAAAGAAGGGCTTTAAAATTTTGTATCCAAACGCTAAAAACCTATCATCTTGACTTTTACACCCAAATGTGCACATTGCAGCCGTTGCGTCCCAAAAACCGAAGGAAGCAACAGCCAAACCTTCGCTCTCTCCAATCTTACTTCCACTCTTCAAGCCGGTCACAAGATATTGTTTTTAAGAGCTTTGGCTAAATGGTTTGGTTCTGGATAGTCTAAAATCGCTTAGCAGCTGACCAAGCTGGTTGGTTCAAGTATTCCCATGTAGTAATTTGCGTCTAATATTAAGCTTTCTAAAAAATATTTCAACCCCTTTTGTTCTCTCTTGTCTTAAAACGCTGTTACGGGTGTGTTTGTGTTTGTATAAGCTATTGTAAAATGGTGTTTTGAGTTTAAAATGAGTGATCATAGGAGGTGGAGTTGCTGTTGCGAAACGGGGTATTGGGATTTAAAAACGCTCATGGATCCCAAAAGTGAATATTTACAATTGTGCATTGCCAACATATTAATGGAGAGATATAGGAACCCAATTTATCATTTTTTTTTTTTTTTGGAGAAAGAAGACACTAAGGATGGGTTTGGATTCGGTGGTTACGTTTTGCGTTTGCCCATTTCGCATTTTCAGCTTTTTTTTTTTTTTTTTTTTCCAAGCCGTAGTTGTTGACCAAGTCTTCTGTCAGTGCATTCGTGCACGGTTCATGGACCCACAAATTTTACTTTCAATTTTTAGTTTTCAATAATAAGTTTTATCCAAACAGAGCCTAAATTTCATTAAGAAAAATCAGCCATGATCGGCGAGAAGTACATCAGACAAGTGTAGAGCATCCTCCGTCTACACCGAAAAATCTCTATCATCTCTAGTATGTTTAGTTAGATTATGCACTACACTATTACCCGAACCGCGAATATGAGAAAATGAAACACAGCTGCCTGCCACCATCATGGACTTAGCCGAGGTGAGGATGTAGGGCGAGAGCGACATCTCATCCGAGTTCAGAGTGTTTATCACGTTGACTGAGTCTCCTCCAAATGAAATGAGGTGAATCCAAGGTCCTGTGCAAAAGATACGGCTCTTGCTGCCACCATTGCTTCGGCTATATCTGGTGAGAAAGGGAGAGTAGCTTGTTCCGAGAGGGAGGCGATGGCTTGTCCCTTACTGTCTCTGATGATCACTCCCAGGCCAGCTTTCCCAATGTCTTTGAATAACGCTCCGTCAAAATTTACTTTAACACTTCCTTCAGGTGGAGGAGACCATCTGACCCGAACTGAAGCGCTGCTTCTGATATGCTGTGGAACTTTTGAAACAGCTTGTTGGAAGTCAGCAAGAGCTTGAGATGCGGCTGGGAGTACCTGTGATAGTGGATACCCTTTCGGTGATGTTCGAAACTGGTTTCGACGATGCCAAATAGTCTACGTTACCGATGCCATTAACTCTAAATTCTTCTGCTCCTCATGTGCGTAAGTGATCACTTCTCGGATAGATGGGAAAACTTTTGACTGTCTGAAAGTGAATGAAGGAACGGAGTCCCAAACCGGTGTGAGCTGAGTGCATCCCCATATTGCATGATATATACTTTCTGTCTCCACCTTACAGAGTTCACAAATATCTTCGGTCAAAATGTGCCGTCGACGTAGATTATATTTGACAGGGAGAGCATTCTGACAAGCTCGCCAAAGGAAGTTGCGGACTTTATTTGGTACTAACAGACCCCAAATCGTTATCCACACACCATTGTCGAGGGAGGTATGCGTTACTGGTTGGCTTAGTTACTGATCAGTGGCAAGGAACTTTGACCCCAATTTCACCGTTTAAGTACCTGATGGAGTAAAGGGCCAGACCACTATATCTTCTACAATATTAGGACATAAAGGGATACTTGATATCATCTCTACCTCTTGGGGTATGAACAACCCGTGCAGTAGGTTCCTGTCCCATTTGTGTGTGACTGGATCAATGAGTTCAGAGACCCTCATGTTCTCAAAGCCTGGCACCATTTGGGACCTGATCCGAGGATGTGCTGGGGAAGGCAGCCTTGCATCATTCCACACACTTATGGCATCTCCACATCCCACTCTCCACCTGACACCTTTCAAAGATAAATCCCGCCCCTTTAAAATACTTTGCCATGCATAGGAGCCTGTGCTTGAGTTTGGAGCTTCTAATATGGAGCATTGAGGAAAAAATCTCGCTTTGAAAACTCCATAGAATAAAGAGTTTTTGTGGTAAAGTAATCTCCATGCCTGGTTAGCCAATAATGCATCATTGAAATTTGCTAGGTCTTTAAAACTCATACTGCCCTTTGATTTGGGTTGACAAAGAGTGTCCCATTTGACCCAATGTACTTTTCTTTGATTGTCTTTTTGCTCCCACCAGAATTTTCTCATGAGACTCTTTATATCTATACAAAGGCCCAAGGGAAGTTTAAACCAACTCATTGTGTATGTTGGGATTGCTTGAACCACTGCCTTAATAAGGATTTCCCTACCCACCTGAGACAAAAATTTCTCCTTCCAACCCTGAAATTTTTTCCACACTCTCTCCTTTGTGAAGTTGAAACTGGCCTTCTTATGTCTTCCTATCAAAGATGGTAGTCCCAAATATTTCTCATATTGTACAATCTATGGTATATCCAAGGCAACTTTGATGTGGTTCTTGACTTTCTCAGAGGTGGATTTGTTGAAGAAGATGGTAGTTTTGTTTTTATTGATTTGTTGACCCGAACATTTGCCATATATATCAAGGATATTCATAATCTGCTGACATTCCTGGATTGTGGCCCTACTAAACAATAGGCTATCGTTTGCAAAAAGAAGACGGATTAGTTTGAGGCTAGTTCTGCAAAGAGAATAACTCCTAATATCACCCTGTGCTGCTGCCTTGCTAATGAGGCCGTGTAAACCCTTAGTGCACAACAAAAAGAGGAATGGTGAGAGTGGGTCTCCTTGGCGGATACCTCTGAAAGGTTTAATCATCCCTTTAGGTTCCCCATTGACAAGAATAGAGTAGGAAACTGTCCTAACACACATCATCAACAAATTAATTCATCGTTCAGTAAAACCCAAACGTCTCATAACTGATTCAAGATATGACCACCCCACCCTATCATAGGCTTTGCTCATGTTTAATTTAATTGTCATGTACTCTCCAAAAAATTTTTTGGAGAGATATATTTGCAATGTGATTTTCTTCTAATTTTATTGTGTGTGTGTGTGTTTTTTTTTCTATATATGATTAGAAAACTTTCAGTATGTGAAAATTTATGGGCAATATGTAATACAAATAATGGTGGGTTTTGGGTAACATAGAATTACACTGCTTTGGAATTGTCTAGTGTTGTAATTTGGGTCTGTGAGTGTATGCATTACTCTCTAATGGCATTATTATTATTTGGGTCTTCAGTGAATTTGGTGGTAACTGTAAGTAGTGATTATGGTTAGATGATACAACATTTCATGGGGTTATGTGTATATCTATAGTGGCGCCAACTTTTTACTTTTTTCTTGGAAATGTGATAGATGAAGCAGAAGCTAGTTTGTAACTACAATTATCAGTTGAAATGAAATTAGAATTGTAATAATGAAGTATAGTATTAAGGAAAGATTTTTTTTTTTTTTGAATGCATCTAGTGACTTTTTGACACCAAAATTTTGAGATTAAGGCTTGTCTATTGTTTGTTGCTGTATTGCTTGACCTTTTACCACTCTCCACAGAACTCATTTGTTGTGAATTCTGTGTTCACTGGGTTGTTCTCTACCTGTACTGGTTTTTATTTTATATTTTTATTTATTTATTTTGTTTCTAAGAATGCTTAGTTGTCTCATTTAATCACTCCATGGCTTATGCAGGATCTTAATCTTAGTAAGCCAGGAGTAAGGAAACCTCCCAAAAGGCCTAAATTTGAAGTTCCTTCCGAGGTGGATCTGAAAAGGGCAGAATTGAAGGTAAGCATATATGGTTTTGTGCATTCCCTCTTATATGAGGAATACAAAATTACATTATAAAAAGACTTGCATTCTTTTTAATTATGGAAGTGGGATTGCTATTGTTGTACGGTGGTTGGTCCAATCAGATTCCATGCTCATTGCTAAATTGAAATGCTTATTTCAGAAGTCTTTATATGAGAGGACTTCACCATCATTGTCAATTTTCACCTGGAATCTATGTATTCCTTAGGTTGTTTCTGTTCCTTTTTGTTTATATTTTGTGTCTACATCTTTACTGGAATGATAAAATTGTAGTGTTTGTGATTTCTTGAGTATTTATTATGTAAGACCTGGCCCATCTGTATATAAATCATTGAATTGGGGAGATGCTGAGATGGTGCATTTCATTGTCGGAGTATTTTTAACTGGTTTTTTTTTTTTGGTAAAATTAATAATTGAATATTAAAATGGGACATTATGGAGATCAGACATACTTAGTGGTCATTTGTAGCATGCAGCTTCCTTGACCTTTTTCATGACTCATGACTAGACTTAATAATCAGTAAGTCTTGTTCCTTAGGTAGCTCACTAGGATGCCTTAGACCTTTATGAAGGTAGGGCAGAAGTATTACTGCCAGCAGTAATATGTGTTTATGTTTATATCAATTGAAACTGTCTTAAGAGTCTTGGAAGCTTCAATGATGAGATAGTTCATTAATTTAAATTTGTGAAAATGGTGCTTCCAGCTTTTGCCTATTGAGATTTTTTATTTTAGGAAGTATGTTGCTTGATATTACCCTTTTTCTATTATGCAGTTCCTTTCAAGGTGCTTTGTATGCAGGGGCGGAGCTGCTTAATGGCCCCCCCAAAATTTTTAAAATTTCCCTTAAGAGTATATAAAAAAAAAAGACATGGGCCCTCCAAGAATTAAATCCGGCCCCCCCAAATTATTTTCAACAACCAGTCCAATACAACTTTAAATAAAACAAAAATATTTGTCCACATCCAACCCAGCCGGCCAGCCCAAAATCCTCAATCATACAAAATTCTTTTCCTCTAAACTAAAGGCACTTCCAGCCCAGCCCAACCCCAAGTCTGAAACCCCTAATCCTAATCAAACAAAACAAACTCTTCAGTCATCACCTCACGCTTCTGCCTAAATTCCTAGTCTTCACGTAGTCATGCCTCTGCGCTCTGCTTGACGACCTCAGTTTGTGCTGCCTGAATTCCCAGTCCTCACATCATGTGGTCACACCTCTCCGGCTCACCATGACACTATAGCTCCACTAGCCGCTGACCTGACCTAACCTTCATCGTTTAGCCTCAAATCCTAAAGGTATCTCATTCAGTCATTCTCATCTCAGTTCTCTCTCTTTTTCTCTATAATTGAACTAAATACTAAATAGCATAATAGAAATATCAAGTATGTGTATGTGATATCTTTTCCCAGTAAAGCAATTTACATTTATTTGACTTTATCTTTTTGTGCTTATTGTTATTGGATTCTTAATTCTTGACCCACTGACTCTATGACTCAACCTTTTTGGCTTTTGTGTTGTTTGTTTCTTGAAATGGTCCGGGTGGGGTGAGGGCCATGAGAATGTGTAAGAATGAATTTTATATGATCATTTATTATATCTCTCTTCCAAGTTAGTTTATCATTTTTTGAATTGATTTTTTTTTTTTTTGGGATTGAAATTAGGTGCCAAATAATGAGCAAATGACAAACAATTAATGCATTTTTTAAGAAAAAGTTGTATGTCATTCAAAACTTAGGTAATCTGTAGAAACAAATGTTGATACTTCAATGTCTGATGAGCGTCCCTTTAAATGTTCAAAAATTCAATCTAAAGAGATAGACCATAATTCAAGATCACATAAATAAATATATGAATTCCCTATCAACGAACAAGATGAAATTCAACCTGCTTATCACATAACATGTCCATATCTACCTAAAAACATAGAGTATCCATACAAAGGACCGAAAAATTATTGTCGTAGTTTTCAATTTTCATGGTTTGAATCACATGAAAATTGGTTGAATTATATTTTAGTATCTCACCTACAACCCAGCCCCCCCAAGTAACTATTCCTGGCTACACCCCTATTTGTATGTTTTTGTCCATAAATTATAGGGCTCATGATGCCTTTGCAACTGTTCAGCTAAATATCTATTAGATGTTTTGTAAACGTTCCTAAATATGTAGTAGATGTTTGCTAAAACTTCCTTGTCCAAATTTTCAGTAGACACCATTTCAAAAGAACCTCATTTTTTGGGAAGATGGGTTTTGTATCAATTTATTTCATTTGAACTCATCTTTAGGAGAGACAAATTTCAAGTGAATTAAATTTTATTTTATCTCGTTTTTAGGAAATTCAAATTCTAAACTCGTTTTGAGGAAAGACAAGTTTAGGACTTATGAACTTGTCTTTACAATAGACGATTTCAACTTGGAGAGCACAAAAGAACATTATATGCATGAGGTTTTTATTTTTAATTAATTTATTTATATATTATTAATCAGAATTTATTGATAAAGAAAACGAGAACTCTATGTTCACGATGGTGAACGCAAAGTATCATAAACAATTACAATCAAATAAAAAAGAGAAACTAATAGAATGCTGGAAATAAAAAATGGTAGTAAAGTGTGCAATTATTTGGTTGAGCAAATTCCAGATTTTATGTGTGAAGAGAGCACAAAAGAACATTATATGCATGCAATGGGTCTTTAATTTATTATGTTATATGGTCATATTGAATTGGACATGGTTGCCAGTAATCATTAGGACATTTGTGAGTTTGACAGTTACATATGATGTACTTGTGTGTGTTTGGATAAGGTTTATTTTCACTTTAAAGCCTCAAATTTTCTAGTATATAGCTTATTTTTAAGCAAATAAAAAGCCAATGAAAATATATTATCTCAAACAGAGCCGTGTGCGTGCAAGACTGACATCTTGATGGAATATTTACTTCTGGTGATATTTAGGAAGGCTGTGAGTTTTTTTCCTGAAGTGTGTTTCTCTGCTTCGTGTGTTTCTTTTATTGATTTTATTTCTTTATGTTTGTAATTCTTTGATCAAGTAACGCACCCCGTCCACATGATGTCTCTTCTATTTTTACTAAAATATCTATTACTAATCAAATCAAAATATTTGTATTTCTTTTAAACTCAAAAGGATAACTATGATTCTTATGTTTGAGGTTTTCTTCAGGTTATTGTCATAGTAAATTTGAAATTATATTGGTTGCATTGACATTTCGGGTTGAATGTTTTGAGATCACTTCAAAGGTCTTAAGCTTGTAAGAGAACTTTGTCCTGTTCTAAGTCTGTGTATCTGCATGTGGAGCTTTAGATAAATATACTGCAAGTCTGCAACTCTAGTTTTTTCACAAGTTGAATTATAGGCTACCTTGTGAGTTCTCTTAGAATTTCAATATTTTTTAGTTTACAATTAATGTTTGTCTTAGTTACTAAATATTTTACGAAGGCGATGGATCAAGATGAGAAATAATTTATGATTAACCCTGAATATAAAATTACTGTTCCATGATATAAAACATTCTGTGTACGAGGCTTGCACAGCTGCGCCTATTTTTTGTTCTTTTTTTCAATAGCTTTACTATAAAAAAGAGGTTCCATGATATAATTCCTTGACTAAATTATGTTTCAGTTTGCTGTAAATATTCCAAAGCAAGAGATCTTTTGGCAGTTAGTACATCATTTAAATTGCATTTTGTTTGGTTTTGCAGAAGCAGGATTTTTCTTGTCAGAGATGAGTTTAACATCGCAAAATATTTCCCCCCAAAAGTAAAGCTAAAAAGACTAAAAGGGAGGATACCAATGACCTCTCCTCTATGCAAGGGAATGAAGATGCACAAAATGAATATTTGGATGTTTCAAGGATGAATAAGAAAAAGAAAAGGAAAAACACAATGAGGAGAATGAAAAGCTAGTAATTGAGCAAGAAAGAGAAATGAAGAAGCTTGAAAACTCTTTGTTTGGATCTCAATATTCCCCTGTTGAGTTCGGGAAGGAAGACAAGGAAGGGATTCAAGACAAGCTTGAGAAAGGTTCTGCTTTATTCATAATGGATCGTTCTGCAAATAGCATGCTCTCTGTTCATCAATAGGATGCAGAATTATTAGAAATAACTAAATAAGCAATGACGAGCTAGAAACTAAGCAAAGAAAACCAGTCTGGGTGGATGAGGAAGAGGATAAAACCAACATAAATATTGCTAAAGTTAACAGATTAAGGAAGTTGAGAAAGGAAGAGGATGAGAGTTTGATTTCAGGTTCAGAGGAAGGAAGAGGATGAGAGTTTGATTTCGGGTTCAGACTACGTGTTGAGATTGAGGGCTCAGCATATTAAGCTGAACCCTGGCACAGAGTGGGCCCAATTTGATTCAAGGTGAAGGAATGATACATCTTCTGATGACGTATCATCTGATGAAGAAAATGGGGCAGTACTGGCCCATAATTACAAGAATGTTGAAGCTGTTGTAGATATCCTTCAAACAAATGAAAACCTTGTTGTGAGGAGTAGCACTAAGTTGAGGATTGGATCGAAGGCTTAGATTTTTTCAGATTGACGGCAAATGAAATACCAAGATACAAAGTATCTTCCTTGATGATTGCCCCATTCAAACGGCATCTTTCTTGCCTGATGGGTCTCAGGTTAGTTATTGTAGCAGGAAGGAGAAAGTTCTTCTATAGCTTTGATTTAGTGAAAGCAAAAGTTGATAAAATTGGTCCCGTGGTTGGCAGGGAGGAGAAAAGCCTGGAAGTGTTTTTGAGGTTTCCACTGATTCAAGTACAATTGCCTTTGTGGGAAATGAAGGTTATATCTTGCTGGTTTCTACCAAAACAAAGGAACTGATCGGGACTCTAAAGATGAATGGAACAGCTCGTTCTTTAGCTTTTGCTGATGATGGTCAGCAATTATTGAGCTCTGGTGGTGATGGCCAGGTCTACCATTGGGACTTGAGAACAAGGGCTTGCTTCCATAAGGCTGTCGATGCAGGTTGCATAAACGGTACAAGTCTTTCAACTTCCCCAAATGGAAAATTGTCTGCAGCTGGTTCAGACAGTGGGATTGTGAATGTTTACAACAGAGAAGAGTTCTTAGGGGGTAAGAGAAAGCCTACCAAGGCCATAGAAAATCTAACCACCAAAGTGGACTTTCTGAAATTTAACAATGATGCTCAAATATTGGCTATTTCATCTAGCATGAAGAAGAACAGCTTAAAGTTGATACACGTTCCATCATTTACAGTATTCTCAAACTGGCCTCCCCTCAAGAAGTCCCTACAATATCCACTATGTTTGGATTTCAGTCCCGGTGGTGGTTTCATGGCCATGGGAAATGCTGGTGGAAAAGTTTTGTTACACAAGCAGCATCATTACAATCATGCTTAAAAAGGAATGTGACCTTTCAATAAAAGAAATACTGCTTTTATTGAAAATCTTACAGGTCAAGAACAAACAACAAAGGGAGACATCCAACATCTTACTCCTGTCTGGCCTTACCAAGAAGATTGGCAATTGTTGTGTTAGTTGAAATTTCCAAAAAGTTGATTTGAGGAAGAAGAGGTGCTGCCTTGATAGGTAAATCAAAGGAAGGAAGCCAACTCTTCAGAAAGCATTTCTCACAACATTCCAAGATCCTAAGAAAACAATGTTTGTTGCAATCCGTGAGGTGCTTCTCTACACAGCTCAAAGAGTAGTGATCCTAACTAATAGCAAGGAAATCCAACTTTTTTGGAGGTCTAAGAATCACTGGCCTTAGTGGATTGAAACCTTATCAAAAGATATATATATATATATATATATATATATATATATATATATCCGTGAGGTGCTTCTCTACACAGCTCAAAGAGTAGTGATCCTAACTAATAGCAAGGAAATCCAACTTTTTTGGAGGTCTAAGAATCACTGGCCTTTGTGGATTGAAACCTTATTAAAAGATATATATATATATATATATATATATATATATATATATATATAATATTATTAAGCAATACTCTATGCTAGTTGTTTTTTTGAGAACTTTAGACTCTGTATTAGCTGAAAGCAGGAAACTTGCTAATTTGATCGCAAAACAGACTCCAAATTTTGTAATGTGATGTAATCTCTGTCTGGTATCAAAATGACTTTACATTCTTATATGATTTCCTTCTACCTAAGATGATACTATTAAACATAAATTAAACTTCAATTCCCTTAAAGCATAAAGAAGCAAACATCATTACCAACTTTTGTCCAGCAACAACTCTCTGCTACATGCTTTCTAATTAATCTATGAAAAATCAAAGTTAATAGGAGACGCATTTCTAAAACCCAATAAGACGTTCAACTGAAAGCTTACCATACCACCCTTACTAATGTATGATGGTTGCATGATAATCATGAAAAGCATTAGTAGTCATCAATTCTTGCTTCTTCTCAAGAGCCTTATATTCTTGGTTCTTCACAAGAGCCTTAGCTTTTAGCCTTCTCTGATTGGTAGACATGCCTACACCACCATCTTTCACAGGATATTAGTCACGTGATAAAGACACATCATCCAGATTGCAATCAGATTCAGGTTTAACAAACGGGCTGCTTTTGCATTAAAATCGATTTCTTCCAACCCCATGAGCTGATCCTGAAATGACATGAAAATATGAAGTCATGCACATGAAATTAATAGTAAACAGGCTTACGGAATCAAGCAGTTCCTTACCATTCAACAGGGGGCAATCAATATCATTAGCAGCCCGGAAAATGGCAACTTTAAAAGCAACTTCAACACCATTAATTAGCTCAAAGATACAAACATCACCTACTTTCAAGTTATTGTCTCGTGCAAATTTCTTCCAACCCTCCTGAAACTTGGCTTTTGTTTGTGCTTTGTAAAAACTAAACTTAACAGAACAAGTTCCCCCATTAAAATACCGAAGGATGACAAATTCACCACTCATCTTCCTCATGTATTTTTTCGCAAAGCTGGATGGTATACTCTATAAAAGATAAAAAAACGAAAAGGGTAATAAGGAAGATTTCTCCATTTCAGCCAACAAATAAAGGAAAAAAGGCTTTTGGTTTTGCTTACAAAGGAAGAACCAGTTTGTATCTTTGTTCTCATGCTAATGTATGTCATCTAAAAGTGAAGTTAACAAATGTTTGAGCCTGCACATTTTTGAACTAGAAGCTTACCAATGAATCCCCAGGGTAAACATATGATGGCTGTATGACAACCATGAAAAAAGGATTCTTAGATTCAAAAGCTCTAACTCTCTGAAGAGCTCTATCTTTCTCACTGGCAGACAATGTCCTCTCAATAACCTCAGATTTTGGGCATCTCTTTGTAGCCCCACTGTATTCTTCTGCTGAAAAATGAGCTTCAGTTAGGGACTATAAAAAACATGACACTGCTATTACTATACTTAACGGTCGTTCACATCTGCTATTTCACAATAATCCACTAGTAATATGGGAATGTTCACATTTTAAGCACATAGAGTGGATGTGAAATAGTAGATGTGTGAGAATCAAAACCCCTAAACAAAAGTGTAAGATTCAAACCTTTAGATTCTCGCCTAGTAAAAGATACCCCTGCATTCATTTTCGATTTCTCTAACACTGACCCTTTAGATTTAGTGAGTTCAAGTCTAAAATGTGTATCCCCTGCTTGCAAAACAGAACTTCTTGGATTGGTTTTTGCCCTCTTATGAGGTAGAGGACATGGTAATGGTGATTTCTCCCTTGTTTTTCGGCTTGGAATAAAGCCATCCATGATTTCAACAGAGTTATCAATATCATCCCTCTCAATGTCTTCCATCCTGAGAATGTTGTGTTGGTCATCTAAAGGATAGTCAATTTCTGTTGCAGTAGCATCAAATATGAGTACATAAAAGTGAGAATTTCCTTCATATCTGAGAACTAGAAAGTGCCCCGGGGCTAGAGCATGAAACCTTGCAAATTCGCACCAACCATGTTGAAACCAAACCTCCCCGTCACGTTTTGTCATCTTGACTTTCCATTTTGTACCATTTGGAATCGTAAGAAATGCCATATTTGACAGATCAACTCCATATTTGCTTATAAACTTTTTTGGAATCCGCTGTAAAAAGAATCTCCATAACATAAATGCAGGCTTTTTAAATAAACACATGCAATCAATCAAGCTCTATTCTCCTTGTGCAGCCAGTACCATTACAGAAAAAATGGATTTAGTCTTTCTTTTATATTAGTACTTTAATAATAATTCAAAGAAGATACTTAGAAAAAAATTTGAAGTGGCATTTCAAGGGGGGAAAATGGTTTACAGAGTAGGGAAAATTGAAAAAAAATTGAAGAAGTAAAGAAAAAAGGGGACAAAAACCATATAGACAGTCCCAGATAGTGTTAATCTGGTGATACAGCAACAGAGTAAACGACCTGCAGCCTGCCTAAGGAGTTGAGTCACGTACACGACATGTAGTTCAGTGAGGGATGATTAGTGTCAATTCTGTTAGGAATGAGAGGCCACGTGTCCTGTATTAATTGGTGCTTAGAAAATTTGTTAGTCTGTGAGTATTTCCCGCAAAGTTACTTAGAGTTTGTTAGGGAAAATCCTCATGTATAAATACATCAAAGCTTGTAATCTTATAGTGTGAATAATGATACAATTCAATAGCATATTGAACTCAGATATTTTCTCTCAAGAATAGCTTTTTTTTCACCAGAAAGATGTAAAAAAATAAAATAAAAACTCATGGGATATTTTGTTCCACTATATATAAAAACTCCAAAAATCCAAGGCTACAGCCATAACCTATGCGCATTACAAAAGGGCAGAATTAAGTCCTATTTGCTTGTACTGTTTTCTTCTACTATTCTTGTTGTGCAGTCAAAGAAGGATTAAGACTTTTTTATTTTATTTTATTTTATATTATTGCCATTATTATTGTTAAAAGAATATAATGACTGAATAAAAAGAACTGAAGTGTTATGTGAAAAAAAAAAGAAAAAAAAAAAATCCAATACATGTTTACCTAGTGGATTATAAAGACATTGAAAAAGTATACAGTCCGAAAAGAAGAAAAAAGAACTCATGGCCTAACTTGTTCCAATATACTACTCCTTAGTCAAAACAGTAACCTTACCTACGCATTACAAAATGAAAGTTTCCATGACTACATGCATGTTACATGCACCAAGTTCACGGATTTGCTTGGACTTGGTCAACAACAAATGTAATTTTTCAAGAATCACAAATAAATAAGACCAAGTGGACGTCGACGTTAATTAGCATATGATTTTCAGAGAGAAAGATAGAGATGAAAGTGTTCTTACTAGCTTTCCTTCTTGAAGAGTTTGAGGCATAACAATCTTGAAAAAGTGAGGGGCCTTTGTGGTAAGATCAGCAGGGCCATCCTCATTGTCTCTCCGCTGTTGAAAAGTCATAGTCCTAGTTCAGAAAGTCGAACTGTTTTTTGCTGAGAAGTTGAACTGTTGATGCTCCTTAGGTTGAGCACTAAAATTTGACACACAAAAGCTAACAGTAATAGTGCCTGAATGTTGGCCTTTGTGCTTTTTTTTTTCCTTTTTCTTTTTTTTAACTTTAATAGAGGCCATTAAAAAGAGTGCGTAGAGTATTGAAAATCCAATTAAAGCGTTGTCAATTCAAGCAAATCAATCCCAGGCGGGAGCTGAAGTGAAGTTGCAATTGTAATAATCAATATTTATTACCAACTTCCACCGGTCTGCTCAACGTAACATCCCGTTTAATTAAACCTTCTAGCGAAGTGGCCAATGGGACTTAGACGCCAGGTCCAACTTGTCTTGAAAAGTTTTCCAAGGACTTAAAAATTGTGCAAATAAGAAATTATAATTGTATAATGTTAATTTCCTTTTTAAAGAAAAAAAAAAAAAAAGATAAAAAAGAAAACCTAACTCATTTTTGTCTTCTTCTTTTTTTTTTGACTCTACAGTCTACTTAAAAAATGGATGTTGTAGATTCCTAAGAGCATCCACAGCAGTGGAGCTAAAATTTTAGCAATTTAGCTATACAAAAAGTTATTTTATCTATTTTATCTATACACTTTACAAAACATGCTACAGCAGTGCATCTATTTTAGCTTTCAACACAATAAAATAATATAAACATTACAATAAAATAATATTTCTATTACAATAAAATAATACAAACACAAAACAAAAAAACTCCACAAACCGATCCACCACCACTGCCAACCAACCAAGATCAAGAAAAAAACCATCAGCACAAATCACAAATCACACCAACAAACCCACACAAATCACAAATCCAGCCATAGCCACGCCACGAAATTCGCGGCGTTCTTGAATCCGATGAAGGCGGTGCCGATGGAGATCGACGGTGAGATGGAGGACTGGGCGAGATGGGTCGGCGGCATGAGACAGTGACGTGGGCGATGAGAATGAGGATCGGCGGTGAAATGGAGGACTGGGAGAGATGGGTCGGCGATGAAGATCGACGATCCAGAAGTTATCGGCGGCGAAGCTCGACGATCCAGAAGTTATTGGCGGCAAGGCTCGACGATCCAGAAGTTATCGGCGGCGAAGCTCGACGATCCAGAAGTTATCAGCGGCGAGGCTCGACGATCCAGACCTTATCGGCGGCGAAGCTCGACGGTCCAGACCTTATCGACGGCGTCGGCGTGGGTCTCAGCTGATCGGCGTGGGTCTCAGAGAGGGAAGAGAGAAGACGGCGTCAGCGGCGGAGTGACTGAAGAGAGAAGACGGCGGCGGTGGCGGTGAGCTCAGAGAGGGACTGTGAAGTGAAAGAGAAGGAGAGATTGAAATGGAGATGCTTTCCGGAGGAGTGTATGAAGAGAAAGAGGTCTGCGTGAAATGAAAAAGGGAAATGAGTGAAGTATTGTTTTTTCAATCACTGCCGAATAAAATATTACTTTTTTTTTATAACTTTCAGCTACAGTGCTCATGTATTGATAAATGAGCACTGTAGCGCAAAGCTAAAATTTTTTAGCTTTGCCTCCACTGCTGCATGTGGGTTTTTGTGGTTTGAGTGGAGCTAAAATAGCAATATAGCTATTTAGCTCCACTGCTGTGAATGCTGTTAGAAGAGAATTGGTGGCGGAACCTGAAATTTTTTTTGAGCAGCCAAGCTAAATACATCATTTAAAAAATTAAATCTAAAGAGTAACACACACACACACACACATATATATATATATATATATAATTGCTTATACATGCATGTTACTTGGAATGTTTAAAATTTTGATATAACCTGCGATATTTTCTGATGTAAACAAAAATTTTTACATCAAATAAGTTTTTCTTTTCCTTAAAAAAAATGTTTTTTTTTATTTTTACAAAAAATAAGTCTAATAAAAATAAAATATAATTGATGTACATATATTATACATTAAAAACACTTTAATTTAATTAGCTATGTATAACATAAAAGTAATTAGAGAGAATAAAAAAACATTTGTCAATTATGTAAATGTATTTTTTTATTTTTTATAAAAAGCTAGTGGGTTATTATTAAAATTTATGTTCAAAATTATTTTTTTTTTTACAAAACCTGAAGAGATCATAAAAGGAAGATATCAATGCTTGCATACAACTTCTAATTAAAGGGTGCGTATCGTTGGCCTTTGTGCTTTGTAGAGGTCATTAAATAGCTAGAGTAATGCAAATCCAATTGAAATTTTGTCAATTCAAGCAAATTCAATCAGAAAAATATGGGATATGATCAATATTTATTACCAAATTCATCAAAAAACACAATATTTATTATCAAATCCCATCAGTCTACGCAACATAATAGCCGAGTTTAATTAGCGACCTACTGCCTTTTTTCTTTATCCCGTTTCTTTAGGTTTGGATTTTGCAGTGAAGTGATCAATCCGCCAATACCACGTGTCCAACCAGAGCTAGTAATAATACTCGCAACGGAAATTAAGAGAGTGTTTGGTTTGTATTTTTAAATAACAATTTTTAATTTTTAAATAATATTATACGTATTTTAAAATATTTTTTCACTCATACGTATTTTCACAAATATTTTCAAAAAATAATTTTCAGTTTTTAAATACATGTATCAAACGGACCCTAAAATTTGATAAAAGTTTAAAGGTACAAGACATTAGTTTATAAAATATTTTAAGAATTTTTATTTTTGAGAAAAAAATAACATATATTTTTGATAATTTTTAATATTTCTCATAAAAGTGGTATTAAAATTTGTCTAAAATTATCTATTACTAAATGCCTTAAGAGCACATGTTAACTAAACATAGGGTGACTACATTAACCTTTCCAATTAATTTCAAATACATGACTGTGTTGAATTTACATGAAAATATTATTTTGATCCTTATATTTTGAGGTCAGTCAATTTAGTAATGTCTGCGTCTTGGTCACACACGACTTAACAATAACTGAGTTTTTTAAAAAAATTTGAGAAACAAGACTATAAGTAACCTGGGCTTTTATTCAATAGAAAACAAACCTCAATGAATGTCAAAAACTACAAGAGGGACAATGTCCTCAGGAAGGGAATTAATCCAGACTCGAGACTCTCTAAAATTCTTGGCTTTTTTGGCTAGTGCATCTGCTACAATGTTGCAGTTCCTAGTATTAAAAATAGATTCATAAGAAGAAATTGTAGCAACCTAGGTTCGAATATCCTCAACAATGTGGCCTTAAGTCAACTAATACGAAGTTTCTTGTGAGATAGCTTGAATCACTTGGAGAGAGTCACCTTCAAAAACAACATCTTGAATTCCTAGCTCCACTGCAAACTGCACCGCTCTACGACAAGCAAGGGCTTCTAACTCCACAATTGACTATGTTGCAAGAACTGACATGGATAATGCACCAATAGCCTTACCACGCCAGTCTCGAATGATCATGCCTATCCCTACTTCGTTGGAAGACTTGAAGACCACGACATCAAAGTTAGCTTTGAACTTGCTTTCATCTGGTGGCTACCATTGCTGAGGCGAAGGAGGGTTCGTGGCAGCTGGTGTCTAATCAAGGGTGTCCAGGAATTCTTGAAGATAGCTTCCAGCCAAAGAACTAATTCTGTTGATGGGCTAGACTGAAAGGTTGAGTCTTAGGGCATTGCGACGATTCCACAACATCCAGGTAATGGTGATGAAGATCTCAGACCTGTAATCTTCCTTGACCTGCATAAATCTGTCAAGAAGACCTTGGAAGCTTGTTGTGTGAGCATTAGCAAAGGGCTGAGACCAGGATAGTGGGCTCCAAAACAGCTCTAACTTCGTGCAAGACCAAAGGGCATGAAGGGTGTCCTTGGGCTGGGCTTGATAGGCACTGCATGCCTTAGTTGTGGTAATGTGTCTCTGGACCAAATTGGACAACGTGGGCAAGGCATCGTTACACACACGCCAAGCAAAGTGCTTGAGTTTATTTAGGACTCTAAGCTGCCACAAATTTCTCTAGAACAGCCTCTGATTCTTAGGCGAAGAGGTACCTGCATGGTTAGTAGAATTGCGAGAAATGAGAAGCTTGTAGGCACTCTTGGATGTGAACATACCCAAGGGAGTGAGGCTCCATATAATTCGATCAAGAGGGAGTCTTGTGCTTAGGGGCATGTCGCAAATGACAGAGGCTTCATAAGGGAGGAAGATCTGATTCACCAAGGTTGAATTCCATATTCTCAAGTCCGGATCAATTAGGGAATTCACCTTGGCTCCTGGTGTAACTGTGAGTAGTGGTGAGATGACCAATCTGTTTGCTTTAATTGGTAGCCACTTGTCCTCCCTTATTCTTACAGATTGCCCATTCCCAATCCTCCAAACCATCCCTTCCCAAATCACATCTCTAGCACCTATAATGCTCTTCTATGTGTAGGACCCCAAGGTAGAATCCTTAGCTTCAAGGATTGAACAATCCGGAAAAAAAAAAAAATGAGCTCTAAAAACTTTATGGCATAAAGAGTCTGGATTATTAATCATATGCCATATCTGCTTTGCCAACAAGGAATCGTTAAATTTTTCGATGTCTTTAAATCCCACCCCTCCCTTCTCCTTATCTTCACACAATCTCTCCCATTTAACCCAATGAACTTTTTTACTTTCCCCACTGTACCCCCACTAGAATTTTCGAATGAGAGTTTCCAATTCCTTTATCAAGCCTTTGGGTAGCTTGAAATAGCTCATAGTGTAGGTAGGAATCGCCTAGATGACAACTTTGATTAACACCTCTCTACTAGCTTGTGACAAGAGCTTCTCCTTCCAACCTTGTAATTTTCTCCAAACCCTTTCTTTGATGTAGACAAAGCTTTTTTTTTGGCACACCCCAACAAGGCTAGCAACCCCACATATTTTTCATATTGGTGGATAGCTGGCATACCTAAGAGTTGTTGAATCTGGTTTTGCATGTCTGGTTGGGTGTTGGTACTAAAGAAGATGTTTGTTTTTTCTTTATTTATTTTTTTCATAGATTGAGAGTAAATCAAGGACCCTCTGACATTCCTCCACTCTAGCCCGACAAAAGAGAACACTGTCATCTGCAAAAAATAAATGGGATACCAGTGGGCCATTTCTGCAAATAGATACACCTCTTATGTCACCATTATTTTCAATTTTTTTTTATCAAACCTTGCAAACCCATAGCACAAAGGAGAAACAAGTAGGATGATAGAGGGTCACCCTGTCTAAGTCCCCTTGTAGGTTTAATGTGACCCACAGGTTGGCCATTAAGGATGACTGAATAGGAAACAGTACTCATGCAGGATGATATAAGGGAGACCAACTTATTCGGGAAGCCTAAATGTTCCATAACTTTTACCAAAAAAACCCATTCCATCCAATCATAAGCCTTGCTCATATCCAATTTTAGAGCCATAAATCCCAATTTACTTGGGTTTTTCGTTTAAGGTAATGCAAGGTCTCAAATGCCATAAGTACATTATCAGTGATAAGTCTACTTGAGAGAAAAGCACTTTGAGAGTCATTAATCACATGGGTTAGGATTTTTTTCAAACAGTTGACCACCAATTTGGAAATTAATTTGTAAACAATGTTACGAAAATTAATTGGTCTAAATTCTGCTACTCTTTTCAGGTTTTTTACCTTGGGAATTAGGGCAATGAAAGTGGAATTAAGGGACTCATGGACCGTACCCGAATTTAAAGCATTAAGAACAATAGAGATAACATTCACTCCAACAATATGCCAATAAGTTTTATAAAGTATGGGAGACATACTGTCAGGCCCAGGTGTAGTGAGTGGGGCCATTTGTTTGAGGGCAAGGAGCACTTCATCAGCTTGGTAGTCACGGCTTAAGGAGGCACTCATTTTAGTTGTGATCACCGTTTGCAAGCCCATAAGGATTTCCTCAAATTGGTTGGGGTTGGATGAAGTAAACATGTTTTGGAAATAAGCTTCCACCACTCTCCCCAAATCTTCTTCCTCTTCAACCCATTGAGCGGCCTCATCTTCCAAGCCTAATATGAGATTGCGTTTATTTCTTTGGGTAGCTTTACAATGGAAATATCTGGTATTTCGATCACCTTCCTTCAGCCAAGCCATTTGGGAATGCTGCTTCCACATGCATTCTTCCTTGTTTTTCAGTTGCTCAATTTCAGTCCGAAGCAAGTGCACACGAGTAGGGTCTGAAACATACCCACCCAATTCCTCCACTACCTTCAACTCCTTCAACTTTTTGGCTAGGGAATTACAGACATGACCAAACGATGGACAATTCCAAGCTTGCAAACTATCTTGGACAGATCCAAGCTTATTGTTAACCCCCCCCCCCCCCCCCAAATCGTAGTTGCAAGCCTTGCCAGACCCCAAGAATCATGGATTACCTTTTTGCATGAATCATCCTTGACCCACATGACCTCAAATCTAAAAGGCCTTCCCCGCCTATAGAAACGTTTCAGCTCTGAATTTGTGCATAGGAATATTGGCTTGTGGTCGGAATGAAAAGCATCCAAGTGATGGATTCGGGAAGTAGGAAATCTCAATATCCACTCCACTGTAGCAACACCCCTATCTAAGTGGATCCATACATTGTGAGCCCCAGGTTTCCTATTGCACCAAGTAAAAGGGTAACCATTGAAACCCAAGTCCTTCAACCTACAGTCATCCAAGGCATCTCTAAATAATTGCATCTGTCTTTCGGGTTGATCATGCCAGCCAAGTTTCTCCTCACCCAACAAGATTTCGTTAAAATCACCCATACAAAGCCAAGGAAGAGAGAAGCAACTACTTAAAGCACGAAGCAAAGACCAAGAGTTTTCCCGAGTTTAATTACTAACCACTTAACCTTTTTTTCTTCCTCCACTTTGGGTTTGGATTTTGTAGCAAAGTACCCAATCTGTCAATGCCATGTATCCAAGCAAGGCTAGTAAATAATACCAGCAGGGGTAATTAAAACATAGGGTTACTACATTCGGCTTCCCAATTAATTCAAATGTTCCATTAAAAAAATTTTAATTTCAAATGCATGCCTATATTGAATTTATTTGCCCTTGGAAAAAACAAATTTGTGTTTCGTAATTCGTATGTACTTTAATTTGATTAGAAAATTTAATGTGGGTGCACGACATTAGGAAAAAGTCAAAAACCTAGACACGTGACCTTTGATGTAGTATATTAGAAATATAGGACTTCATTTGGCAAAGCAAGGACCCTTACAGTGATAACAACATAATTTTTGCATAAATCAAAGTGTTTGGCTTATGATTAGTGGAGCTTAAAGTTAACGATCTTCAACAAGTCCACAAATGACAAGATAAATAAATTCAATTAACTAGCACGTACGCCACTAGGAATCCTATAAATCACATTCAAGATCTAACGGCCATAAATTGTAACACCAAAAATAAGTTGTAATACCACCAAAAAAAAAGTTTTTGATAATATGATTTTAAGTGGGTGGTATTTTTGTAATTAAACCCAAGCCCCACCCTTAGCCATTTTATGTCTCACATTGTCTTCCCTGCTCTCATTCTCTTTAGCCGTCCCTCCCTCCCATGACTTTAAAAACTGGAACGATTAAAGAATCGAAAAAGAGATTGGTTCTCGATTTTGACCAAATTGATTATATGCTCGGTCCTTGGTTGAACAAGCTGATCCTCTCTTTAAAACACTAATCCCTCCCCTCTTCTATCTCATGCCCCTTTCACTCATCACCCTCCCTCATGACTAAATCTTCAAGCATACATATCCTCTTGCCCATTTCTTTTACCTTCTCTAGTCAAGACCTCCATGTTAGTGAGGAATTCTCTTCATTAATCCTCTTAATAGCCAAAAACCCCATAAGATTAGAGAGGTAGGTAGAGGAGTGCATATGGATAAATACAACTAAGAGAAGGAATAAGAAGACAAGTAGTGGAAAGGGAAGTGGGAAGGATTTTTTTTTTTATAATGTTAGGAAGTGTTTTTGTTTTTATTTTTTGTGAATTTATAGTTTTGACCTACTGTATTTTAGGAATAAGGATAGATTAATTCAATTAGCGGTATTTTTGAAAGTAAAAAAATATAATAACTAACTTTTTTTTTTTTTGGAATTGTCTTTCTTGTTAGAAAGCTGATTAAAGCTTCGTTTGGATTGCGTCTGTGTTTTCACACAGACGCGTTTTTGGCTCTTTTTTTTTTTTAATTTTATTTCAGCGCTTGATGCACTGTTCATGGGATATGAACAGTGCACCAAGGCAAAGGCACCGTTTTTTCATTAATAAACAGTAACCGGAAAATATTTTTTTATTGTTTTTAGTTTTTAGTTTTTAATTTTCAGCAAAATAAGCGGCATTCAAATGCATACTAAGAAAACTGTATAATGTCATCTTTTAAGTTTTTGACCCTTGCCTGTGTAAAACTGTAAATCATTTAATATGAAGTTTGGTTTAGTTTTTTTTTTTTCCTTTTCTTTTCTTTTTCCCCCTCTACGCTGGGAAATGCATAACATTTATTTGTAACATTGAAATAATTATGCAGATCATGTGTTTAAATGATAGCGATATTAATCGACTAAGAAACTATTGGATGAGTTCAATATAAAATAGATCTGTATTTGAACAGTAATGGTTATATATGCAATAATGATAGATAACTTCAAGAAATTAGTACCCACTATTCAACAACAAAAAATAAAAAATTAGTACCACTGGTGTCACATTAAATCTGTGAGAAGAGAAAATACCACAATATTATACCATAACAATTGTAATTTTGGGCTTAAGCTTAATAGATATTAAAAGATTTTAGGTGAAAAAAAATCAAAAGTAAACTAACTGGGATGAAGCCTCCCTTTCGATACCAATAAAAAATAAAAATTATTTCACTATTTAACTTATTTTTTCTATTATTTATGGACTCTACTGTACTTTTTGATACTATTCATGAACCTTGTTATATTATTTCAGCTAATTTTTAGCTTTATCTATAGTATTTTTAGCAATAAATTTTTAATTTCAACAAAATAAGCGGTATCTAAACAAACTTAAAATATCATATATTTTGTAAAACTGAATGACGTAAATTAAAGACACTGTAATAATTTAAATTAATATTGGGAAGTAGATATTAGGATATGAACAAAGTACAAGGTTAAAAGACATTTTAAAAGTACATCACGTAAGACCATTAGCAACATTATGTGTAAACTATCAAATAGCAATGCAACTAATAACACTTTAAAAAAAAAAAAAAAAAAAAAACTGAAAGCATTATTAAGAACTTCCTTACATAACTCCTAATGCAGAATGCTTTACACATAGTTTGTATCAAATTCATTAAATATCTTTATATTTGTTTTCCTATTAATAACAAAAAAAAAGTCATATTTTTATGGAAAAAAAATAACCGAGCTGTACACAAATAAATAAGTAGTGGCAAAAGTAATTGAAAACGTTATTATAAGAAATATATGATACCAACCTTGTCACATATGATCCGCACCTGCAATGATGTTTTTTTTTTTTAAGTTTAATGTAATTTTTCAATTTGAATTTATCTATCGTTAGTGAGGTTATACATGACGAAACTTTTAAGATACTAAAATTTAATATTTAAAATTAAGTAAAATGTTGGGTTTAGTGTGTGGTAGTTTTTAGGAAAAAAATGTATCAAACCTACGTGAGAACCATCTATGATTTGTGTTGATGCTCAGTTTGAAAAACCTAGCAGCAAGAAGATGCCCGATAATATGGGCAAAAAAGAGTTAGTGGATTGATGGGAAAAACCATTAAGCTCGGATGACAGGAATAATGGATCATAGGTCCATAAAGTAAATAAATGGGTCTTAAGGAAAAGCAAGTGAGCCAAGAGGAGCCTAGAGAAAAAAGTAGTAAACCCATGGACATTATGTGATGTAGAAAAGCAAGAATAGGTCATAGCAGGCCTGAAGTAATGAAGTAAGAAAGTAAGGGGTTGATGGAAAGCCCATGAGCCCCAAGGATGAAGGATAAGGTAATTGGGTTATGGGAACCTAAAAGAGTTAGTAAAAACTCATAGAAATGTAGAACTAGAAATGGGCCAAGGATGCCTAAGGAAAACAAATAGGCCAAGGATGCCCAAAGAGAAAGAAATGGGCAAAAGGAGCCCACAAGTAATGTAATGTGTAAAGAAAGCCTAAAGTAGCATGAGTACAAATCCAATAATCATACTAGGTCATTGTAATTAGTTGAGAGAAGGGCATGCAAAAAAGGCCCAGCAAGCACGGGTCAAATAACACCACAGCAACAATAATAGAGTGGTATGGTAAGAATGACAACAAGATTACGAAAGGAGCAAAGAATGGGTTCAAGAAGGGAAAACCCACAATCAAGCAAGGCCCAGCCCTTGAAAGGAGCAAGCCAATAAAGAATGGAAAGTCAAAAGATAGTTCACGCCATAAGAGGTTAAGAATGAACGGCAGAATACACAGACGAATTTCTAGTTCATGGCAAACGCATGAGCAGCAGACAAACTTTGGACATACATGGAAGTGGAGCACGCACAAGGCCCAGACACCACCGGCCTATATCCAGCCAATACAAAAGTTGCGGGTTATGGGTCAGAGGTAAAAAAGGGTATGGTCTGGTGGTGGGGAGAAGGGAAAGCCTATTTTGGGGTTCCCGCTCAAACTTTTTTGGGGGGAATATCCTGCTAAGATGACATACCGCTCAAAAGAGAAATGATGAATTGGAACCACTATGTGTATGCCATAAGAGATAGCAAGAGAGAATACCCACACTGTGGAGGATAAGAATACCACAATGAACAAGCAAACAAAACAGTTTTCTTTATCTGGTAATGGGTAGTGGCACAACCAGTACAGGTAAGTGGTGGTGGTTGGGCAACTGACAAACCAGTGGGTGTTTGGGAAGGACACCCAAATCTATACAAAAGTAGTTATAAGCTAAAAGGGTAAAAACTAGTCACGACAAGCAGTATATATTGGGCCCTTGCCGTGCACAGTAAGGGGATCAACATAATCACAACAATAGTAATCACCAGGAGAGAATCACAGTATCACCATCACCACAACACTACACGAGTAAATACTAAGAAAGAAAAGAAAAATGAGATTCAAATAATAAGAAAGAAAAACAGAGAGTGGAGTATGGCAGGCATGCACCAGTAGGCTAATCCCTTCTCTCCCTCTAAAGGCCTACTCTCTATTGAGAAAAAAAGATTCTTTTAGGCACAAACCATTCAGGCTCGTTCCCTCAAAGTGAATAATTTTTACGGCAAAATCTTCCGAAAAGGTTATTCACATTGAGGAAGTGGTTTCCTCCTTGGTTTTAGTCTCGGTCTCGTAACACAACTTAACACAGCAAATTAACCTTTTTCTTATTTGATTTAATTACCATTATTATTTCCCTTCTTGTTTCTACCGTTTTATTTACAATGCGTTTTTTGTTGATTTCTCCATTTTAGTTAAGGATCCTTTATTTACCTTGTCTAACAGCAAACACATTTCTTTTCTTTTCTTTATTTTATTACATTCCGCCTGTCATATCTTTGTTGTAATAGCTATGCCTGCCATGGGCACGTGATCATAATTTCTATATAAAAAAAATGGTATAGTTTGTGTACAAGTGAGTTGCAATTGGACCGATCCCAACTCTCCTACCCAAAGTACTTGGGCCTCAAAGCAATAGGAGGCAGCCCAATCCAACAGTTCAAAAAAGGCCCACCACAATTTGTTGTAAAAATATTGTGGACGTATCACTTCTTTTTTTAAATAGAGTGTGTTAATTTTTAGGAAAAAAAAAATTTGGAAGTTTTTTTTAGGCGTAAATGCACTTTTAGTCCCTATATTTTTGCCCTATTTCTATTTTCGTCCCTACATTTTCATTTTACCACTTTTAGTCCCTAATCCAATTAACGCGTGTTATTTTAGTCCCTACCATCACCCAACTAACAGAAATTGCTGACGTGGCTAACGGAAGGATTAAAATATTAATTAAAATCCACCGTAGCTCCTGTCACCCATGCCACATGGATTTCCCACCCCATTTATGTCACACGTGACCCCCACGTGACCCTCACTACAACAACATCAGTACCAAAAACCCAAAATTCCCCAAATCAGTACCAGAAACCCTAAACTCCCAAATCAAAAATCGAGCTTGGACCTCCACCCACACAGGTAAGCCTCATCTCCCCAAACCACGATCAAAACAAACAATCTTCGAAGCCCAATGGAAGCATGCTCTTCGACAAGTTCTAGCGTGAGGAGGAGAGCACAAATGATGTGCTACTGCTATGTAATCAAAACTTGTCCTAGTTGTGGCGTGGACGGTAGAGAACCCATGAGAAGGTTCTATATGGTTGTCCAAACTACGGGTATGTCAATTTCGGTAAATTGTTTGAGTGGGTTTTAGTTTATTTCGGTATGTTGTTTCAATTTGTTACTACAATGGTTTTATGGATTTTCATTTTTCCGAGCATTATGTATCTGTGTTTCGGTGGGGCGAAAGTGTAGATTCTTCCAATGGCGTGATGACGAGATATGTGAACGTGGTAAGGTGCTTATCCCACGGCAAAGGCAAAGGATCATCCAACTTGAGGCAAGCTTGCACCTTGCAGAAGAGAGAGAAAGTTTTTAGTTGTAGTTGTGGCATTGTTAATGGTGATATTTGTAGTTCTATGGTTGCTTAGGTAGGGTTGTTGTGGTTGGTAGTGCATGTGTAGGCTCAAGTGTTTATGTGTAGAGGGTTGGTAGTGTGTTGCTGTTTTGGTAGGATTAGTTATTAGCAATGACACACCTGCTACTTATTTTGTACTCTTTCTATGAGAAATAAATGAATACCTTTCTCATTCAATGTATGGATGTGTGGATTGGAAATAGCAGGATTGGTATTGGTGTGTAACATAGTAGTCTGTTGACGGATAACATATTCCAATAAAGCGATTATTTAATATACGCAAGTGCATGCAACAAATAAAGCGGTATGAGCAGATAACATATTCCAACATACTGCCAAACTTAACATACCGCCAAACTTAACCCAAACATTTTCATAGTTATCATTAAAAAAAGCAAAAGTATGTTTACAAAACAAAAGTGCATTGTTCAAGTTGCCAATCTTAACCCAAACGAGGGGCATTGTTTAACTAATAGCAATTATACAAAATAAAGGTCTTGGCTATAATAATACAAAACATAAGCCATTCATCAAAAGATATAAACACAACATCCTATTCATTTTTCTTTGGAGCATGCCTTGATGGTGACTCCCGGCATTCTTGATAGCCCCCATGTATCTAGATGCATTCTTGGAAGCATTTAGGGTCTACATGATGTGACCATCCTTTTCCTCCTCGGTCACAGGTTGGTCTGTGCCTAAGTTGGGTGGTGCAATTGGTTGGAGTTGGCCTGGTGATTGGATGATCTGTGGGGGTCAGTGTGCACTTGGACTAGGCTGGGTGGTGGAAAAGGTGTGGCGTTGTGCATGGTGTCTTGGTATCTTTTGCACTGGGGTGGATGAGAAGTGCATGCCGGTCGAATGGTGCACTTGGGGTGGATGAGAAGTGCATGCGGTCCTGGAATGGTGCACTTGGTGGATGAGAAGTGCATCTTGGTTTGGTATGGTGCACTTGGCTTTGGAGCAGGAAATGCACAAGGAGTGAAGCGTGCATGCCGGATTTGGAATGATGGAAATGGGTAGGAGAGCTTGTCCATGGTGAGTCCCACACCGAGGGAGTGAAGTTGTGCATGCCGGATTGGGATGATACAAATGGGTGAGGTGGTGTAAATGGGGTGGGTGACATTGGTTGAGCTTGAGCTTGTCCCTGTTGGCTGATTTTTCTTAAAAGAGTTTACATTCTGGTAGTGTTGGCAGAACAAAAAATCCACATTAAATATGTAAAAACTCTCACACATTTACTTGACGGATATGGTAGAATGTTACCTTATTGGCACCTGGTTGTTTGTGGTGCACAGTAGGGAAGAGTTTCCTCCAATCTCACCCTTGCAACTTCTCTTATTGTGTCCTATTTTACCACAGGCCACACCTTTGTTTGGAGATACCAGCTCTCCTACACTCTAGTTCACCGGGCTCCCTTGCTCTCTTCTTTAGGCCTGCCAGGTGGCCTTCTTTTGATAGGAGGCTGAACGGGTTGGACACCACCTTTGGGCCTCCACATATTCGCCCGTTGATAGGTGCAATTCTTGGCTAAATAACATGCCTTATATGTGGAGACATGAAAACAGCGTGCACATCTCGGCATCTTGCCTGTTGAAGAAGATGCTAGAAAGCCCTCATGGGCACATGATATGCTGTTGTATCCCATTTCCTACTACAATGTCCTTTGGCCAAGTCCACAGTGAAGCTTTGCAGTCCATTTTTAACCTCAAACTGTGTATCACCTGCCCAACAAGCAAGCCACTTGCTGCTTGCAGTCTTTTCTCTATGCAACCTCTTAAGCACTTTAGGGCATATCTCTGATTCCACTCTCATGATCTTTTGTCTATTCTCTTGAAATCTGGTCATAAGATATAACCTGATAGACTCCAGCTGCAAGCACACACAAACTGTTAATCAAACAGTGTATCAAACAATGTATCTGACTAACTGTTACTCAAAGGCTTAGATTCATACCATAGTAATTATAGGCTTGGATCTAAACTTCAAAATCCTACTATTAAAACTCTCACACATGTTGTTTAGTATTGTATCACTCAACCCATCCTCACTGAACATATGTCTAGCCCATATGGTGGTTGAATGATCTAGCAACCAATTGTGTGCATCCTCATCAATTCCCTTCAGTTCATCCATCAGCCTATCAAACTCAGCTTTATAAGTAGCTTTGGCTGCTTTCCAAAGGAAGTCTCTGATGAGAATACCAGGATGGTTCTTCCTGAGATTATTGTAGAGGTGTTCAGACGGAGATTCTATGCTCATATTGTGGCCAATTATCAATGAAGGTCTCACCAACCCTGCCGTACAACAACAACAATTATGGTGTTAGTAACTCTATACATCCAATATGGTAATGCATATAGATATGGTAATAAAGATACATACCTTCTGCTGGTCTGATATAAATGTCCACCTTTTGTTCTGACCAATGTCTGCAAGTAGCAAATTTATGAACCAAGTCCAGGAGTCTTTAGTTTCAGCCTCCACTACAGCATATGCAAGTGGGAAGTATTCTTCATTAGGGTCTCTTGCAACCTTCTTGTGATTAATTGCCCACCCGACTTAGTCTTGAGTGGCGGGCATCCAAACCAATTATTGGCTATTGCATCCGGCCATAAACCCTCTTGTAACCCTAGGCATATGTACCTCTCAAAATAAGGAACCCCACGGGCCAAGTCCATTTCGGCAACCAAATCACCTTCATTGAAGGTATGTACCTTCATAAGTATGGTACGCCGGGGGCTAGCCCTCCTCGGACTCCTCACAATACTCCCCAGCTCGATTGTCTTCTGTGTGTGAGTCCCATCAACATACTCTCTTGCATTCTCCCTAGCCCCTGGCCGGCTTTTCCTGCCGGTTATGTTTCTGTGAACTTCTCATGTACGGCATCTTGGATGTCTTTTAGTTTCATGTTAGGTTGTCTTCTCACCTTCTTCATCAACTTCTTCCCAATGTATGAAGAAGTGCACCTTGGATTCTTATAACTCCTAGTGCATGTGTGTTCCGATTCGAGTGTTCTTAGTTGGTAGCTTTTCTCTCTTGGCACCTTTGTTAGATATGCCACAAACTTGCAACTTTCACGGCAAATTGCTCTTACCCTCTTGCAAATCATTTTTTGCAAATTTGATCCCCCACCACCATGAACCGCATAATCGGTTATAGCTTCTTTGAATTGCTTAGCTGTTGTGAACAACATATCTTTCTCAAATCGATATGTTCAGCCTTAGCATTGGCTTAAACATTTGGGAAGGTCCTCTTTTGTCCCCTTCCCTTTTCCATAGGTGTTTTCAGTTCATTCTCAGAGGCATCATCACTATCATCCCCAATATCATCATCAGATGATGATTCCTCAAGACTGTGCAACTCCTCACTCTCATAATTAGAGTTCATTACACCAGCCCCCATTTGTACTGGTTCGGTATTATCCTCATCAGAACCATCCCAACTATCACTACTATCCTCCACAAACTCCCTCTCATCGGGATTCACTACATCTTCATCCTCTAGGCCACTTCCTTCATCATCACCTCCTCCACTGGCTCACTTTTATCGGCTACATCCTTGTTCTCATTTTTGGCCCACGAGTCATAGGTTCCTTACTGCTCTCCTAGAATACACCTCCTGCGGCATCAACCTCAACAACATCATCATCATCTTCACGCACGAGAATTACTATTGTCAGCATCTTCACTACCTTCGTCATGATCGGCATCATCATTACCGTGCCATAAGGTAAAAGGTTTTGCTCCACCTTGCCAATGGGCGCACATCTACGCCATATGCTCACCTTCATCTACTAGTATAGGATTATCCACGGGGTGCTCTACAAACACATGAATTTCTTCATGACCTATCACTAAATCATCATAAACATGGCATCATCATCATCAACTATCAAATGGAAATTAGCTTTCTCTAGATCATTACCAAGCATTTTATACCAAAGCCTACTCACGAGAGGTGTATCCAAATTCCCTGCATATACCTTGATCTCTGTCTTCGACCACATCAGGGTCACAATTATCTACTACATCCACTACACCTCCCACATATTTTCTAGGGTTATCAGTGAAATACCCACCATGATGCACAGACAAGCTAAATAGCTCACTCATGCTGCATGCAAAACACATATAAACCATTTAATTACTATTGATTACATTCCAAAGAGCACTCGTTCGTTAACAAAATATCACACATTAATTATTTGCCAAATCAGCCACTCATCATTCCACAATCCACCTCAGCTGTTTCGAATTATATAATATGGTAATGCACATTATCTCCAACATTGTTTGGAAAGCACAAACAGAAACATAGTAAACAACAATGTCATAAAATATAGACACATGCATAGTAATCCACAAACAAACACATGTTAACATTATATATCATAAAATCACTTTAATAATGACTCAGCATTTTGGCCCACTAATTCAGTATACATCACACATAGAATCAGCCATTATCTTCAACAGAGGAAAACAGGGACCACATTGGAAGCCACAAAGAAACACATGCTCAGACAAGGACCAACAAACAGTCAAAAGTTACTAAACAAACATAATAAAGTCAAAACCCAACAACGAATATACAAATTGGACATTGTGGCCCCTACGCATAATATAAAGCTAGCTATATATAAAGACATACACACAAAGAAAGCTAATACCTGTGTGTTTGGTTTCACAGAGATAGAGATCTCACTACTTTTTTCTTCTCTGCTATTCCAAGAAAAATGGGTTTAGGTATATATATTTATATTTCTAGGTTGGTTTGTCTGCGATGATGGATGATGGTTTGTACCTCTGCGATGGTGGTTTGTTGGTCTGCTATGGTGGTTTAGGGTTTCTGGTACTGATTTGGGGAATTTTGGGTTTTTGGTACTGATGTTGTTGGAGTGAGGGTCATGTGGGGGTCACGTGTGACATAAATGGGGCGGGAAATCCATGTGGCATGGGTGACAGGAGCCACGGTGGATTTTAATTAATATTTTAATCCCTCCGTTAGCCACGTCAGCAATTTCTGTTAGTTGGGTGACGGTAGGGACTAAAATAACACGCGTTAATTGGATTAGAGACTAAAAGTGGTAAAATGGGGCAAAAATATAGGAACTAAAAGTGCATTTACGCCTTTTTTTTTATAAAATTTTTGTTGAATTACAATTTTAACCATATTTTTTATTTTTTAAAAAAATAAGGATTATCTAATTAGATTAGTGGTATTTTTGATATTTTTCGAAATTATAACTAACTTTCTGAATTAGCTTAGTTATATATTTTTTAACCCACCTCGGTTAAAAACAATGTTAAATATGTAATTTTGTTCCACTTTTATGTCTTTCTTTCAAAAACACAAAAAATATAAAAATATAATATCCAATAAGATAAAAAAGAATCAACGAAACACTTGCATCATAAGATATCAAACCATAAGTACGCAATTTAAATTTTAATTAAATCTCGTGTGGATAAAGTATCAAATTTCAAATTACAGGTATGCAACTTAAATTTTAACTAAACCACATGAGAGAAACTTGTAATTTACTACCGATGGAACCGCCCCTTGCCGCACCGAGCAGACTACCACAGTGCTCCACCGCTGGTGTTCGGCGCGGTGGTTGGCAGCTTTTTTCAAATACCCATCCCGTAGGTGCGACTAGTGGTGGCGAGTTTTGTCCACCAATAAGAACCGCACCGAACCGGCTATATATATATATATATATATATATATATATATATATATATATATATTTGTATATGTGTTTATATGTTTTAGTGGGGAAGATAACTCAAAGAAGGAGAGGCGATTGACTTTTTTTCTTTTGTTTTGTTTTTTTTTTTTTTTGATAGGGACTTTTTTTCTTTTGTTGAGTAAGAGGCGACTGGATTTGAAGGATGAAGAAGAAAGTGATACGACAGGGACATATGGTTAAGGTAAAAATTATAAAATGACATTGTTTGGGTTTTAAAAAAGAATAAAGAAAAAGCATATGCTTAAACGACGTCGTTTTGGACTTAACATTAAATTTAATGTCAAGTTCAAGACGACGTCGTTTAATCCTAGGTTAAAGTTTTTGCTTTATCATTTATATCAGACACACCCTCTCATTCTCTATTCTCACACGCTCTCTCACTCTCTCACTCTCTCCTTTCTCGTCCTCTGCCGCACGCTGCTGCTCTCTGCCGCCGTTCACCAAGTTTCCTCCTCTCTCCTCTCTCCATTTTGTCACAACAAGTCTTTGCAAATTTTCTAAAGATGGTTTTGAATCTCAATACCAACGGGCTAGGGCTATAGGTTACTATACTTCTCCAATTCTCCTTGCTACCAAGTATGTGAATTTATTTGATGCTTAATCAAACTACTATGTTTTTCAGTTTTTCCTTTCTATTCTTTCTAGAAATATTGTAAATTTTGGTTTAAAATATTTTTTGTGGGTATTAGAGAAATATTATGAATATGTTTATTTCTTTATTATATATTATATATATATATATAAAATGAATATTTGGGTTGTTGGATAATTCTATGTGGGTTGTTTCGTGTGATTTTGGGTTTTGTTTTTTGAGTATTTGGACTGCTTTTTCTAACCGAACTAACTAGGGGTGTGCAAAAAACCGACGAACCGAAAAAACCGCTTGAAACCGACCCAACCGTTGTAAAGTTTTCGGTTCGGTTCGGTTTTATTTCGGTTTCGGTTTTACTATATAAAAAACCGAAATTTTCGGTTTGGTTTTCGGTGGTAGATTTGAATGCACTGAACTGACCGAACCGAACCGAAATATATTATTATATTATATTTTTTTATTAAATATATATAAAATAATATAAATTTATAAATGTGGGCTAGGCCTTGCCAACATTACTCAAGCCCACTGCCTTTTTTTTTTTTTTTTTTCAAAGAAGCCCACTGCCCATTAGATAATCTAGATTAATTAACTAAACTTAAACTAATTAAATTAAACAGAAACTAATAAAATAAAAACCCTACCCTTACCCTACTTTCCCACTTTAACTTACGCCTCCATCTCCCTCATCTGAGTCTCCCTCACGCCTCCATCTCCCTCATCTCCCTCACGCCTCCATCTCCCTCACGCCTCAGTCCTCCATTGCCCTCATCTCCCTCACGCCTCCATCTCCTCCATCTCCCTCACGCCTCCATCTCCTCCATCTCCCTCACGCCTCTGTTGCCGCCTCCACATGCCGGCCTTCACACGCCGGCCTCCCCACGTAGCTTGATATTTTCATTCTCACGGTGACCTTCTCTAGCCTCTTTTTAATTTTTTAGCTAACCCCTTTCTCTTTTTTATATTTTAAGCCAGTTTAATTAAATCAATGCTATTTTTTGTGAACACTTTCTTATGGGGAAAATGTGATGTTGAGTTGTTTTTTTTTGTGACTGAATTCAGAAGTTGACTGCAACTGAACACCGGCCGAAAAACCGACCGAAACCGAAACAAACCGAAACTGATTGTATGTTTAACTATTTGGTCATTTCGGCCAATAGTTAAAAATCCACGGAAACCGAACCGAAACACCCCTAGAACTAACCGCACGAACCGGTATGGTGCACCGCACCTTTTTATAGACAGGTTCCCACCCCCCCCCCCCCCCCCCCCCCCCCGCCGCCCCCCCCCCCCCCCCCCCCCCCCCCCCCCCCCCCCCCCCACCCCCCCCCCACCACCCCCACCCCCCCCACCCCCCCACACCCCCCACCCCCCCCCCGCCCCCCCCCAGCCCCCCCCACCCACCCCCACCCACCCCCCCCCCCCCCATCCCCCCCACCCCCCCCAGCGCCACCCCCCCCCCCACCCCCCGGCCCCCCCCCCCCCCCCCCCCCCCCCCCCCCCCCCCCCCCCCCCCCCCCCCCCCCCCCCCGTGTGTGTGTGTGTCTGAATTTTCATTTCAAAACACTAAAACTACCATTTTATAATTAATGCGTACATTTCATGGCGGCTCCCATAACCAAAGGACGCAACAGCAGCAGCATCAGCTGCTGCCGCCGCCACCGCCAAACTTTCGCCCTCTCCAATCTCACTTCCACTCTTCAATCCGGTCACAATATGTTTTTTTTTTTTTTAAGAGCTTTGGCTGAATGATTTGGTTCTGGATAGTCTAAATTCGCTTAGCAGCTGACCGAGCTGGTTGGTTCAAGTATTCCCAGGTAGTAATTTGCGTCTAATATTAAGCTTTCTAAAAAAAATGTCAACCCCTTTTGTTCTTTTTGCCTTAAAACTCAGTTAAGGGTGCGTTTGTGTTTGTATAAGCGGTTTCAAAACTGTGTTTTGAGTTTAAAATGAGCGCTGTTGCGAAACTGGGTTTTGGGTTTTAAAAACGCTCACGGACCCTAAAAGTGAATATTTACAATTGTGCATTGCCAACATATTAATGGAGGAACCCAAAATATTTTTGGAGAGATATATCTGCTATGTAATTTTCTTCTAATTTTATTATGTATGTATGTGTGTGTGTGTGTGTTTTTGTTTTTTTTTGTTTTTGTTTTTGTTTTTTTTTTTCTCTACATATGATAAGAAATTTTGCAATATGTGAAAATTATAGGCAATATGTAATACAAATAATGGTCGGTTTTGGGTAACATGGAATTACACAGCTTTGGAATTGTCTGGTGTTGTAATTTGGGCCTGTGAGTGTATGAATTACTCTCTGTGGCATTGTTATTATTTGGGTCTTCAGTGAATTTGGTGGTAACTGTAAGTAGTGATTGTGGTTAGATGATACAACATTTTATGGGGTTATGCGTATATCTATAGTGCCGCCAACGTTTTACTGTTTTTTTGGAAATGTAAGCAGAAGCTAGTTTGTAACTACAATTATCAGTTGAAATGAAATTAGGATTGTAATAATGAAGTATAGTATTAGGGAAAGATTTTTTTTTTAAATGCATCTAGTAACTTTTTGACACCAAAATTTTGGGATTAAGGTTTGTCTATTGTTTGTTGCTGTATTGCTTGACCTTTTACCACTTTCCACAGAACTCATTTGTTGTGAATTCTGTGTTCACTGGGTTGTTCTGTACTTGTACTGGTTTTTATTTTACAGTTTTATTTATTTATTCTGTTTCTAAGAATGCTTAGTTGTCTTGTTTAATCACTCCATGGCTTTATGCAGGATCTTAATCTTAGTAAGCCAGGAGTAAGGAAACCTCCCAAAAGGCCTAAGTTTGAAGTCCCTACGTAGGTGGATCTGAAAAGGGCAGAATTGAAGGTAAGCATATATGGTTTTGTGCATTCCCTCTTATATGAGGAATACAAAATTACATTATAAAAAGATTTGCATTCTTTTTAATTATGGAAGTGGGATTGCTATTGCTGTACGGTGGTAGGTCCAATCAGATTCCATGCTCATTGCTCAATTGAAACGCTTATTTCGGTAGTCTTTATATAGTGGACTTCACCATCATAGTCAATTTCACCTAGAATCTATGGATTCCTTAAGTTGTTTCTGTTCCTTTTTGTTTATATTTTGTGTCTGCTTCTTTACTGGAATGATAAAATTGTAGTGTTTGTGATTTTTTGAGTATTGATTATGTTAGACCTGGCCCATCTGTATATATATCATTGAATTGGGGAGATGCCGAGATGGTGCATTTCATTGTTGGAGTTTTTTTAACTGATTTTTTTTTTCTTGGGTAAAATTAATAATTGTATATGAAACGGGACATTATGGAGATCAGACATCCTTAGCGGTCATTTATAGTATGCGGCTTCCTTGACCTTTTTCATGGCTTGTGACTAGACTTAATAATCAGTAAGTCTTGTTCCTCAGGTAGCTCACTAGGATGCCTTAGAACTTTATGAAGGTAGGGCAGAAGTATTACTGCCAGCAGTAATATGTGTTTATGTTTATATCAATTAAAACTTTGTCTTAAGAGCCTTGGAAGCTTCAATGATGAGATAGTTCATCAATTTAAATTTGTGAAAATGGTGCTTCCAGCTTTTGCTTATTGAGATTTTTATATTTTTAAGGAAGTTGATGTTGCTTGATATTACCCTTTTTCTATATATGCAGTTCCTTTCAAGGTGCTTTGTATGTTTTTTTCCAGAAATTATAGGGCTCGTAATGCCTTTGCAACTGTTCAGCTAAATATCTATTAGATGTTTTGTAAATGTTTCTAAATACGTAGAAGATGTTTGCTAAAACTTCCTTGTCCAAATTTTCAGTAGACACCATTTCAAAAGAACCTCATTTTTTGGGAAGATGGGTTTTGTCTCAATTTATTTCAGTTGAACTCATCTTTAGGAAAGACAAATCTCAAGTGAATTAAATTTTATTTGATCTCGTTTTTAGGAAATTCAAATTCTAAACTCGTTTCGACTCTTTTGAGGAAAGACAAGTTCAGGAGGACTTATGAACTTGTCTTTACAATAGACGATTTCAACTTGGAGAGCTCAAAAGAACATTATATGCATGAGGTTTTTATTTTTATTTAATTAATTTATATATTATTAATCAGAATTTATTGATAAAGAAAATGAGAACTCTATGTTCATGACGGTGAACGCAAAGTATCATAAACAATTACAATCAAATCAAAAAGAGAAACTAATAGAATGCTGGAAATAAAAAATGGTAGTAAAGTGAATAAATTCCCGATTTTATGAAAAAAAAAAAGTGTGCAATTATTTTGGTTGAGCAAAGTCCAGATTTTATGTGTGAAAAGAGCACAAAAGAACATTATATGCATGTAATAGGTCTTTAATTTATTATGTTATATGGTCATATTGAATTGGACATGGTTGCCAGTAATCATTAGGACATTTGTGAGTTTGACAGTTACATATGATGTACTTGTGTGTCTGGATAAGGTTTATTTTCACTTTAAAGCCTCACATTTTCTAGGATATAGCTTATTTTTAAGCAAAGTAATAAGCCAATGAAAATATATTATCTCAAACAGACCTGTGTGTGTGCAAGACTGACATCTTGATGCTATATTTACTTCTGGTGATATTTAGGAAGGCTGCGAGTTTTTCCCTGAAGCGTGTTTCTCTGCTTCCTGTGTCTTTTATTGATTTTATTTCTTTTTGTTTGTAATTCTTTGATCAACTAACGCACCCCAGGTAAATGATGTCTCTTCTATTTTTACTAAAATATCTATTACTAATCAAATCAAAATATTTGTATTTCTTTCAAACTCAAAAGGATGATTGTGATTCTAATGTTTGAGGATTCCTTCTGGTTATTGTCATGGTAAATTTGAAATTATATTGGTTATGCATTGAGATTTCGGGTTGAATGTTTTGAGATCACTTCAAAGGTCTTATGCTTGTAAGAGAACTTTGACCTGTTCTAAGTCTGTGTATCTGCGTGTGGAGCTTTAGATAAATATGCTACAACTCTAGTTTTTTCAAAAGTTGAACTATATTATGGGCTCTACCTTGTGAGTTCTCTTAGAATTTCAATATTTTTTAGTTTACAATTAATGTTTGTCTTAGTTGCTAAATATTTTACAAAGGTGGTGGATCAAAATGAGAAATAATTTATGATTAACCCTGAATATAAAATTACTGTTCCATGAGATAAAACATTCTGTGTACGAGGCTTGCAAAGCTGCGCCTATTTTTGTGCTTTTTTTCAATAGCATTACTTACTTTAAAAAAGAAGTTCCATGATATAATTCCTTGACTAAATTATGTTTCGGTTTGCTGTAAATATTCCGAAGCAAGAGATCTTTTGGCTGTTAATTTGTACATCATTTAAATTTCATTTTGTTTGGTTTTGCAGAAGCAGGATATTTCTTGTCAAAGATGAGTTTAATATCGCAAAATATTCCCCCCAAAAGTAAAGCTAAAAAGACTAAAAGGGAGGATATCAATGACCTCTCCTCTATGCAAGGGAATAAAGATACTCAAAATGAATATTTGGATGTTTCAAGGATGAATAAGAAAAAGAAAAAGAAAGAACACAATGAAGAGAATGAGATGCTAGTAATTGAGCAAGAAAGAGAAATGAAGAAGCTTGAAAACTCTTTGTTTGGATCTCTATATTCCCCTGTTGAGTTCGGGAAGGATGACAAGGAAGAGATTCAAGACAAGCTTGAGAAAGGTTCTGCTTTATTCATAATGGATCGTTCTGCAAATAGCATACTCTCTGTTCATGAAGAGGATGCAGAATTATCAGAAATAAGCAATGACGAGCTAGAAACTAAGCAAAGAAAACCAGTCTGGGTGGATGAGGAAGAGGATAAAACCAACATAAATATTGCTAAAGTTAACAGATTAAGGAAGTTGAGGAAGGAAGAGGATGAGAGTTTGATTTCAGGTGCAGACTATGTGTCGAGATTGAGGGCTCAGCATATTAAGCTGAACCCTGGCACAGAGTGGGCCCAATTTGATTCAAGGTCAAGGAATGATAAATCTTTTGATGACGAATCATCGGATGAAGAAAATGGGGCAGTACTGGCCCATAATTACAAGAATGTTGAAGCTGTTGAAGATATCCTTCAAACAAATGAAAACCTTGTTGTGAGGAGCAGCACTAAGTTGTTGCCTGGACGTCTTGAATATTCAAGACTTGTAGATGCAAATGCAGAGGATCCTTCAAATGCTCCAATAAATTCAGTTCAGTTCCATCGAAATGCGCAGCTGCTACTAGCTGCAGGATTGGATCGAAGGCTTAGATTTTTTCAGATTGATGGCAAACGGAATACCAAGATACAAAGTATCTTCCTTGATGATTGCCCCATTCGAAAGGCATCTTTCTTGCCTGATGGGTCTCAGGTTATTGTAGCAGGAAGGAGAAAGTTCTTCTATAGCTTTGATTTAGTGAAAGCAAAAGTTGATAAAATTGGCCCCCTGGTTGGCAGGGAGGAGAAAAGCTTGGAAGTTTTTGAGGTTTCCCCTGATTCAAGTACAATTGCCTTTGTGGGAAATGAAGGTTATATCTTGCTGGTTTCTACCAAAACAAAGGAACTGATCGGGACTCTAAAGATGAATGGAACAGCTCGTTCTTTAGCTTTTGCTAATGATGGTCAGCAATTATTGAGCTCTGGTGGTGATGGCCAGGTCTACCATTGGGACTTGAGAACAAGGGCTTGCTTCCATAAGGCTGTTGATGCAGGTTGCATAAATGGTACAAGTCTTTCAACTTCCCCAAATGGAAAATTGTTTGCAGCTGGTTCAGACAGTGGGATTGTGAATGTTTACAACAGAGAGGAGTTCTTAGGGGGCAAGAGAAAGCCTATCAAGACCATAGAAAATCTAACCACCAAAGTGGACTTTCTGAAATTTAACAATGATGCTCAAATATTGGCTATTTCATCTAGCATGAAGAAGAACAGCTTAAAGTTGATACATGTTCCATCATTTACGGTATTCTCAAACTGGCCTCCCCTCAAGAAGTCCCTACAATATCCGCTATGTTTGGATTTCAGTCCTGGTGGTGGTTTCATGGCCATGGGAAATGCTGGTGGAAAAGTTTTGTTATACAAGCTGCATCATTACAATCATGCTTAAAAAGGAATGTGACATTTCATTCCCACATATCTAAAGCATCATTTGACTGAGGCCCAAAGATGATCTGTTGGTAAGGTTTCATATTGTTAGTGGATAAAGTAAAGTCTTGAATTCTCTTTTTATTTGATTTGGTTAATTGCGGTAATTCTAGCTTGTACTAGTAGTTGGCAGCAGAAAAGCTTTCTGCAGAAATTTTGCGTATGACAGCTTGTTTTTGTTTTGTTGCACCATTTTTTTTAATGAAAATTTTTGTTGCTTTTAATCCCTTGCTGTATTAATTACAATCTGATAATCCTTCTTTTATTGAAATGATTGTAAACCGCTCTCTTCCAGAATAAATGGCTATGGATTTGTGATCTCCAAGTCAGGTTTTGTGCCTGAATTGGCACCTTGTAGCCACATTCTTACTATCCCACACAACAAAGGGTACCTTGCTGGCCACATTCTTCCCATTGGGCTAAACTTACAGATATGTTTTAAAGACTTATCAGTCTTACTGTCCTGGATATACAAATAGGTCAGGACCTTCTCTATCTCAATTTATTCTTACCAAACTATCCTTTTCAGCAAGTTACAGTGAAACATCAGGTGAATGTTTTATTTTTTTATTTTTCTATCCTAAGTATAGCATTGGTTTTTCCCTTAATCCTCCTCCCAATCAAGATGATAACGAGTTATTTCCATTATTGGCTGAATCAGCACTTTCTGAATTAAAATCCAACTGACTTGCCACACTAGCTGAATGACAATACATTTTGTGCAAAAGATGAGGAATAAGAAATAGCTTGGTTCATCTTAATTGTAATTCAATCTTTTCACGTTACCTCTGTATAAGACAGTCTTTTCTTATCGTATCTTGAACTTTCTCCCTTGGTTGAACCATAAAATGAAAATGCCATATGATATCCCTACTTATACAAATCTTCAACGGGCTGAAGTGATTATGAAATTAATCCATTTCATGATTCAGATTAACTATTATAAATTTAAATGTGTATCCAAAATCACATCATATTCTTTTCTAGTGCACAAATTCATGTCATTTAAAATTTTTAAATGACAACATTGTTGGATTTAGGAAATCAAATCGTAATTGTAATAAGCTGAATTGTTTTCATTTCAAGTGAAATGGAGAGAATATATATAATGAAGAATTATTTGAAGAGAACTTGTAACTTGTAAGGGAACATCAGTATGTTTCCATGATCAGAATATGATATATATATATATATATATATATATATATATATATATATATATATATATATATATATATATATATATATTAACCGGCCTGCATGCCACAACATGGCAAGATGTTCTATTCATTGCCAAAACAGAAGTGTCTGGGAACGGTCAAAACCTTTCAATAGCTAGAATGTGTTCTTTTAATCAATAAAAAAGTAGACAAATTGAGTTAAGCTGGGCTCATTGTACACCTCTAATTGATCAACCTGTAATGTAACTGGGTACCCATGATTTCATTTTCAAGTAAGATAAAGATAATAATGAAAATTAGAAGATATAAAACAAGTCTTGTTATTATTAAACTAGAATGTCAGCTCATGTGCAATGCACCTAGTGCCTAGTGGCACAAGCATTTCTATCTATATATACTCCCAAGCCCACATACCCTCTTGGTTACCCAAACAGACCCCCACAAAAATGAAGATGAGTAGGTCTAACCTTAAAGGGCTTACATTAGCTCTTCTCATTGGCTTGTTTGTTTGGTCTTCAAGCTTTGAGAATTGCAGTTCTTCGCAAAGTTACATACCGCAACCAATACATTGGAACCATGCCATCTTTAATGTACTAGAGTATGGTGCTAAAGGCAATGGATATGCAGACGACACAAAGGTGATTCTATAAAGCCTTCTTATTAGTTCATGAAATTTCAGATGGTACATAGCCAATCTATATATACTCATTATAAAAACCAAAAATGTGTTTTTCCATATTTTAGATATAATGGTAATCTACATTGTTGATTCTTGAGGTACAGATGAGGTAAGTTTATAAAGCTATATACCCCTATAAATTCAGCTTATTGAACATGTTAGCTTCATTATGAATTTCATTAGACAACCAAAGATGAGTATCAATATTTTAGAAACTTAAAGATGATTTCTACTATTTAGTGATGACTCTAACAACAAAATTTGCTAACTGATTCGTTGGCCAAATGCAAAATTTTCTGTTAAAAAACAAAATCAAACATGTAGTTCCAAGTTATCGAGCAGAAGAAAGAGTCATGGAATGGTTACCCACTATGTGTTGTGGCACTTGGTGCAAACGTGAGGGGCAATTAGCTGGTTACTTCAAGATTAAAGTATTTGCTTCCATATAACGAAATGGCCACATAAGCAAGAAGGAGATAAAGTCAAAGGGAAATCATAATCATTAAAAAATAGAAGGAAAAAAAAAAAAAAAAAAACAGAATATTGGATAGTCAACCAGTTGTTATCCCATATTAATTTCCCCTTTTTTTTTGGGTGTCAATTAATTTCTAATTTCTATTATTGTAGAGTTGGCAAAGATCCCATGTAGGCATGTAGCAGTACAAAATACAAAATAAGACCAATATCTAAATGTCATCACTTATCATCACCGAAACCCTTTAAACTTCGCAATACTTTTTTATTGGATGTGAATTTTGAAAATCTAACTATTAGATTGCATGTTCTTATTATATTGTTCGTGCTTACAAAATTTCAAAAAAATCAAAGATCAATAACAATGTCATCAATCAAATGTTTAAATTTCAAATTTTTGTGATCTAAGATTATGCATAAAAAATGAGTGTATTGATCGAATAGTAAATAGCATCCAATTTGAACGAAATTTGACATGTGTGTTATGAACATAAATAACATGAAATTTAATAGTTAAATTTTCAAAATTCACATATAATAAAAAAAATATATAAAAAGAGTTTAAAGAATTAAGCATTATTTTTTGATGAAAAATCGTGACTCGTAACTCATGTCTACAATTATTAATAATACTGTTACAATATATGCTCTTCTTTTTTTCTTTTTTTTTTCTTTGGCTAGATTATTATTTTTTTAAGTTGTCCATGTAATTATGCAATGCAGGCATTTGAAGCAGCATGGGCAGCAGCTTGCAAAGTGGAAGGATCAACCATGGTTGTTCCATATGGATTTGTGTTCCTCGTCAAACCAATCACTTTCTCTGGCCCAAATTGTCAACCAAACATTCAATTTCAGGTTCACTAATAAATTATCAACCCCATATTTCATTATCATATCAGCTATATTTATATCTATATAATATCTAATAGTTGAAGTATAACATTTAATGTTTTCATGCTCTTGTTGATCCACATCGACCATGTTACCATTTTTTATTGATTTGTTCCTCTAATTTTTTGATAATATTAAATACATTAAACCATCTTAGATATTATTAGGAAAAAAAAAAGTCCAAGACGAATGTATAAATTAAATTTGTCAATATATTTAATATTATCAAAAAATTAGAAGAACAAATCAATAAAAAAAAGTCGATGTGATTGATAATTCAGTCTAGTTCGGTGCATTTGATCTCTTTCGGTCCAGTTTGGTTCAGTCATTTTGTTTTGCACAGTTCGACCTATTTAGGTCCACTGTGTCCCATTACAGTCTAATTGGTTCCTTTTGGTTGTTTTGGTCCAACTCGGTCTATTTTGATCTATTTTTGTGCACTTACTTAAAAATGGAAATTTTCAAATTTGGGTTGAGAGTACCTACTCTAAATATGAATTTAAAAAAAATAAATTATTAAAATAAATTCTAAATAGATGACAAAAGTAATAATATTATTTTTAATTGTTTAATTTAATGATTTGTGGCATTATATTTTTTTGTGTTTTCTTTTTCCCCTTAGTTGATATTAGTATTTTAGTCATTGAGTGAATTGCACAATTTTAGTGTTTTGATGCAATATAATTTGAATTTGAAGATCAATTTCTAAGCATATAGAAATTAGGAGATTGTTATAGAAATTAGGAGATTGTTATAACTATGGTTCTCATAAAGTTTTTTAGTGATTCGTTTGATTACATGAAAGTTTTTTTTTTTGGTGACATGTGAAGCTCATCTTACAATGTATATGTTATTCAACATACCATGGTAGAAATTCATCTATAAATAAATTTATTGACCTCTCCATTCTTTAACAAGAATGATCATATATATTTTCATACAAATGCTCAAAATAGTTAATATAACAAAACAAGGCCAAACAAAGTAAGCTCTTATGTTGATGATTTTGTTGCGTAGTTGGAAGAAACACAAAACTTTTTATTGAACAAAAATAAAAATAAAAACATTGACACAAAAAATAGTAACTGTCTCGTGCATTGTGTGTGCCCTAGACTAGTAACTGTTTTATGCTAAAATGTGTGAAGTCTTATTGTTGAATATATGAGTCAGTACTTACTAGTCAAATATAATGCAGTTGGATGGCAAAATTATAGCCCCTACAAGCTCTCAACCTTGGGGTTCAGGTCTCTTACAATGGCTGCAATTCAAAAATCTTAAAGGAATTACAATTTTAGGAAAAGGTGTTATAGATGGACAAGGCTCAGCCTGGTGGAATGACTATGGAAGAATGCCAAGCACCAAACCAACGGTAGCAACCTTAACTTGTGCTCTACTATTCACGATGTTCTAGCAATGCTGTACTCTAAAAGAGCTTTTGTACATGTATGGTGCTATTATGGTAAACAGGCATTGAGGTTTTATGGAAGTAAAGCTGTGACAGTAAGCGGCATAACGATACAAAACAGTGCTCGAACCCACCTCAAATTTGACAATTGCATAGGAGTTCAGGTTTTCGACATACGTATTTCAGCCCCAGCTGACAGCCCCAATACAGATGGAATTCACCTACAAAACTCCCAAGATGTAACCATTTACAGAGCTAATCTTGCATGTGGTATGCGACATTAAAATTTTAAATGAAAACTGCTTGAGTTCCTATTAATGAATGTGGTAAAATTTATAGTATCCCTAGCATCACTCACTCTAGATAAGGGTAGAATTATATTGTAATTTCACAAACACTATCGGCAGTTGTTCACTTGCTGTAAGCTGAAATGAAGAACATAAAGATATTTAACAATCAAGCAGGGAATATAAAAAAGAATGAGAATTTACTTGGAAAACAACCAACTAAAACAAATGGAAGCATATATAACCCTCTCTCTCTCTCTCTCTCTCAAATGGTAAGATAGAAAATCCTACATCTAAAAATTCTCAATGCCCACATGACTAGTTGTACAACTTGGAATCAGACCAAAGGAATCTGTGTCATGAGTAGTTATGTAAAGGTGATAAAAACTACTGCATTCTGCAGGAGATGATTGCATATCCATACAAACTGGATGCTCAAATATTTACATACACAACATCAACTGTGGACCTGGACACGGAATCAGCATTGGAGCACTGGGAGCGGGTAAAACCAAAGCTTGTGTTTCAAATATCATCGTCCGAGATGTCACACTGCATAATACACTGACTGGTGTCAGAATAAAGACATGGCAGGTATAAATTATAAACACTCTATCAGTATACACTATCGATTACCTCCCCTTAATTCAAATCATAAATGCCATTAAGAGCATATTTACATAATCACTCACAGTATTCTACTCTAGGTAAGTAGAACCTATTTCAAACTCATCCAACTTACATCTCCCCTATTAGACATTTTCTTATAGTTTTCAACCGCAGGGAGGCTACGGTTCTGTCCAAGGAATCACATTCTCAAACATTCAAGTTTATGAAGTTGAAATTCCAATCATGATCGACCAATTTTACTGTGCTAGCGACAAAAGCGAATGCCGTAATGATACATCAGCTGTGGCAGTGTCAGGCATAAACTATGTGAATATATGGGGAACATACACAGTAAAACCTTTACATTTTGCCTGCAGTAACAGTTTGCCATGCACCGGTCTATCTCTAGCTAACATAGAACTAACACCACTTCCAAGTTTTAACTTCGAATTGTGTGGCTCTTTCTGTTGGAAAGCATATGGAACACTGAGAACTAGGACTGTCCCTCCAATTGATTGTTTGATGCCAAGCAAGCTATCAAGCACTAAAGTTCAGTCTTATGGTAATTCTTGCTGGGTTTAGCCTCAAGGACAGATGCAGTGCATGGATGCAGTGGTTTCTCATGTCCAACTTAGTTGATTTGGAGTGAATGCGTTACGAATGATGCCAGTGTGAATTTTGTTCTCCTTATGTGTTTGTTTCCTAGGAATGGAACAATCTATATTGCCAAATCCACAACATTTATTTACTTGATTCTGGTTTCTAGATTTTTTTTTTTTTTATTTGTTTTAGTTTATACAAGTAATAAATTCCAGTTTCTAGAAAGTCTTGAATGTATTATCCCATTTGTTAAACATTGCTAGCGTTCATCTCATGACCTGGATTAGAAAAGAAGTTTTCTAGAAATAAAATGGATGCATTCTTCTTAAGAGAAAATTCATTCGAACAAATAAAACAGGGAAAAGTAGACACAAATTCATTTCTTCTGCCCATTTTTTTCTATTATTCTTTCGTTCTTTCTTTTTTCTCCTAAGAAAGATTTTCAACTTTTTTAAAACAAAGATATTACTTTTCTCCAATCTCCCAACTTTTTTTTTTGTGAAGATATTAATAAAAATGAAGCCAATGACACTGACTTCAAATGTCTTGCAGTTGACCGAAATTTGCTTGATATCAAACAAACCAGTAGAAATTGACATTTTGAAACATTAAAGCAGACCTGCATGCTCTACAACCAAAATAATAATACAACATAGGACAATAGAGTGAAGCCTTCTAAGAAAATCAAATTGAAAACTCTAATTTCTGCATTACAAGATAACCTATCAAACATTCCCTTCCATCTCCTTGAATGGAAGAGCACTGCAACGTATGAAACAATCAGCACCATGCCTAATACTCAGCTTTCCCATATGATAAGCAACCAAAAGAACAGTTAAAAATATTACAAATGGAAACAAACAAGATTAAGAATTATCAATATGGAATATGGAAACCAAATGTGTCCATGGAAGCCAGCATGTTCAAGATTTTCCAAAACCAGCAGCAGCCTTCTTCCTTTGGCGGGTTTCTATTCTTTCAGGGCTTGCCAATCCTGTCTTCTCCTTGTACTTCTTTTCTAGAGCCTGTCATAATTACCTAAACAAAATGAACATATTCCTTTTCCATTGCGAAGACAGGATCCTGTTAATACACAGGGAAAATCTACACCACAATCACTCAAAACATGTGGCAGACCAAAACAATCTCAAAAACATTTCAATTTGCACCAAAAGCAAAGCTTTCAACAATTTTTGTACACATTTAGTCACCCAACAGATCGGCTAGTCATGCCCATGATGCTTGAGTTCAACAAATTTCTTGATGCCATCTAACAAGGATGGTGTATCAGATACAAGCAAAGAGCAGTTGTCACTGCTCATTGCTGGTTCACCTTTATCAATAGATATACTTTCCAATAGAAACAAAAGGTTCTAAGCATCATCGTGGTATACACTTTCAAGGGAGCAGGGAAACTATTCTTCTGAGATCAGAAAACATGAGATTTATAGGCATGCTTGCTTACCTGTAGATCTGTGCGAATACTATCAAGAACTTCGTCACTCATTCTATCAAAGAATAGAATACCCTGCAAATTCAAGTCATCTTATAAGAAAGAATTACAGGTGAAACATAAAACTGGGCCCTGAAAAATCAAACCCTTAAGCATTCATAGGCATTAACATAGATGAATGCTCCTTTGGAAAGGTTCAATCTAAATTGTTTCACCATATGCAAAATGCATTATATTGCCGTGTTAAGAATGAGGATACAAGGAAATGTGTCATTTCTGCACAAACCTAGACAAAATGGTTTGCCTGCATTGAACAGATCATGTTACTAATAATATAGGTCCTTTCACTATGAAATATTGGAACAGGCCTGTTATGCAGCTCAATTTTATAAAGTGGATTCTTGTCCTTGATATTTAACATTTTATTTATCAGTAAGTTACACATGAACTTTGTGGTTCTTGAACCCAAAACCTCACCCTTCATCCCATTATTATGGGATGAGGAAGTGTCAGTTGCGCTATAGCTCAGTGGCCTTTTATATTCAACATTTAGAGCCAGCGCTAAAAGCCAGATTGATTTCCTTTTTAACCAAGCTCTCGAAATTATGATTTTTATTTCCAATCACCTTATAAGGTTATTGCACTGCTTGTCTCCTATTTAAACAGGCTTCTGCACTTCTACAGCCCTGGCATTTTGTTTCACTTCCTCCATAAAAATCTGTAGCCTATCAGGTTTCATCTGTTTAATTTTATTTTTATAATACTTAGCCATCACAACAGTAGAAAAGTGAGACATAAATGTTCATTCTTGTTTGAATTGGATTCTTGGTGTTGTTTCAGGTTCCTTATACAGAATTATACTCACAAAAAGTGTGTTTATGAAATGATAGGAACTTTTTTACAAAGAACAAAATGGGCCATGAGGAATAAACCAAAGAAGATGATTGCATCAATAAATTTCCTTGCTAAAGCTCGTATGGATAAAACCCAGGTATATAAATGGCTCAAGGCAACATAGTAAGTTTTCTGAGATTCATGGCATTTAAGCAGATGCCTCCAGCTAATATTAAGGATATTACATCTCAAAGAGTTTCCATTTCCTTGATTTGACAGTACCCTAGTGGCCTAACCTAAGCATCTGTTTTAAAACCTGGTACACTATTAAAATCCTTCTTCCTTTAAATGATGATGACAGATCAAAAGCTAAAGGGTTTGAAGACTTTGTGGGAAAAAAAAACAAGCAATTGGTATTACAAACTAAGAAATACGAGATGGAAATTAGTAGTTCCATTCCCTTGTCTATTTTTTTCATAGTACTAATTACTTGAAATGAATAGAACACTCATAATTTCATGCATCATTTTTGTTTCTTTTTTTTCCCCCTGTTTTGAATGAAAAGAGTGGACTTGCATTCATATGCATTCATATGCATCTTATGAAGTTCTTACTTATTCGTTATTCTGATTCTATTACATTCATAGGAAACTCTGATTCTATTAAGATCTGGGGAAGGTCAAAAGTGGTATGTCATATTAACTAGTGAGTCCACATTCCAGGTTAATTTAAAATTTAGATTCATTTGGACCATAGGATTTAGCTTCTAAAACTGTAAATTTTACACCTTCCATCCAGTTTCAAGGGACAAGATTTTTGTTGTATTACCAGAAATACTAAATTAGAATCAAAATGGAGGGCGGACCTGCAAATGGTCAAATTCATGCTGGAACACTCGTGCAGGGAGATCAGACAAGCTGACAGTAAACCTTGCTCCTTTAATGTCCCGTGCGTCAATCTTCACAGTTTCTGGTCTCTGCAAGTACAAACATGACAGACATTGTAAATACAGTGCATATGTAATTTACCAATCCAAAAATAAATAAATAACAGTGTAAAAACTTGTATGGAGAGCATTACAAAATATTCTTTCTGATTTGAGCTCATGACAAGAATTCAAGTGATGCCAATGAGCTCAAGAAGCTTTAGGCAGGAAATCTTAAGAAAACTTGAAAATATTCAGAGGATCCAGCTTGGGTTTTATTAAAGAATACCTAATGATATCTTAGTATTTTAGAGAAAGATCATATTAACTCATAATTTTATTTTTAATTTTTATTACCAACAAGAAATGAGGAAGCAGCCAGGAGTAAAATACACAAAGTCAGTGAGCAATACAAGCTAAGCCCCTATAAAAATGAATTCACAAACAAAACATTCAATAACTTCTACACATTCATTCAAGATTCTCTTGCACATTGCCAATGAGCTCGAGCTCAACAGGCACCTCCTCCCCTTAAAAGTTCTAGGTGATGGGTGAGGTCATGGGTTTCATTACTAATTCGGTGCATGTGTAACTTACCAATATATATTTAAAAAAAAAAAAAAAATCTCCGGCACATTCCAAATATTTATAAACCCAGTCAACAATGAAGTTAAGACTTATGAGAAGACCATAAGTGAATTATTGCTGAATTGGAAAAAGGTATTAATATGCACCAAATAAAATTGCTTATTTAAAGTGGCCATGTCCTACAGAGTACTCAAAATGTAAGTGAAACCAAAAAGGAGATAATAAGGAATCAATCAGCTTTGAATACCACAACATCAGCATAAATCCCTGGGAAGGACAGGCAACCTTCATTAAAAAGCACCATTTTCTTGGAATATTTGTATACTCTTGGATTTACAAGAACAATTTCCTCTCCTTCACCACGTTCTCCAACAGGATTAAACACCATGAGTTGAACATTAATTCCTACTTGGGGTGCTGAGAGGCCAATGCCATCAGTTCTGCGGAAAAGGAAGCCAACAAGTATTGTTCACACTCCTGTAAATAGCAAGGATTGTTCATAAGAATCTAACTCTATATTCTATAAAACCTAATCACAGAACCATTCAATTCAAACACAGTAAACTGTTTCAGTGAATGAGTTTATTGAACCTCATGACCAGCAATAGTTCACTTCAGATTAAGTGGAAAACTACAAAAGGGGCAGCAATACTTCACTTCAGATTAAGTAAACAAGTCTACAAAACTAAAGATTTGATTTGGTGTTTCAAAAGATTACTAACAACAATTTTAGTATACAGTTCACCAAAATTATAAGCTCCAAAGAGATCCAAAAGGTGAAATCGGATTAGAGTAGCCACCCCCAGAAAGGATGAGGCCAATGCCGAGAATCATTAAGTGAGATTTACAACAGCACCATTAAGTGGTAAGTCAAGAAAATTTCAATTTTTTACTCTTCTTCACAGGTTGCAAGAGGATTTCAGCCAATAGATATGAAAGAGGAAAGCAATATGAACCCTTCTAAATTTTTATTCCTACATCTTTTAATTACCTTCATGAAAAATTTTAAATAAATACTCTCAAAGCAAAGTTTTTGGCTTCCAATGAGTTATAGCACATTGGGTGCATGTGTAACTTACCAATAAAAAAAAAAGCAAAGCTTCTGGCCAGTGCCAATTCATCAAGGTTTCATCTTCACCAATGAAGCGATACTCAATTTAGTTGTCAAACATGGACTTTGAACACACATCAAAGATTTAACCGTAGCAGGCTTACAGTACACTACCATAAAAAATCACTAAATATTAAAAAGAAGGCCAGATTGAATGTTTAGTCCTTAAATTTTAGCTTTGATTTACATCTTTCAAATTTTAAAAGTTACAATTCTCTCTTTTAAAAAAAATTATCAATTTCACCCTTACATCCATCCACTGTTAAAATAGTTACGTAAATGCCAGATGAAAATCTTGGGACTAAAGGTTTTGTTGTTGTTGTTGTTGTTGTTGTTGTATGCCAGACGAAAATCTTGGGACTAAAGGTTTTGTTGTTGTTGTTGTATGCCAGACGAAATGGTGACATGGCCTAGAATAAGCTTAACAGCAATGAAATCAATTTCACAACTGCGGAGGTGACAATGAAATGGTGACATGGCCTAGAATACTGTTAAATTTTCACAACAGCAGAGGTAAAATTTGTTAATGGTGGTAAAAAAAAAAAAAAAGTGATCTGAATGGAGACCCAAATGAGAACCAGCAAAAGCTTGCTAACTCAATTGTTGAGTCTAGAGCATTACTCCAATGAAATAAGAAGCACTCTCTCTAGGACAATCATAATATTATCGCCTTCACCTTTTTCCTCCTATTCCTATTGATCAAAAATGGGTTCTTTTAAAATCAATAAGTCAAGTGACAAAAAATTTCTCAATTGTTTTTTTCACGAATATGAGTCCGTTTAGTTAGGCATTTTGAAAGCTTAAATGAGCGTTTTTACTTTTTTAAACTCAAAACTCTGATTTGCAACCATAACTCCTAGTAGCTTTTATTACAAACGCTGATTTTAATCTCAAAACACCGTTTTCCAACGGCTTATACAAAAGGCACCCATTTTCTAAGTTGGAATTTTATTTATGATTGGTACGTAATAAAAATAGTGACAGCGCTGACTGGTGAGCATTGCAAAACTGTAACATTATAGATGGGAGAGACGGAAATGAAACATATATTATTAATTTACAACGAATAGAGAAGTGGATTGGGATAAGAGAAGTTACTTATACATAACGTCGAACATTTCGTGGACGAGTTTCTGCAAATTATCGTCGAACGAATCGATTCGCTTGTTCTTCGCCCTCAGAATAGGGTCTGGATATTCCACTATTTTCAATGGCGCTTCAAACCGAACATCCTCAGCTAATTCAAAATAAACAACAACAAAAAACGAACATATTCAGTATTAATTAATTATGAAATCAGATTCAGAGCTCCACCAAGTTCAATATTTAGAGAGAGAGAGAGAGTGTGTGTGTGCGCTTACGAGAAGCTACGGCGACGTCGTCGTTTTTGGATGAGAAGCCGCGCTTGGCTTGCGCGTGGACCGGAGTTGTTGGTGGTGGTGGTGATGGCCGGTTCGCGGAGGAGGAAAATAGCCGACCGGATTCGGATGAGCGGTTGAGAAGGTGAGACATGGCGGGAAGAGTGGAGGAGCGGCGATGGAGAATGGGGACGAGAGAAAATGAGTGGAGACAAGTCTTGCAAGCCATGCCCACAAAACTAGCAAGCAAGGCGTGTGAGACTGTAAGAGACGGGCACAATATATATGTAATAAGTGAAAGAATATGTGTAAATCAAAAAAATAAAAATAAAAAACCATTTAAATATTGAAAATATTTGATGACTAGCATAGTAAGGGCATTCATTATAGTAACTTAATAGACGTTTGAATTATTTTAGCAAATTAACATTTCGAGTTTTAGAAACTCGGCATTTATATAAAACTCGAGTTCCAGAGATTCGTTCTGTATTTGATGAGTTGGAGAGTAAAAATGCCACATAGATCTCGAGTTTTAAATACTCGAGTTCTTTAAATCAAAACCGAGTCTTTAAGACTTGATTTTCTTAGGAAAAAACGATTATACCACATAGATCTCGAGTCTATAAGACTCGATATTCAATTAAAATTTACTTGGATCTCGAGTCTTATAGACTCGAGTTTTGCTGGGCAAAATTTTAAAACACACAAATACACATCAATCACCCATAACACTCAGCTTCTCTAACACTCTCTCACCCTCTAACACTCTCTCACCCATAACACTTAGCCTCTAACACTCCTCAGTAACTCACTGCCTCACACCACATTGCCTCTGTCTGACACTGCTCCTCCCTCTCAACAAATTTGTATCTAAGTAAGGGTTTTTTTTATTTGATTGTTATTGTAGATGGGTATGATTTGTTGTTGGGTGTGGGTTAAAGAGTTTGACTATTTATTTGGTAGATAGTTAACATAACTTAGTTAAAATACCAATATTGTGAATTATAGAACTTTGTTTTGTTAGTGTAAATTTTTTGAGTATTTGTTTGCATGGTATTTGTTATCAAAATTTATTCATCATTTGTAGGCTCTTATCTTTATCATGATCTTACAAGGATTTTGACTTTATTCATCATTGTTTTGGGTACAAAATGGATAGTGAATGAATGGATTGTAATGGAATGGGTATGTAATTCATGCCCTTTGAATGGGTATGTAATGAAATTAGTGACTTGCTCATGCCCTTTGAATGGGTATGAAATGGTTATGTAATGAAGTGGGTGACTTACTCATGCCTTTCAAATGAATTTTAATGAAATGGGTATGTAATTCATGCCCTTTGAATGTGTAATAAAATGACTTTTTTTGTATCGGGTATGAAATGGATATGTCAATGTTATGGGTATGTAATTAGATAAAATGTTGTAAACTTTTACAAGGATTTTGGCTTCTTTTTTTTTCCTTTTTGTATTGGGTATGAAATGGGTAGTCTTAGCATGACGGAAAAAAGATTTGGGTATGAAATGTGTAACGAATGTGTAATGAAATTCATGCTCTTTGAATGAATTGGAATCCGTACTTTGTGTAGTTTGACTAGATAAAATGTTTTTAACTAACATTGTAACTTGACTCTAACAAGTTCACAATGACTGTAATTGATATAATCCTGTACCACGGTGGTCCGCTTAAGAATGCCAATGCGAACAAGATATTGTCATTTGAAGGGCCAAGTATAAAGTGCTATTATACCTAAATTGATTGTAGGTTGAAGACCCTTGATGAAGTGAAGAATATAGTTATGGAAGAATTGTGTATGAATCCTACTGTGCACAACATACAAATTACTTATCGTATGTCACATGAAGTCTTAAAGCACTGGATTAATTACAAGTATATTTTGATAGTAGTAGACAAACATGTAAAGATCATGTTTGACAAATTGGAGAGAATACTTGAAGTAAATGGTATTGAATTGTACATACAGTTGGAGCCGCGTGCAGAAGTTAGTTTTGAGAAAATCCAACAAACAACCACAAGTTTACAGGTTATAGTTTCGGATGCTCAATATGAGTATTCTACGCATGTAGATGATGATGTTCATGATGATGATGATGATGATGATGAGGACAATGATGATGATGATGAGACTACCATTAACAGTGAAGATTTTGTCGATAGAGATGAGTATAAAGAGAGGATTGAATGAGGGGACTTTGGGGACTTTGAGAGGGACATTGAGAGAGACATTGATGACGATGAGACATTTGACGGTAGTAAACCTGATGCAAACAATGTTATTAGTGTTGAAAACATTACGAATACAATCCCTGCCTACGCACCTCCTGCCTTGTCATTTTCTGCAAATACTTGGGCAAATATGGTTGATTCTTCAAATATTGAGATATTATTTGTGTCTACTTGGAGAGAGGTGATGAATTTGTGTAAAGGGTTGACTTTTGCCAATAAAGTGGAGGTGAAGTGCGCATTAACAATTTGTGTCCTCAAGGAAAACAAATATTTTATGATCAATAGGTCGACGAAGGTCAAGCTTTGTGCGAAATGTGTGGATGAGTCATGCAAGTGGTATGTTGCTGCAGTCATGAAGCCCAATCTTCACGGACTATGGATGGTCACCGCGTATGTGGGTCCTCACACATGTATACCAATTTGAGTGCGAAATGATGGTAGAATGATGAATTGTAATTTTATTGCATCGTTCATTCTTCAATATATACTCCTTCACATTTCTAGTTGTCCAAAATAATTTAAGTTTTTATATAAACTAGTTCACATGGTACTATTCAATACCATTGGTATTGCAAATGATGAGTTTGATGCAAGGAGCTCCAAAATCAATTAAGATTTTATTTTGTTTCTTGTTTTTGAATTTGAATTTTGAATTTGGGTTTTTAATGTTGAGGGAAAGTGCTATTCACCCTCTACCGACTCTTGTGGGAAAGTGCCACTTGAGCTAGAGCCTATTGGCAACATGCTTAACCTTTATATTCGAAGTAATGTAGGGCTTGCATCACATGAGTATTGTTTCCATAATTTTAATATGAGAATTGAGTTATTTAGTGAACCATTCACCCTAAGACTTGGGTGGATATAAAATATCAGATATTGAGGAGGCCATGTAGAACGATTATATAAAAGCAGAACAACCAAGTTACAGGGTTGATTTTCCTAGGGTTCATATTTTAGACAATAGAAAGAAGACATCTCAAAATGAATGAAACCAGCATAGCTAGGAAAACAAACGTTTTTATAGAAAGAAAAAGAGAAAAAATCAATTAATCTAAAGAAAACTTTCTAAACATCAAGATAGGTATAGCTTCTACTAACACAAACAAAACCATTTCTTCCAAAAACATTATCTAGCACTTTCTAATTGGCATAAATAATCTTTATGTGAGAATAGATCGTACATAAGTGCACCAAAATATTATGGTTGGCACAAAATCCTATATTATACATAGAGGTTCTTTTGCAAAGGCAGTTACATATGAACTTTATTATCTAAAATTGACATGAAGGGGGAGGGTCCCTTCTGGCACTGCCAAATGATGACAGACACGCTAATGAGACAACGAGTACTTTCCAGTAATTGCAAAGCTTGATCATGGCCTAAAACTTAAGCAGACACCCGAGGCTCTCAACTACTGAATGTGTGATAATAATCTTTATTTAGCATAACCAAATAGATTTTTTGTGTATTATTACCTGGCTTGGCTGCATTCTAACTAGTTTCTTGCGATAGTGGATCAACGCCATGCTGGATGACCTACTCTTTGGGCTTAGCACTCGCACCCACCTACAGTTACGAGTGAATAACATAAGATAAGATAATACCACTTAGTTACTAAGAAGAGTACATTGCATAACACACTGAATATCATGAAAATACTTACTTAAATGCAAGTGGAGCTTTTGGCCATGGGCCATAATCACATCTAGGTGGGGGCTCTATCTTTGGGCACAAGAATGGCAACTCACCCATGCCCAATACTGGACCAATTGCAACGCCCCACCAATTTGCGAATGATCTTTATGGCTTTCCCAACACAACTCTTTGTACAACCATGCCAGACAACCACTACCCTAACTATACCGTGGCAGATCATAAAGGTTCCACAGGAACTCCAAGAACATTAGATGCACCCTATCTCCCGACTTGTCCATGAAAATCTTATCCCTTAGTAGCACTAAAATATAGCACCGGGCATACTGAATCTCCGTTGCATCATGAGGCAGTGACTCTGTAATCCGCTTAACAAGGCAGCTGATGAGAATTTTTTGCCCTAGCAAAGTTTTTTTGTCATTCGCCAAAACTCCAAAGCCAAGCAACTTATTGCATAGTCGGCTCCAATCCTCCACACCAGTCGGCCCAACCAAGACCTCACCATCTATAGGAAGTCCCAAAATGACCTCCACATTTTCTAGGGTGATTGACATCTCACCATGCGGGATGGAACGTATGAGTCTCCGGCCATCATTGCTCAACTAGGGCCGATATTAGGCTATGATTTATCTCTTTAGACGGGGCCCTAAACAATCCTTCTAGCCCTACCAATTTGATAATCTCTATCACCCGACTGTCTTCCATCGATATGTTTGCCGTTTCCTTAGAGCGACCACGGCACTGAAGTGGACCCGATCCTGCAAAATCGATAAAAATCATAGCGGTTGTTAGAATTAGATATAAAACTTCAAAAGAACTTGCTAAAAGTCAAAGATAACGTAAAAATTAAAGCGGTTGTTAGAACTAAATATTTCACCTCACCATTTCAAATGTCTTCTGATTGATGATTTTGTTGTTGCATCAGCACTGAACCATCAATGGGACCAGGGCACACAATCTTCGGCTCTTCATCGATCCGAGGGTCTATACTGCAAAGAGTATTATTGTGAGATCATTTAAAACCATCGTAACATTTATGATCGATGATTTTACAAAGTAAGGAGAATGTCTGAAAAGCATATTTAATATGAATATGCCACTAGTATATAATAAAAGTAGATTTAATTATATCATATGAAAAATAAAACAAATCATACAAGAATGAAGAAACTAAGTAAATTCAATCATAATTTGACCCTAATGTTACTAGATAGAGTCCAAATAACACATGAGAGAACCAGCATTGTGCCCAACAAAAAACAAAATTCAATACAAAACATAGATCCTAGCTAAACTAAACTAAAAGCATGAACCATACTCACATGGGGCACAATGAATCTATGAAAATTGAGTGCGCAACTAGTGGCCTAACTTGACAAGCATGTGTTGTGTACCACTTTTGAAGCCTACTCCTTCCTTTAATTACAAGCTCAAATTATCTACTGACAATTTACCTTTACCTGCTATAATAATTTTGTTAGGATTACATGTAACCAAGAAATTCCATTGTTGAAGCAACTTCTAATAAGATACTTGCTTCAATATAACTTAAATTCCAATATAGATCTCTCCACTCCATCCATATTAACCACATAATGAGAAGCCACTACCCACACAATACTATTATGATGCCTTCTATGCACCTCTATCAAACAAGAAAAGTCATCTATCACCTTAGACAACAACACTCAATGCAACCCAAAAATAAAAGAATACAAAGGACCATAACTCATAGTTAAAGATGTCAATGGTGCAAAAGATGATCAACAGATTTGCCACTCCTTTTTATAAGGCTATGTTTGAAATCTTACCCAACCAGAAGTTCACACAAAGAAAACTGCATTTTTATAAGGTTATGCCAAACAACCTCTAATGAAATGTTAATCAAAGAAGCAACTTTCAATAACTTTCCTTTTCACATTCCCGACAACCAAACAAACTAAAAGAACACTATGAACAAACATAAATAGAAAAATGTGATTTTGCTCTTTACCATTAGTTGGGTCAGTGAGCCCAATACAAAATGTGGCAGTGAAATCAACACCAACCCAATACGGACCACCACACATAAACCCCTGTTCATGCAACCCATTGCCTTAGCATAACCCACTTAAAAAATCCCAACTTTCTTTTTGAGCAGAGAATACATAGCACTCCCTAAGAACCTAATATCTGAATAATTTTCTTTTTGTTTCCTACAATATTTCATCAACCAAAACCTTAATTTAATTAAAAAATATAAAGATTATGAACATTAAAAAGCTAACTCAATACTATACCCTTAAAACTCTAATACCCAACTCAACATCATTTCTTTCCAGCATTTTTTTCATCAATCACACACACCAATTAACAGCAGCCAAACAAAAAAGGGTACAAACCAAATAAAATCCATCAGAAGAACAAACATACCTTAAGAGGGTTTTAGTGAGTGTCTCTAGTGTTTGGCTGTCTAAATGTGTGGCCATTGGTGTTGAAAGCTGAGAGTGTTTGAGGGTGATAATGTTTTAACCTAAGAGTGTTTCGGTGTGAGAGTGAGTGATTTGGGTGGGTTTTGGTGTCTGATGGAGGATAGTGTTTGTGGGTGAGAGTGTTGTGACTGATTTGTGGGTGACAGTGAATAATTTTGAAAGTTTCAGAGTGAGTGATTTTGAGAGTGAGGAGTGAGTTTGAAAGTATGAGAGTGACAAGTGAGGTAATAATATTATTGGTCAGAAATCCAGTAGCTCAAGTTTATAACACTCGATATCTTAATTCGAGTTTATAATACTCGATTTCTATGTGGTAAAATGGCTCCATCCACGTGGCAAATTTGTCCATGTCAGTGAATGAAAACATCCTGATCTCGAGTATTAGAAGCTTGATTTCTGCATTGATCTCGAGTTTTAAAAACTTGAGATGCTAGTTTCTCAAAACCTTTTGAAACCTAACTACTAACAAAATTGTTAGGAATTTAAATTGGAAAAAAAAAAATCTTCAAATATAGCATATGTTCTATTTTGTCCTAAAATTAAAATTTAAAAAGGTTGTATTTCTAAAAATTAAAAATATCTAAACTATGTTTTTTGAAGAGCAAGAGGGATATAAAATATCTAAACTATGTTTTTTGAAAAGCAAGAGGGATATATCAACAGCGGGTGTAGTGCAGTGGTAGGAAGCTCTCCAAAAAAAAAAAAAAAACCATTGCTTTAAACAATGTGCCAAGAGGTTGTGGGTTTGAATACTACTACCACAGAGCATGGACCGATGATTGCACAGCCCCATGTATAAGCTAATTGAAATGTATAAAATTTTCAGTTTTTAAAAACAGAAACAAAACTCGTTAAATTCTAATAAAAAGTTGAACCACTTACGTATGTTCTTTGCCAATGTACAACCAACTCAGCTACATAACAATAGTGATCACCATACCTACACCATAGTCACCAAATAAAATTAGGAGAAGCTTGATAAAATTCATAAAAATGTTAAAGTTACTATGTCATCTTTCAAAATTACATGACTAATAATTTGATTTGTAATCACATTGATGATATAATAAATAAAATTTCTTAACTAATTGTTTGTTTTGTGTTTAAAAATTGACACATTAATTTATAATGATTGTATTGTAAAATTTTTGTAAAACTCTCAACATCCATATGTTATAAATTGTTTATATAAGTTATGATAAGATCAAGTTAAGATAGGTCACTTTTGAAACCTTAAAAATCAAATAAAAAGAAAGAAGACGTTAATAAATTGCAAAGGGCCCATACAATTAATTAAATTTGTGAAGCTTTGTGTATGTGTTAGAGACCATATGAAGGTAATTAACATGGGTATTATTTAAAAATAAAAATCACTGAAAGTTCATCAAGATGATTCAGCTCATGAAACATCATAGATGTTTAATAAAAAGACTAACTAATTATATATGCTCTACATAACAATAATTATCACTATATCTGCATCGTAGTCATCAAATAAATTTAGGACAAGAAGCTTGAAAATTGAAATAACTCAAGAAAAATGTTAAAGATTTGCAAAAGTATAATAAATATCACATTGGTAACATAATAAATAATTTTTCATTAATTTATTGTTTTGTTTTTAAAATTTGACACATTAGTTTTATGAATTATATAATAAAATTTGTAATACAATTAACATGAATTTGTTATAAATTCTTTAGGTAAAGTAAAGATGAGATCATGTTAAGGTAGGTCTTTTTTAAAATCTTTAAAAAACAAATAAAAAGAAAGAAGATGCTCATAGTTATTTATTTATTTATTTTTAGAAGAAGATGCTTACAAATTGTAAGGAGCCCATATAATTTTACATTATTGTCCCAAAAATGACATATAGAACCCATTGAAATATAAGAACATCAATGCTATTACTATATATAAAATAAAAAATAAAAATGAAAAAATCGCTAAAATCTTGTTTAGTTTCAAAAAGTAGTGTATTAACTTTTCATTTTCTTTTTTCTATATTCAAATTTATCACTTTTCACATTTGATAGTGTTTGGTAATTTGTTTTGAATACATAATTTGGATATAGAATACATCATACCTAAATTTGGTCATTTTTTTTAAAGTAAATTTCTCACTTACACACTCACATCACTCAAAAAAAGTAATTTTGTCTTTTCACAATATTTACGAATATGCCAATGTATTTATATTTATAGAAAACGAAAATACTAAACAATTGTTTTCATTTTTTTTGTATTCAATATGATACTAAAAATGAAAACTAAGTACAAATTCTAAAACCAAACCAATTTTTTAGTGGTAGATCTCACAGAAAATTAAAAGTGAATACAAAATATTGCACTTTTTTCAACTAACCAAACAGGCCCTAACAATTTTCCCATTCCACAAACTTCACAAAACCACGTCGTCCGCCTTCACACCTCCACACAAAAAAAAAAAAAAAAAGAGTTTCTCTCCAAAATCTCATATATTTCTTTTTTTAGTGTGAGTTTTGAGAATCTAACCGTTGAATTTCATGTTCTTTATATTCTTAATATACGTATAAAATTTCGTTCAAATTGGATATTATTTACTATTTGATCAATTAACTTATTTTTTATATACAACTTTAAATTACAAAAACTTGAAATTATAACATTTATTTAATGATATAACAATTGATATTTGATTTTCTTGAAATTTTGTAAGCATTACGAATGTAATAAGAACTTGCAATCTAACGATTAGATTTTCAAAATTCACACTGAATATAAAGACTTTATATACGATGAGTTTGTAGAGTTTCTTTTAAATTAGTTTGGAGAGAAACTTTGTTAAAAAAAATCAAAATCAAAATTATTACTGCGCCCAAATAATTAACCTCAGTAGATAATCTCAGCTGTTAAATAACGCAGAGAAAACTTTCATTTGCGTCACTCAAAAAACAAAATATCGCGGCTCTCCTCTCCTTCCTTCTTTCCTTCCTCCAATCCTTCACAGGTCACTTCTCTCTCTCTCTCTCTCTCTCTCTCTCTCTCTCTAAAATCCTATCGCAGATCTTAATTGATAGATCCATCAAATTATCGTAGGTAAAATTTTTAGAACTATTTATTCGTTTAAGTTCAGTTAAACGATCCTGTTGTTTCTGAGATCTCTTTTTTTATATACAATTTTTTTTTTTTCAAAATTGTTCGTTTCTATTTCGATTTAGTATCATCGCATCGTTGAATTTGAACTAATCTGATCTCAGTTCGAATCTTTTTCTGTAATTTTTGTGATTATGAATAAATGAATTGATTAGGTCTTTTTTTTTTTTTTTTGAATAATTAATCAGGTTCGGTACTGTGAGGTTGCTTAAAAATGGGGCTGACATTTACGAAGCTGTTTAGCAAGCTATTTGCGAAGAAAGAAATGAGAATTCTGATGGTAGGTCTCGATGCTGCTGGTAAAACTACCATTTTGTACAAGCTCAAGCTCGGTGAAATCGTTACTACCATCCCTACCATCGGTAATTATTCCCAATTTACTAATTACCTTGCAGTTTATGTTTTCGAATTATATATATATTCGCTTTCGTGGCTTGAAGTATTAGCATAAGGGTTAAATGACAAAGAGATGTAAGCTTTTTGTCCAGACCGGTCTAGATGTAAGCTTTTTCCAATGTTTATTATAAAGAGGTAACAAAGAGTGTGGTTTTCGATTTGAAAGAATGGCGAGGAAGAATACGTGTGGCGAACCCTGATTAGTGTGTTGAGGATCTATAGCCAGCCCTAATGTTTTGGGACTAAAGCTTTGCTTTGATGTTGTTGTTAGGCGTCTGGAATGAGTTTTTACTTTGTCGTGGTCCTAGTAGGTGGCCTTGAGTTTTGGACAGTGTCTTCATTTTATATTCCATCTTAAAGTTAAAAATTCCATGTTGTTATGGCCCACTTGTTAAGAGAGAGTTTGGGTTTAATGATTAAATTTGTCATTTCCTATTAGTTGTGGTTTTTGGGAAAAGTAGTTCTTCATCAAAGAGAGAATGTAAAATTAGGAAAATGTTTTTAGAGAAGGTTTTCGCCTTGTTTTGTTTTCAGATATTGTTCTTTGAGAAGTCTTTTGATCTTTTCGGATCTAGTCTTTATGATGGGTAAGACAGTGGGCCTTGCACTGTTTAATAGATGAAATGTTGCTTTGGATGGAATGGGACTACTTGTTTGCCTGTGTGTGGGACTAATGGTGCTCTAAGTGAATTTGCTGATTTGAAATAAGGATTATTTTATATCTCATTGGAACTTTTGTAGCATGTCATTGGCACCTCCTCCCCTTGCAAAAGCAAGGTGGAGGGTGAAGTCATGGGTTAAAATCCATTATGTTTGAGCTCAATTTGTTTAATTGTCAAGCCTAAACTTAAGCTTGAGCTTGGCCCATTTGCTAAATAAACAAATCTAAATAAGTTTTTCCCTGAGTTGAGCTCTAGCTGTTCTGTTCATTTACAACCCTAGTTACAATTTGTGAATACTGTAGCAGAATCTTGTATATGTGAACTCTATATGTCAATAAACTGTCCTGTATAACAAAGATTTTGAATGAACGGTAGTTAGAAGCTTAGAAGGCTATGTACGTCACTGCTGTACTAAAACTAAGTCGTCTTTGTAACAGATTTCCAAATTTCAGGAGGATAATTGGAGTATTTATTTGATTTTAAATGTTAGTATTCAATTTTATATAACTACAATCTAGGAATCTTGATTTTTGTGAATGAATTACTCTCACTTGGGAACTTTATTTTGGTTTGTTGAAATACTTGTATTGTCCCAGGTGTACCTTAATTACTTTTGATGAATTAATTAATTTTTTTAATCCCTATCATGATTTGAATGATGATTTTCCAATTCATTGCATTTTTGACATCCTGTTAATTCAAATGGAATTAATTTTTACCTTAATCATGGGAGGATTTGCTCTTTGCAGGATTTAATGTGGAAACAGTGGAATATAAAAACATCAGTTTCACTGTTTGGGATGTTGGTGGTCAAGACAAGGTACATCCCTCTGTATTTGTGTGTTTGTGAAAAAGTCATGTCATGTGAAGTCATTATCTACTCATTTAGAAGTATGTCTTTGATATTTTGAGTTGTTCCTTGTTTTCTGCTATTCATGGATAGTAAAAATGCTAATGCACACACTCACATGTAATGATGTACATATACATACATTTGTACATGCATCCATACGTATGCATGTATATCTATGGGTTTGCTTAAAATGTGTAAGTGAATCTTTTCATGCTTTGTTAATAAGGGACTAAACTAATGCTACATAGAAGGTTCTTGATTCAATTCCTGTTCTAGAATATTTAACATAATAGGCTTTAATTATATATAATCCTTTTATGTAAGACTATTTAAACTCAATGAAAAATTGTACAATAATAAGTACTCCAAAGACTTTAAACAACAAAGAATTTAAATTGGACATTTGTATTGTCTCTTTAATTTACTTATTGCTTCATTCTCATTTTTTAGATTTTTTGCTCATAACTTTTGGGTCAAAAGAATAAAAAATTAATTTTTAATGGATTTTCCAAAATTTTGGAAGGGAAGGGCATCCAACCGTCCACCTAGTTCTACCCTTCTAAGAAGCTATTTTTCCATCAACAATGTGGGACAAATTTCAAATGCGTCCACGTGATGAAAAAAAGTTGATTATTGTCTGCAAGATTGGTATTATTTTAAGATTTTTAACAATGCATGAGCAGTGTGGGAAACAGTTACTCAGCTATCTTTAGCGATAACCGATTATACAGTTTAAATGTTGCTACATGGGCTGAGCATTTATAGGTGGTGAGTTATCAGATAGTGGACCAACATTGTAAAGTAGGGTTACATGGAGTGACATTATAAAAAATAAAAAAAAAGGTACTTTCAAAATATGATTATCGATTTCAAACTGATGTTGCATATTTGTGGCATTTGTCATGTCAACATGTGTTACAGACTGTACATTGAAGGGGGGAGTGTAAATGTTATCATAGCAGTTTGTATTTTAAATAGAATTTTAGAAGTGGAGCTTTTGGCGCCAAGAGGAGGAGGGGAAGGGTTTCGAACTATTGATCTGAACTTTCATAAGGCATGGTCTCCTACTGATTGTACTATCCTCTGGGGTTAAGAATGTGTGTGCATGTAATATGTTAACTAACTAAATGGATATCCACTGTAGAATTATGTAACTAGATGATGATTCATTGACATAATTTCTTTAAACAGATCCGTCCATTGTGGAGGCACTACTTCCAAAACACTCAGGGTCTTATTTTTGTGGTTGATAGCAATGACAGGGATCGTGTTGTTGAGGCAAGGGATGAGTTGCACAGGATGTTGAATGAGGTACATTACCACTTTTCATGTCTTCCTCTTATGCTTTGCATGTTATGCTTCGATTTCCTGGTTTCCTTCCGTTATGTGGCAACTTAAATTGGATTGACATTCTGCTGCTTTATTCAAAAAAAGGACTTACATAGCTGGGTTTGTATACATTCTTAAATCTGTTCTAGGTTGCTTTTATTGCTATTTAAGTATTTATTCACATTCTGGAATATAAACTACTTTTTCCTGTATCTTTATTGTTATTTCACCAGGTTTCATTCCTCTACTCTATACTTACATATGTGACATAACATCCCTTTTGCTTAGAGAAATACTGATGTTCAATCTTTTCTCATACCAATTTTCTTGTACATTTTTGAGTTTTAACTTGCGTTGTTTCCTTTGTTGTATATATTTATTCCTGAAGTCACCCATGTAATCTATATGCAATTGTCAGAGTACATCTTAATTGCTTCCTGCATACTATGATACAACTCTTATAAAGTTCATTGGTAGTATTTTAGGATTTCACTCACAGGATGCTATATTCAGATATTAGTTTGCATAAAAACATCCAAGTTAAATCTGGGGTTGTTTTATGCTTGGATTGCTTTTGGTAAATTTCGAAATCAACTAGCACTGTGGCAACTGTTCTATGAACATCTATTTACTGATTCTTGCTTCAGTAGGATAAGTGGTATAGCTAGTTCCTTTAACTAGTTCATTATTGCTTTCTTGGCCAAGTATCTGTTTTATCCTTCACAGTATTACAGGCTTGCAATATTGTTTGATATTGGTACTAGGTTTATTAATTCAAATGTTAATCTTGTTTCAGGATGAACTCAGGGAGGCTGTTTTGCTTGTATTTGCCAACAAACAAGATCTGCCTAATGCAATGAATGCTGCAGAGATAACTGATAAGCTTGGCCTGCATTCTCTCCGCCAACGCCACTGGTAATGTTTTCTCCTCATTTCTGCCTCAGCTTGGGGTCATTTCTTGAATGTTCTCCATGGACATGGCTACTAGATTTGTTGACTTTCCCTTATTCATTTGACATGGTGCGCTCAAACTGATCTAAAAGAATTTCTTTCTCCCTTGGGACAATCATGCCAATTTTTTTTGTCTCCTGAAATTTTGAATGAAGCTAAAGGGGTGACTCTTTTAGCATCATCATACTTCTAACAAGTCAAACTACTAAATAATAAAGTTTAATGGAATTCTTCTTGAAATTCACATCAAGATTTTTACAAAATGGATATAACTGTATTGAATTGTAAAAAAAAAAAAAAAAGGCCAAAATTCAAAGCACACCCTTCTCAAAATTTGACGTTCCTGACAATATGGTCCTTTTGTCCATTGCCATCTATAAAATTATTGTTAAGTTTAGTAGAACGATCTTGTATTTCTTGTGATAGTATTAGTTTTATTAATGGCAATGGATGGAAGGACCAACTTGACAGGATCGTCAAGTTTAAGGAGTAAAAAACAAAAATTAAACTTAGGATGAAAATGACAATTAGCCCAAACTTAAAAGGAGATTATTTTGGATTTTAGCGCGGGGGGGGGGGGGGGGCAGTAGTTTTAACTTTTGCTGATGCTAAATGGTGGTCCATTTCAGGTACATCCAGAGCACGTGTGCAACTTCTGGAGAGGGTCTCTATGAGGGGTTGGATTGGCTTTCCAACAATATTGCTAGCAAGGCAAGTATATGGATTTTATAGAATGGACCGTGGCATTAAATTATATAATGGCTTTAAGCTGCTATTTTTATTCTCCGAAAACATAGTGATTTTGAATAATAGGATATCGTTGCGAATGCAAGTTTCATGCTACACCTGCCTTATTCCATTCGTTATATGTTTGTTACAACCCTCCCTTGCTTTCTTTTCAGGCATGAGCCATTAAAGAATTTTGGTTCCTAGCGATTTGGGAGAGGACGCTTCCCCTTTCTCAGTGTTGTAATAGCAGAATGTTTGTCTAGAACTTTCTATATTTTGGCTTGTATGGTTGCTACATTAGCTAAGTACTTTTAGCTGTAAACCAAACTTTCATGTTTGTTCCAATGTCTTTTGGGCATGGCCGCACTTAATAGTTATTTTTGCTTGCCTTATAACTGATTGGTGTGCAATGCAATCTTTCTATTGTACAAAAGAGTGGAGCTAGGACCATTTAGGCAATGTCCTAAAGGCCCCCAATTGGAAGAGGACCCTTAATAGAATATATTATATATATTTGTTTTATAGTATTGCAAAAAAGGTTTTAAAAAAAGTATTGCAAAAAAATAATGAAAAAAAGGAAGGCCTCTCACCTAGCTAAGACCTTTACTATTGGCCAATAAATTGTCTTATTTATCTGTCTTAGGTATAAAAAATTTACGAGGCCCAAAATATTTTACTCATCCTTTGTCTCTATTAAAATTAAAATTAGAATTAATAGTTTTTTAGATAAATTTATTATCGAAATCTATTGTTCAATATTTAAACTATGGTCCAACATTGTCAAAACTCAAAAGAGACGGTGACCATTTCAAATGTAATATTTATATGATATTGATTGTTTAGATTTATTTTTAGAATCAAAAGTTTTAAAATATGTTTTATATATATAGATAAAAGTAGTCCACTAATGCACTAAATTATATATAAAAAAATGCTAGATTCTTTTTCTAATGCATGTATTGTTTATAAAATATTAACTAACAATGTGTTTTATATTTGCATTTGCAAAAGGAAGTTATCCAAAATTAAAATTGATAAAATTATATTTAAAATCGACTATTTTACTAAAAAGATTAAGTGGATTATCAATATTTCCAATTAAAATAAATTAGTGGAACTTGGACACAAAAACATAATATATATTTATATATATATATATATATATTTATTGTAGGGGCGCAGTTTAGATTCTATGCCCAAGAAGCAACATGATTAGGGCCCAAAAAGCTCAGCATAATAAATTTATAGAGAGTGGACTTAAAAACTAAACTTCAATGGATTGATCAACGTGCACGAATTGAGGATGGTAGGAAAGTAAAGAAAATTAAGCTATATGCAAAGAAAATCCCTTATCGGACGCCGAGGAGAGTAGTTCTTGAATATATTTTTTCAGACTTGGTTACAACTTCAGTTCTTGATTGCTACAGTATCTTCTTCCACAATTTTCAGCAGCCCCCTTCTGGCGGGTTTCTTACGTTATATATCCTCTTTCCACTGATTTTGACCCTCAATTTGTTAATCATGCAGGCCACCACCCTAGTGCTTGTCCCATCAGACGTTTCTCCAAATCTTCTATGAGTTGCGGCAACTAAGACAGCACTGTTCAAGGGTCTTCTCCACATAAACGCGGCCAGAGGGTTTGGTGGGGTGCAATTAATGTGGTGGTAGCTTTCATCCCTTTAAACACGACATGATTAACCCCCCCTCTGAAGTTCTTCCCCTGCAGTGTGACCTCCTCTGATGATGTGTCATTGACGTGGCCATAGCTCGCCTTCTTGACCTCACTGTCGGAGGAGATGGTCTCCTCGGAACTGCACTGGACTCCTCGGCCGTGGGTATGACACGTGGTATTACTATCTTATTAAATTGTTGTACCTCACAATAGCCCCTCAAAACTCCAGTTTTTTCTCCTTGTCCGAGGAGAAAAATGTGGTTTTGACTCTGAGTAATTGATTCCACACGCTTCTTTGAATTTCTCACGTGAGAGTGTTACTTCACATGCCTTGTAACCACTCCTGGCCCTTCGGAGTCCGTAATGTCTCATTTAATGCTCCAGGCGGTGCCTTGTCTCCCATGTCTTACGGTGAGATAGAGATCCTACGGCTGAGATTTCTCCTCGAAATTTGGGGCGGGATAACTCCTGCCCAACTCTGCCTCCTATATAAGGCGCTTGGGGGATTCATTTCTTCCATTTTCCAAATTTTCAAACTTTCAAGACTTTCCAAATCTTCAAACTTTCAAAAAGCTCCTAAGGTGACCTTGCCCTTATTTTAGTAAGTTCCCTTATTCTTAGGTTTCTTTTCTCCTTGACCTTTTGTTTTCTGTTTCTTTCTTCACAAACATCTCTTTTGCTTCTCCTTAGTCTGCTTAGATGGGTAGGTTGGCTCATTTAGTAGATACCTTCACAGGAATGGAGGGGTTTAGGGTCCTGTACCGCATTCCCCAGGGGGTCTCCTTGCTGTATTGCCCTTTAGGTAATTGGCATACCCTCAGAAAGGAAATGAGAGGTTGTCATTCCTATAATCGCCTTCATAGAGAGGAGAATGAGGCTTCCCATAGGTAGAGTGACCAGAGATTTCTTGATCGCCTATAAATTCTGCCCTCACCAATGCGCACCCAACTTGTTTAGAGTCTTAGGTAGCATAGACGCTCTTAACGAGCATATGTGATTGGGCCTCACCTGGCACGACGTTGTCTAGATGTACGAGTGCTCTCTGCTTGCAGACTCAGGCTAGTACTTTAAGTCTAGGTCTTCTGACGTTAGGCTTATCTAGTGCCTCCCCAAGTCCAACAAGGTCATGAAAGATGACTTTTTAATCGTCTCGGGTGAATGGCATGACGGTCTTCATTGCCCAACCTAGGAGGGAGTACCAGGTGGGGTACCCTAGGTTTAGGTCCTTTAATAAGGGAATTAGTTTTATAGCTTGCTTCGTTCTTCATTCCTTTAGTGTCTTGTTTCCTTCCGACTGATGACTCGTTTTTCTAACTGTGGTTTTGCTTCTCGGCTTTTTTTGCAGATGAAAGATACGTGGCCCTCAATATCAATTTTGTCAACGTTCCTGATCTCAACAGAGTGCTGAGATCCGAGGTGTTTGTAAGCGAGGACAGGCAACTGCGAGTTGTCCACCTCATCCTCGACTTCCAACCTCTGTCCGACAAGTTTCAAGATGCGGGCAACGCAATTAGAGTAGGTGAACCTCGGCTGGCTCGGATTAACGTCTCGGCGCCCGAATTCCTAGCCTGAGAATGCACCGTGCAAGTTGAACTACCTTCCCATCGTTCTCCTAGTGAGGGAAGCAGCAGTTTCGAGAGAAGAGATAGCTTCCTCACAACTGTCCCTCGCGGTGGAGATAAACCAGTTTCGACTTGAGGAAGCGAGGGAAGAGCAGGGGGAGCTTGTGATTTAGGTCTTAGACTCTGAAGACGAACTTGACAAATCCTTAAATGTTAGGTCCTTTGGGTTTGTTGTTGCGCACATAACCAGCAGTTTGGAAGAAAAGGAAGAAGAAGATATGTCGTTGGAGAGGAAGAAAAAGGCAAGCCTCCGTGCACTCCTTGTGGGAAGGTCCAAGGGGTCGGGGCCCAAAGATGCCTTGGGCTTCGAGCTTCCTGCCCTTCCTCCTCCTTCCGCTGCTTCTTCAGTTAACCCCTTCGCGCCGACAAATATGAAGAAAAGGAAGAAGGACAAGGAGGTGGCCGAGGAGGGGGAGTTGGTTCCACACAATGAGGGGGTTCCCCTTAAGATATCCAAGACGGCTAAGGGCATGGGGAGGGCTTCCTCGGCTGAGAGTAAGGATGTTGAGAATATGGTCGATGTGCGCCCCACGAACCCCACGTGGAACCCTCGACATGGGGAACGCTCATTATGTTGCTGAAGCTCTAAAGCAGCCCCTTCTGTTGCCGAAAGATATGGCTGCTTTGAAGAATGTGAAGTAGCAGGATCTCTTCCTGTCCCTGAAGAGGGACCTGACCTTGGTAAGCCTCTCTGCACGCCTTGTTAATTTCATGCTTGGTTATCTCTTTCCTGTTTGATAGAGCGTTCTTTTGTCGTTTTTGTGTAGGCCATCTAGGAGGTGTTTACGGAGTGGGTGAAAGATGTCTGGAAGGAGGCCAGGCTCGCGAAAAACCTCCGCACAGAGACCACCAAGGCATTGGGTGTTGTTGAGCAAAAGAATAAGGAGTTGGCTCTAAATCTGGCTGCTACGGACAGGGAACAAAATAGCGCCGAGGCTGGCCTCAAGACCGCTGAGGCGTAGGCTGAGAAGCAGCGTAAGAAGCTCCAATACTCTGAGATAGAGCTGGCCATCGCCAAACAGGAGGTCGTGGCTCTGAAGGAAGGGCTAGGGAAGGCCAAGGAGGCTGCTCTGGCGGCTAAGGCAGCTGTAGAGTAGAAGATTTACGAACTTGAGGCGCAAGAGACCGAAGCCTGCCTGCCTGAGGAGATGGCTAAGGTTTGCAGGGACTACTGCCAGGAGGTATGAATTGAGGCGCTGAACTTGGATGGAGTTCCTGTTGCCTTGGAGTGGAGGAGGGCTGAAAACGTTTACTACTCGTCAGACTTCCGAGAGGCTCCTATAACACCTTTGAGCTTTGAAGCAGGTGCGGCTGCTGCTGCAATTGCCCCTGACTAGCTTCCTAGTACTCAGGCCTCTCTTCCCCCTCTTGAGACATTCGAAGGGCCTGGCAAGGCAGGCGACCAAAGCCGTGGGGTGGAAGGGGCCAAGGGCAAGAAGGTTGAAGCTCTACCAAAGGCCAAAGACCTAAAGGCTGAACTAGGCAAGGAAGCTGCTCCCAAGAAAAAGGAGTCTGAGCCAGTCAAGCCTCAAGCCATGGCCCTGGAGAAAAAGGCCAGCTTGGGCAAGACTGCTGATCCCCCTGTCTTTCAGCCAGCCAGCAAAAAAGAAGACCCTCCTCTAGCCAAGGTATAGATTAGGGTTTTTCTTTCCTCTTTTTTTTGTACATTTCTTTTGTTGTGGCAGTCTCCCACTTTTTATGATGTACCCTTTCTTCTGTTCAATGAAAAGACATTAACTTTTACTTTATGAACCTTTGTTTTTCTAGCAATATTTGTCTCTGATTGGCTGTAGTTACTGTTTTGTCCTTTGCCAAAATGTTAGATTGATAATGCTTCTAAGGGTGAACACCCATACTTTAACAAAAGTTAATAGTAATGAATTTTTGTTAATTCAAATAAATCAAGCCCATGTAAACAATGAGAAAAATAACTATGCATTGGTACTAAAAATTGCGCAATCAACAAAAATGTCTAAGTCCTTAGAGACAAGCAAAACACTTAGTAGAAAGAAGGGGGTGTTTGAGGTCTTTCAATTTAAGTGTACCTTATAAGTGTACCTTTAGAACCCTTTAACTAGAGTCCAGGGTGAGCCCCTGTTCTCCCTTGATGATATACGTGCCGAGGCCTCATCCTTGGTGAAATTGTGAAGCGTTGTTTTAATCAAGGCCGGTGGTCCGAGGGATCAGACATGGCCAAGGTCCTACCTACCCTTTAGAGAATTTATCGAGGCGTTAATTTACCCAAGGTATGTGGTCTGAGGAACTAGGCATGACTAAGGTTCTGTTTAACCCTAGAGAATTTATTGAGGTGTTAATTTACCCAAGGTATATGGTCCGAGGAACCAGACATAACCAAGGTTCTGTTTAACCTTTAGAGAATTTATTGAGGTGTTAATTTACTCAAGGTATGTGGTTCGAGAAACCAGGCATGACCAATGTTTAGTTTAACATTTAGAGAAATTATTGAGGCGCTAATTTACCTAAGGTATATGGTCCGAGGAACCAGGCATAACCAAGATTCTGTTTAACCCTTAGAGAATTTATTGAGACATTAATTTACCCAAGGTATGTGGTCCGAAGCACCAGGCATGACCAATATTCTGTTTAACCCTCAAATCAGTAATCAAGAATATTAATTTATCCAAGGTATGTGGTTCAAGGAGCTAGGTATGACCAAGGTTCTATTTAATATTCATACAAGTGATCAAGAATGGCACATAACTTCAACAAAAACATGGCAGATTTGCCTTTCATTAATAATAATATTTTTGCAAGTTATTTACATTCCAGGGGCGTGGTACAACATTTTCATCCAGATCTTCTAGAAAGTATGCCCTTACACCAACTACCAAGGTGATATGGTATGACCCTTCCCAATTGGGCCCAAGCTTTCCCCATGCTAGGTTTTTTGCAGTGCCCACAACATTTCTTAACACCAAGTCTCCAGGGGCCAACTGTCCTAACTTCACACTTGAGTCATACCCCTGTTTGAGTTTCTGTTGATAGTATGCTAATTGGACCACGACGCTCTCTCTCATTCTTCAATTAAATCTAGGCTCTTTTCTAGTAGGTTGTCATTGCTATCTAGCATGAATAAGCTTGTCTTTAACATTGGGAATCCAATCTCTAGAGGAATCATCGCCTCAGCCTCGTAAGTCATTGAAAATGGTGTTTCCCCCGCAGACCTATGAAGGGTAGTCTGATATGTCCAAAAGACATGTGGCAGCTCTTCCACCCATTTACCCTTTGCATCATCCAAATTCTTCTTGAGTCCATTCACTATGACTTTATTGACAGCCTCGGCCTGTCCATTTCCTTGTGGATAAGCCGGAGTTGAGTACCTATTCTTGATCCCCAATTCACAACAGTACCTTTTGAAAGCTTTGTTATCAAACTGAAATCCATTGTCTGAGATGAGGGTATGAGGAATCCCAAATCGAGTGACAATATTCTTCCACACAAACCTCTTGGCATCCATATCCTTAATATTTTCCAGTGGCTCTGCTTTAACCCACTTGGTGAAGTAGCCAGTTCCGACTTAAAGTCATCTTCTATTTCCTGCTGCTTTAGGGAAGGGTCCTACAATGTCTAAACCCCATTGAGCGAAAGGTTAGGGACTAGACAAAGGGTTAAGCACACCCCCTGGTTGATGAATGTTTGGAGAAAATCTTTGGCATTGGTCACACTTCTTCACGTATTCTTGTGCCCTTTTTTGCATATTTGGCCACCAATATCCCTGAGTGAAGGCCCTATGAGACAACAACTTGCCTCCCATTTGGCTCTCACAAATCCCTTCATGTAGCTCCTCTAGGAGTGGCTCTACTGCGTCAGGGTGGATGCATAGCAAATACGGTCTAAAGAAAGAGCGCTTGTACAACTTCTAATTCTCGGACAACAAAAAACGAGGAGCTTTTCTCTGCACCTTATCGGCCTCCACTTTCTCCTCCGGCAAGACGTCATCCTTGAGGAACAACACAATAGGATCCATCCAACTAGGCCCTGCCCTGACTTGATGGATCTGAGCCTTCTCTCTCTTCGAATCAATGGGTTTACACAAATCCTCGACCATAATAATCCTAGGTAAGCTCTGCGCCGAGGAGGTTGCGAGAGTGGCAAGAGAGTCTGCATGCGTGTTTCTGCTTCTAGGGATTTGTTGTAAGGTGAAAGACTGGTACCCTGATTGCAAATGCCTAACTTAACTCAAATATCCTTGCATCCTCAAATCCCTGACTTCGAACTCTCCATTTACTTGGCTAATAACCAACCTTGAATTTGAAAACACCTCTACTGTTGTTCCTCCAATTTTCTGAACCATATCCATTCCAACCAGCAAAGCCTTATGCGCGGCCTCATTGTTTGTAGCCGAGAAGCCCAACCTTAAGGATTTCTCAATAGTGATCTTCTTAGGAGATATCACAACTAGCCCCACTCTAGATCCCATTTGATTGGCTGCACCATCAACTATACCCTCCAGGTCAGAGGTTCTTGCAAGGACACCATCCCAACTGATTTTTCATCTATGTTCTGCTCTTCTCCTTCCTTTTCCAGTGGAGACTCAGCAAATTTAGCCACCAAGTCCACGAGGACCTGACCTTTAACAGAGGTATAAGGTATATACTTGATATTAAAAGCCTCTAGGATCATACCCCACTTGGCAATTGTTCTCGTGTAATCAGCTCTCCGAAGCAAGGATTGAAGAGGAAGTTGGGTCAAAACCATAACCGTGTGAACTTAGAAGTAATGAGGGAGCTTACGTGTAGCATACACCACTGCTAATATGGCCTTCTTTAGTGGTAGGTAGCGAACCTCTGTTTCATGCAATGACTTGCTCACATAATAAACTAGTCTCTGCACTCCGTCTTCAACTCGTATCAATACTAAGCTCATTGCATGGGAGGCTACAACAATATAAGCAAACAAAACCTCCTCCTCCTCGGGCTTGGACATAATTGGTGGCCAAAAAAGGTATTCCTTCAGCTACTGGAAGGCCAGGGCACACTCTTCGGTCCATTCAAATCCCTTCCACTTATGCAATAGCTAAAAGAAAGGCTTGCACTTGTCCGCCGACTGAGAGATGAATCGGTTTAAAGCGGCAGTCATCCCTATCAACTTCTGGACCTTTTTGAGATTCCTAGGAGGCCGCAAACTGTTAATTTCCTTAATTTGATCAGGTTGACTTCAATTCCACGATGAGTAATCATGTAGCCCATAAATTTACTTGAGCCAATGCCAAACAAGCACTTGGAAGCATTGAGGCGCAGTTTGTGCCCTTTGAGTATTTCAAAGATGCTCTCGAGGTCACACACGTGCTCGGATACTACTTTACTTTTTACCACCATATCATCTATATAAACCTCAATATTTTTGTCTAACTGTGGCTCGAACATCCTGGTTATCATTCTTTGGTAAGTAGACCCTACATTCTTCGATTCAAATGGCATCACCTTATAGTGGTAGTTTCTAGTAGGCGTAACAAAAGCTATCTTCACCTGATCTTCCAAAGCAAATGATATTTGATGGTACCCTTGAAAGGAATCTAGGAAGCTCATTCAATGATGGCCCACAGTTGCATCCACCAACTAGTCTATCCGAGGCATGAGGAAGGGGTCTTTTGGGCAGGCCTTATTTAAATTCGTGAAGTTCACACATACTCGCCACTTCCTGCTCTTCGTCTTCACCACTACTGTATTGGCCAACCACTTGGGGTAGAACACCTCTTTAATAGCCCCTGCCCGTTTGAGCTTGGCCATTTTCTTCCTGACGGCATTAGAATGTTCCTTAGATAATCGTCGAGGTGGTTGCTTCTTGCGGACGGTGGATGGATTGACGTTCAAGTGGTGGCAAATAAGGCTCAGATCCACCCCGGGAGCTTCATGAGCGCTCCACGCAAACACATCAAGGTGTTTCCTAAGAAACGTCACTAGCTCCTCCTTCTCCTAGGGAAGCAGCTGAACTCCGATTTGGAAGAACTTACCCTCGTCATCACCAACAACAACTCTTTCTAGCTCCTTTCATTCTACCTTTCCAACCACTATGTCTGTGGACCACACCGGTACTTTTGATTGCTATAAACCCAGGTCGGTAGCAGCCGAGGACTTACTTTCGGCCTGGTGCCTGACTACAGCCACTAAGCATTGCCTTGCCACAGATTGGCTTCCTAGATTCCTTGATGGATATTTCACCTTTTAAAAGACACATCCCCCATGGCATGGAGCCAAGGTCTTGCCACAATAGCAGTATAGGGAAAGTATGCATCCACCACGATGAAGTTCACTTCCACGACTTCTGACCCTGCCTGAATAGTTAGCTTGATTTGGTCCTTCAGATAGACAATCTTCCCATCGAAACCTATTAGTGGGGAGTCGTAGCTAGTCAGGTCCTCAGGCCTCAACTTCAGCCCCTTATACAGTTTGGGGTACATGATCTCGGTACCACTGCCCTGATCTACCAGCACCCTTTTAACGCCGTACCTTTTAATCCTGAGAGTAACTACCAGGGTATCATCGTGTGGCTGCAAGGTTCTAATTTTATCCTCATTGGAAAAGCTTAAAGCTGGTCGGGCCTCCGATCTAACCCTCTTCGAATTAGGGGGCGAGTCCCCTGTAGATGGCCGAGCTACAGACATCACCTTGGATGGCTGAGAACTAGTCCTCCCTAGGGTAGCCAGGATGACACTGATTATACCCAGATGTGGTCTTGCAGAAACATTTCTCTGAACTCCTGACCCTGTCTGGCCACCCTATCTGCTGGGTTGGTACAAGAATTGCTTTAACTTTCTACCTCGAACCAGCTGCTTCAGGTGATTCCACAAAGTCCTGCAATCTTCTGTGGTGTCTTCGCTCCTAGTGGTATTGGCAATGAAGGCTTTGGTTGCATTTCGCGGGTTCTCCTTCTATCTTATTTGGCCATTCAAAATATGGCTCATTCTTAATATTTTTCCAAGATTTAGTGTATTGGCTCTCGGAACACCATGTTGACCACTTGAGCAACGGTAGACCCAGATTGCCCAGCAAAATCCCTCTGAGGATGGTTATTGTTGTATCAGTCCGACCTAAAATCCCTTCTATCTAGAGGGACCACCTTAGCCTTCCCTTTCCCTTGCTGTTGATCCTCCTCAACCTGCTTGTACTTGCCAATACAGTCCATGAGCTAATGTACACTCTTGACAGGTTTCCCAGTCAAAGATTTCCTCACTCGGTAGGTAGGTCAACCTTGAATGTCCTTATAGCCACGTCATCGAAATTCCCATCTATTTTGTTAAAAATCTCCTAGTATCTGTCTGAATACGTCTTTAGGGTTTCCCCCTCTCGCATAGTTATAGACAAAAGGGAGTCCAAAGGCTGATGAACTCTGCTGCAAGTTACAAACCGAGAACCAGAGGCTTTTGTAAGCTCCTTAAATGAGTTAATAGAACTTCTCTCAGACCATCGAACCATCTCATTGCCACGGGCCCCAAACGAGATGGAAACACCTTGCACATCAGGATCTCATTCTTCAACCATTCTCTGGTTGAAGTGGCTAACATGCTCCACAGGGTTCATTTTGCCATTATACATGGTGAATGTTGGTTAAGTAAACCGTCGAGAAATTTTTTCTCCCTCAATCCTGCGGGTGAAGGGTGATTTAGAAATCTAATTTAGAGCCCTACTCATAGCGTCGTTGCCTAGGCCTTTGCGAGACAGACTCTTCCCTCTCCGCCTACCATGGCGCTTCTCATCACATGAAAAAGACTCACTGGGAGGAGTCCTTGATCTAGGCAGGTAGCTATTATCACTATTATTATCAGAAGAATGGCCAAAGCTCGAAGGAGTTCCTTTGCGTTGCTCGCGGCGTAACCTCCTACGCAAATTGTCTATCTTCAGCTGTAGGCTCCTATTATTTTTCTCATGAAAGACGTGACTCCCACCTCAAGATTGGCTCCTACTGGGGTGTGTGGTATGCACACTAACCTCCCAGTCCCTTCTTTGCTCAAGATTGAGAAAATGATCTTGACGTTGGGAACCAATAGATTCTTCTCGGTTAGGCCCTAGACCTACCATGATTGAACGTTGATCTTACTAAAGCTCAATTCTCCCCATAGATGGCGCCAATTGTAGGGGGCGTAGTTTGGATCCTAAGCCCAAGAAGCAACAGGATTAGGGTCCAAAGAGCCCAACACAATGAATTTGTAGAGAGTGGGCTTAAAAATTAGGCTTCAATGGATTGATCAATGCGCATAGTGGATTGAGGATGGTAGGAAAGCGAAGAAAATTAAGCTTTATGCAAAGAAAATCCCTCCTCGGCAAAGTCTGAGGATAGTAGTTCTTGAATATATTTCTTCAGACTTGGTTGCAACGTCAGTTCTTGATTGCTACAGTATCTTCTTCCACAGTTTTCAGTTGCCCCCCTTCTGGCAGGTTTCTTACATTATATATCCTCTTTTTGCTGATCTTGACCCTTCATTTTTTGATCATGCAGGCCACCACCCTAGTGCTTGTCCCATCAGACGTTTCCCCAAATCTTTTGTGAGTTGTGGCAACCAAGACAACACTGTTTAGGGGTCTTCTCGACATAAATGCGGCCAGAGGGTTTGGTGGGGTGCAATTAATGTGGTGGTAGCTTCCATCCCTTTAGACATAACAAGATTAACCCCCATAAAGTTCTTCCCCTGTAGTGTGGCCTCCTCTGATGATGTGCCATTGACGTGGTCATGGCTCGCCTTCCTGGCCTCATTGTTCGAGGGGATGGTCTCTAGGAATTGCACTGGACTCCTCGGCCGTAGGTATGACATGTGGCATTGCTATCTTATTAAATTGTTGTACCCCCCCCCCCCTCCACACACACACACACACACACACACACACACACATATATATATATATATAACCGAAACTTCTGAAACTTTCACAATTTTCTACATCAGTACAATATTTAAATAATATTATCATTTTATTTAAATAAAATTATTTTTGTTTACTTTAAACTTAACAAGGAGTGAAACTCTATCTCTCTAACAAGTCTAACTTAAACTCAAACTCATCATTTTTTTTAAGCAAAATTATTTTTGTTTAATCCAAACTTAACAAGGAGTGAAACTTTATCTCTGTAACAAGTCCAACTTAAATTCAAACTCAAACGTTGATAATTTATCTCAAAATTTGCGAGGTTAATCATAAACACTATAAAAGAAATGCAAACCCCAATATTTTTTTTTTAAAAGCTAAGTAGATGTATGAACTATTCTTATGTTATTTTCTTCTCATATACTTTGTTAAAAATAATTTTATTTTATAGTTTTTCATGTATTTTATAAAAAAGTAATTTTTGTGCATGAATCATCAAACTCTTTTTAGCTATTTTTTACAAGTTAAAAAAGCTTACAATAATTGAAATTATTTTTTTGAATGTAACTCATCTTTCTTTTATATTTCTCTATTATTTATTCATATATATATATATTTATTTTTTTTTCCAATAATTTTTAAGCAGTGAATTATCTGATTCTTTAATATTTTTTGGTCTTTCAGAAGTTGTAATATTTAAAATTTTGAGTTATTTTTTTGCAGAATTTGAAATTGTCTGACAAATTTTTTGTAAGTCATTGCACGTTCAAGTAATAATTTCTTCATCAAATTGTAACACAAATTGAAGTCATATAAGATCAAATCATGCAATGGTGTAGTTTCTTAATCAATTGAAGATTTTATACAATTATTTTAGTTTACCTCACAAATAAGTAGGTTCCCGTGCTATCATGGGTTAGTGACTAGTTAATAGTAATCTTAAATCTAAAAAAAAAAAAAAAAAACTAGAAAATATATTTTTAAATAAAAAAAATATCAAAATATAAATATTATTCAATTAATATTTAAAAAATAAGAGAAGGCTTACTATAAATTTGTTGCCTTATGCCCAAAAATGTGTTGGGGCAGACATAAATTTGGCCTAATTATTACAGGCCGTGAATTGAAGCAAGGTTTGAAATGATGTTTGAAGTTGAATTGAAGTATTTAACACCGTTTAGAAATTATAAGTTTTTAAACTTTTTTATTTTATATTTAAAATATTTTATACATATGAAAAATTTTCGTAGTAATATGGCCATATTTTGTATGAAAGACAAGTAACATGTCAATAACATGCTTACTATTTCATGATTTTTGGCATGATTATCAAGGTATTAGTACAAAGAAACCAATTTGATTAAGACTAAAGTTTTTCAAAATACAACAATATCAAATACTATTGTTGGGATATTGGAAGAAACCAATAATTTGACCCGGCCTGGGTACGGTTACATTCCTAAGTTATCATGTTGTAGTTCTTGATGTATATTATGTTGATCTCGCTTGGATGATCCAAGTGCATATAAATAAATATTTTAAATGAATGGGCAAATTGGAGAAGTTTAAATTGCACCGCTTCCGCTTTTCTCAAGCAGTGGCGGCTCCAAGAATTTTTTTCAGGGTGTTCTTAAAAAAATTTTCCAAGAATTTTTTTTTTGGATACATGGTTTTCTTATCAAATATTTGTCCATAATTCTAGCAAAAGAATAAACAATAAACTATAAGTTCGTTTGAAATATTAATAAAATTATTAATTATTATTGTTTAGTTGTTTCATTAATTTGTTTGTTTTTTATAAACTATAATTTGTTATATTATTGTTTCATTAATTATAAAATTATTAATTGTTATTTTGTCTAACATAATTTAATTTGTTTGTCTTTTATAATGTATTGATTAATTATACTGCTTTAATTATTGTTGTTTAGCGTAACAATAAACTATATTGCTTTAATTTGTTTATCATTAATTATACTACTTTAATTTGTTATCTTGTTTAGCCTTATGTGCTTATTACACTAAAAGAGTCAGCCATGTGCACATTACACATTTTATGTGCAGCACAATAATTAAAGCAGTGGAACCCGGCCCATGTGCCCATCTACCCCCACCCCACTCAACAGATAAGCACAAGCCTCATGGCTGATGCCCCCAATCACAATAGCTAGCTGCCAATCAAAAAATTTCACAATCATAAATCACAATACACATTACACTAAATATGTCATCAACACCAAAACACACACCAACCAACGGATAAGAATCATAACTCATAAGATGCCAAATTCAAAAAGTCAAAAAATATGCAAAACATTAAAACTTCTGCTTCAGCCAATCACAGTTTAGATAAAGTTATCTCTTAAAGAAGAGAGAGAGAGAGAGAGAGAGCACCGGACCGGAGCAGGGAGGCCTGAAGAGTGAAGGCTGAGGCTGAGGCAGTGACCGTCAAGTGATCTGCGAGCGTTGTGCGACGACAGCAACGTGATGTGCAACGGCAGCGACGCGATCTCCGACGATGTGGACTGCGATTGGACCAATCTAACTTCTAAGGGGAGGCGTTGCTCTGTTGCTCTATGTTTTTAGGTTTGCTTTAGCTTTTAGTGATTTGTGATGTACTAATTTTTACTGATTTGAGGTTTCTGATTTGGGTTTGGTTTTTTTTTTTTTTTTTTTTTGAGAATCCATGGGTTTGCCATGGGCTCGCCGTGGGTTTGATGTTGGCCTTGCCGTGGGCTTGAGAGTTGAGAGAAAGTCCGTTGTTTTGCTTAGTTACAATTTTTTTTTTTTTAGATTTTAGTTGATTTTTTTTTTTTGCTTGAAAGTAGAACAAATAATTTTTTTTTATTAATTTGAGGGTGTTCCTATTTTTTTTTAAGGGTAAATAAATAAATAAAATTAATTATTATATATAATTTTTTTTTCAAGTCAGAGTGTTCCTGGAAACACCCTGAGTATAATGTGGCACCACCACTGCTCTCAGGCAGCAAAAACCCTCATCTCCACAATCACAGCATGGAAGAGCAGCTTCCTTAATCCGCACTGCAACCAATTTAAATTTTCTCCAAATTGATATATGATGCTAAACTGAAATTGAGATAAAGAGAGTGGGTAGTCCCTTTGTTGGCTCTTTGAGACAAAAAATCTCATTGGAATGGTGCCCATTCCCATGATCCTTTTAGTCTCGTTTGGTTTAGAGAGATTACATTAGTTTACCTTTTTCTTTGGTAGTTCAACCACAGACAAAGAAAGTGGAGAAAGTAGAGAGACATGATAAAATAATATATAGGTTTCAAAATATTACACATTTTTCTTCCAAGAAAAGTATCCATGAAAATATCATCGATCTTGTGGCGTATGGGAGTATGATTGCTAAGTTTTGGTTGTCTGATTTGAGTATCATGAATTTATTACTATATAATAATTATCTCATGGATTTAAAATATGAATGATGGATCATCTTTCCCAACATATGGACCAGTATATTCTATTTTATGATCACCATTCATTTATGATTTTTTTACTATATTTTTTGAGATGAATATTGTCGATTGTATAAATGAGAGATCTAAGAATAGACACTATTTAAACCAGAAGCATATGTTTTATATCAGACTCAAATTAAATTATTTTGCCAAATGAAAGAAAGCAAACACTAAAAACGACATGGAAGCATAAATTGTGCGTTAGTTCCAGGTAAAGATTGTTATAACAGATTTGTAAAACCGTTTTTACTGTGTAACGGAGTGATGGTCAGGGGTGGCTCCACATAGAGTCTAGGTGGTCATAAGACCACTCCGACCTGGAAAAAAAAAATAGTATTATGCCTCAATTTTAAAAATTTATGATTTTTTAATCCTTAAAAAAAACTTTGTAACACCCTAAATTTTTTTTTAGTCTCAACATAATTAAACTTTGAACAAACTTTGACAATAAACTTGGTTGTAGACTAAGGCTACAACTCCATTCAATATTTTTTTATTGGATATTTGACAAATCCACCATTAATTACATTTTCTTCTTATATCCTTCATACTTGCAAAATTTCAAGAAGATTAAAGATCAATAGTTATGTCATCAATCAAATGCTTAAATTTCGAGTTTTTGTAGTTTATAATTATACATATAAAATAAGTTTATGGATCAAATAGTAAATAACATTCGATTGGTATGAAATTTGATATGTTTAAGAACATAGACAATATGCAATTTAACGGTTAGATTTGTAAAATATATAGCAATGTTAATTTTTTTTTAGTGAGAGTTATAACCTCAGGCTATAACTAATTTGTAGCCAAACTTTGGTCTTAAACTTTGGTCTCCTTAACAATATATTAGGTTCTTACAAAAAAGAAGTCCAAGAAAAATTTTATTTAACTAAAATTTTGAAAGAAATGTAATTTGCAACGCTGATAATGAGACAATCATGTAACAATTTCAAAATAAAAAAAATCATAGAAGGAAATTGTAAGACTTGTGTTTTTGCCAGTGTGTGTTTTTTTCGTCAATATATGAAATTATATTTGTAGGGACATTGGGCCCAACAATTTACAAAGGATAGCCCAACAAAGTCTATTGGGCTAAAAACCCAATCCGAAGACATTAAATGATCTAGGAGTACATGAATGTACCTCATAAAGAAAATGCCAGGTAAAGATGTGATAAACGAGTGAACAATTATGTCCGAGGAAGACATTCGTCCTCGGATATTAAAGCCGAGGTCATAGGAAGGGAGGTTTAATATCCCCAAGCTATGTTATAAAAAATCTTATGGCTACGGGAAGACACGGTACACGTGGAGGACAGTAGAAGAGCGGTGGAATATCTAAGGTAAAGCTGCTACCACCGCCCACATATTAAAAACTTTGCAAATTGATATACTGACTGCATTAATGGAGGAAGGAGACCTGAGCATGAGGTTTGGAACTTGGTCCCTGACCCTAGAGGACTTCGGGGAAATTTGATGGGACAAGTATCCAAAGCCAGCGTTACAATCATGAGGTGGAAGATGATAAAGAGAAGAAGAGGAAGTATAAATAAGGGAAAATACTTTCGGAAGAGGGGAGGCTTTTTTCTTGAGAAAGAAGAAAGAATAGCATATGATAATCTAACGATCTATAATTGTAATCACCCTTGAAAAGCAATACTATAAACTATCCTCGGATTGTGTTCGAGGAAGAGTTTTCATTCATATTCTTATAGTTAACTCCTTGTTTGTGCCATTGGGCCCAAGGCCCGTTCTTTCTTTATTGTTTGAACCACCCTCAAAATCTAGATTTCAAGCCCACTCTCTACAAATTTATTGTAAAAGGCCTTTCAAGCCCATTTCCTTTTAATTGTGGATTGAAGGTTCGACTTGTGTCCTTACAATATTTTTATTATATTTTATATAATTTAAGTTTCTTAATAACCACTCTAAAGAAAATTCTTAGAACCAAGCCGCCATTGTTGTTGACAGTTATGATCTTGATTAACTTAGACACTTTTGTTTTGGAAATTAAGAAACAAAACTAATTATTGTATTGGTTTCTATCTAGTAAGAAAAGTTTTGGAAACTCCGAAGCTTCTCTTTCATTGTAGAATTTGTTGTCCCTTCAAGTAAGGCTATCTTTCCTTGGATAAACATTGTTTATCATAGGGTTTTGTTGGGTTTTTTCTTTGGGGTTTTGGGAAACACGAGTTCTTCAACCTATGGAAGGGATAACGAAACACTGGAGTAACCTGTCCCTGAATGAAAGACAGGATGGTACACTTCAATTGACTAAAGAAAGATCTACTGGTGAAACAATTCTAGCTGCAAAATTTTTCACAAAGCAAGCACTCAACACTGAAGCAGTCATTCGGACCTTTAACCCATTATGGCGCTCCAAAAATGGCTTTGAGGTTCGTACAGCAGGCAACTACATCCTCCTCTTTGTTTTTGACAATAAAGAAGAGGCAGAAAAGACATTATCACTCCAACCTTGGAGCTTCGATAAGCACCTAATCGTTCTATGTCATTATGACAATGCAACCCCAATTATCAACAAAGTTCCAATATGGGTTCAGGTACATAATATCCCATTACCCTTCTTAAACAGGGGAGTTGCTGAGGAGCTCTACACTGCAGTGGGAGAAGTGGGTAAGGACACAAAACTCTCTGAGATGAAGGGAGGTCATTACTTTCGAGTAAAAACTACGGTGGACGTTACTATTCCTTTGTTCTGTGGGTGAAAAATATCTCTAGAGAATGGTGCAACAGGCTAGGTAAACTTCAAATATGAAAGATTACCAATCATCTGTTATTGGTGGCGCTGCCTCGATCACGTTGACAAAGACTGTGACAAATGGATTGAAAGCAATGGCTCCTTGTCTCCTGAAGATAGGGAATATGGTCCATGGATTCGAGCTTCCCCTTTCGTCATGCCTCGGAAGACAGTGATAAAAGTTCTTGGATACTATGAAGCTCTGAAAATAGAGAAAGGTTTGAAAGCAAGAAATCAGGAAGACTCGCCGACTGCAACACTGTCGAACCCCACTCCGGTGACTCAAAATCATGCCACACCACAAATGGAGCCCCAAACCAGCATTAATGACTCCCAAAACGTTACTGATATGTTACAGGGGAACAACGGTACAAACGGATTGGGAAAATCCTTTACAGATACATGACTTGAAATTGATCAGGAATTAATGAAATATGACAGCCAAGTATGTGCAAATCTTGGAGTAATTGCCGCAAAAGCTAGGGCAATAGAAATAGACTCAAACGTGGACTCTAGCCACCCCTTGAACTCTAGTGATCACGTGCCTCATCACGCCCCCCTCCCTAACCCTGATGCCAACCTATGTACTCCTAGTAACGCCCCAAGAACCTGGAAAAGAATCCCACGATCACCACAAGAAACAAACCTTGCTCAATCAAACTCTCTCCCACACAAATGTACCTCCACAACAGAAGATGATCTTGATCAACCAAAATAAAAAGAGTGCTCTCCAATGAATTAGAATTTGGATTGGCGATGGCTGCATCCCAGCCCCGCCATGAACAATGAGTCCACTTTGTTGGAATTGTCGTGGGCTTGGGAACCCACAGACAATTCAGGAGCTCAGTGACATAGTCCGGACACAAGATCCCGCAGTCGTGTTCTTAGCCGAAACATGGCTGGATGAAGCTAGGCTACTCGAATTACCTAATAAATTGGGGTTTGGAGATACTTTTGGAGTTTCCTGAGTTACAAGAGGTGGGAGACTTGCTTTGTTTTGGAAAAAAGATGTCGAATTATCGGTGGAAAATTCCTCTCTGAACTACATTGATGTCGTCATAAACAAAGGAAGGGAAAATAGTTGGAGGTTTACAAGTTTTTATGGTTTCCCAGAGACCCAGAACCATATGGAATCCTGGAATAAACTGCAATGGCTTCATCAAAAATCATCCCTTCCTTGGATGTGCGCTGGTGACTTTAATGAGATTCTAAAATCTCATGGAAAATTAGGTGGCAGACCACGACCAAATGGGCAAATGCAGGACTTTAGAGATGTTCTTGATGAGTGTGGGTTCACTGACGGGGTTAATGTGGGAAACAAGTTCACTTGGTACAAACACTATTAGAATGGCAATACAATATGAGAGCGACTTGACAAGGCAGTAGCAACACAAGACTGGCTGAACCTATTCCTGGCATCAAAGGTGCTTACTCTTAAGTGTGGTACCTCAGACCATAAGCCTATCATAATTCACCCAATGGGCATCCCAGGCAGCAAGCAACGCCCTTAGATATTTGAACAGGTCTAGCTTGATGATGAGGGCTGTCATGAAATAGTCCACATGGCTTGGAGGTAGAACTTTGGGTTTTTTCCTATGACAAATGCTGCTGGAAAAATCAACAAATTTCAAGCAAGCCTACAACGTTGGAGCAAGCAGAATTTTGGCAATATCACAAGACAAATAGCTGAGAAGAAAAGGCAATTGAAACAAGCAGAGAGGGTGGTGGCATAGGAAAACAATTTTGTTCAGGTACAACAACTGAAACATGATATAAATGGATTTTTGGTGGTGGAGGAAAAACTTTGGCATCAAAGGTCTTAATCTCACTGGATAAAATTAGGGGACAAAAATACTAGCTACTTTCATAGTCGAGCTTCTCATAGATTTCATCGCAATAACAGTCATGGTCATTGAAATTCAAGTGGGGAGATGTGCTTTAGGGATGAGAAGGTTGCTGCCCTATTGGTAGAATACTACACGGACCTATTCACCATGACAAACCCATGTGAAATTGAATCAATATTGCAGCAAGTCTAGCGGAGCGTCACCAAAGAGATGAACACCCTCCTTGGCCGTGAGTTTACAAAGGAAGAGGTAGACTTAGCCTTATCTTAAATGGCGCCACTAAAAGCCCTAGATCTTGATGGGATGCCCCCAATTTTTTTCCAACACTATTGGGAGGATATTGGGAGTGATGTTGCTGCTGCCGTCCTTTCCTGCCTCAACTCAGCTCATATTCTGGCAGGTATAAACCACACCTATCTCACTCTTATTCCAAAAGTGAAAAGTCTTGAACATGTAACTGAATTTCGGCCTATAGCCTTGTGTAACATCGTGTATAAGCTTATTTCAAAAGTCTTAGCAAATCGTTTAAAAGTCATTTTACCTGACAAAGCGATTTCAGATAATATCTTAGTTGCTTTTGAGACACTTCACCACATGAAAACAAGGAAATTAGGAAAAATTGGCTCTATGGTGCTCAAACTTGATATGAGTAAGGCTTTTGATAGAGTGGAGTGGCCTTTCCTCTAACAACTAATGGAAAAAATGGGCTTCAATTGAAGATGGGTAAATCTGATTTTTGAATGCATCAGCACGGTGACTTATTCCATCCTGGTGAATGGCGAACCAAAAGGGAACATTGTCCCTTCAAGAGGCCTCAAACAAGGCGACCTATTGTCACCATATCTCTTTTTGCTTTGCTCAGAAGGCCTAAATGCTCTCATCCAACAAGCTGTGTATGAAGACAATATTAGGGGGGTACTCCCTTTGTTGATATGGTCCAAAAATCTCCCACTTATTTTTTGCTAACGATAGTCTGATGTTTTGTTGTGCCCAGATAAGTGATATAAAAGCCATCCAAGGAATTTTGGACCTATATGAGAAAGCTTTCGGGCAGCATATCAACAAGGAAAAAACCGCTCTTTTCTTTAGCAAAGTTGTGTCCATGACAACCAAAAATGACATAAAAAATTTTCTTGGGGTCCCGGAGATTAAGGAATATGAAAAATATTTAGGCCTTCCAGCAGTGGTGGGAAGAAACAGAAGTGCTAGCCTGAATTTCATCAAGGAGAGGGTGTGGGGAAAAATCCAAGGGTGGAAAGAAAAATTATTGTCACAAGCCGGAAAAGAAGTCCTCAAAGCAGTGGTGCAAGCAATCCCCAACTTTGCAATGAGTTGCTTTCGCTTGCCGGTTGGTCTTTGTAGAGACATTGAAGTGATGATCTGTAAATTTTGGTGGGGACAAAGGGGTGACCGAAGAAAAATACATTGGAAAAAATGGAAGACTTTATGTAAGCCTAAGGTGGATGGAGGCATTGGGTTCAAAGACCTTTGCAAGTTTAATGAAGCTATGTTAGCCAAACAAGTGTGGAGGCTAGTGCATGACACAAATTCACTTTTCTATAAAGTGTTCAAAGCCAAATATTTTCCTAATAGCAGTGTGTTTGAAGCAAAAGTGAAATCTGGGTCATTTGCGTGAAGAAGCATTTTACATGCAAGAAAGCTCATCCTAATGGGTGCCAAGTGGAGAGTTGGAGATGGTTCTCAAATCAAGATTTATGAATCAAATTGGCTGCCTAGGGAGTCACAAGGCCGAGTGGTATCACCTCCATCACCTGCACTCAAATTAGCAGTCGTCTTAGCCCTAATTGATCCGCACACACATGGATCGAACTCCCACATCATTGACAATAATTTCCTGCCTTTTGAAGCTGAACAAATCAAGTCCATTCCACTGGGACTGACCAATCAACCTGACATCCTATATTGGCCAAGGAGTAGAGATGGTTCCTATTCGGGTAGCACGGGGTATAAGTGTTGTGTGTAGAAGAAAACAAAGATGTGGCTTCAACCTCAAACTCATACAAGACTCACAATTTTTGGAAGCAAATGTGGAAAGCTGATGTACCTGGAAAAATCAAGCATTTCACATATAAAGCTTATTCAAATGCGCTGCCAACGAGAGAAAATTTAATGCAACGAAAAATTATAGTAGAAAATTCATGCGAACAATGCAAAACTCAACTTGAAACTGTCCTCCATGCTCTCTGGGATTGTGCCTCTTTCCATCAGGTATGTGATGCAGATTTTGGATGGGTAGATCGCCAACAAACTTCCAAGGGATCCTTCCAAAATCTGGTAGAACTGATCATACAAAAGCCACACTAATTAGAGCTCTTCATCACCATTGCATGGTTCCTATGGTCTAGGTGGAACAAACTAAGGCTGAAAGAGAAAGCTCTCCCTCTAAACCGAGTAGTATTTGAAGCAAAGAGGTACTTGACACTTCATCAGTAACCAGTCATCAAGCTCCTAAAGAAGCAGTCACAAGCAAAAGAAATAAAGTGGAAGCCCCTAGATTTCAATAATTTCAAAACAAACTTTGATGGTGCCAAGATCACAGACAAGGGAGAGGCAGGTTTAGGTGTGATAATACGTAACCATGTAGGTGAGATCACTGCGGCTCTCTCTGAAAAAATCCCACAACCTCCTTCAGTTACCTGTTTGGAGTTACTAGCAGCAAGGCGTGCTGCCATTTTTGTCCACGAAGTAGGTCTCCATGAGTCCATTTTGGAAGGAGACTCGGAAAATGTCATCAAATCTCTTCAAAAAGGTGATATGTTTCAATTGACATAGACACTATGTTCTATGTCAATTCCTTAAGGAGCTTTAGTTTCTCTCATACCTATAGGAAAGGAAATTCTGTAGTTGATGCTTTAGCAAAAAAAGTAAGATTTAATTTTGATTTAATCGTCTAGATGGAGTTTGTTCCACCAGATATCAACACTTTTGTATTGGCAGATATGCCTCCTTCTTGATTTAATAAGAAATTACGGATTGGATTCTCGAAAAAAAAAAACTAATTATTGGATTATCTCTCTCATTCTTAAAGAGTTATCATTGTATTAACACTTTCATTCTTTCATTCAATCAATAAACACTCAAGCTTTTATTTTTTCTTGATAGACTTCTCTAGAGTGAAAGGGTGAGAAACTTAATAGACACATCATGTGCTCTAGATGTATCAGTTGCAAATAAATAGATGATTCATTACTACTAGCAACACTGTTATTTGCTCAAAGAATCCAAATCGTGATGCTGAAATTGTAGGGAATTAATACGAAATTCCCAAACTTGTGAGAAACAAAACTATGGAAAATACACACCAAAGAAAAAATAATCACACGCACAAGACAATATTTACGTAGTTTGGCAATTTGCTTACGTTCACGGAGTTTCAAAGATTTCACTAATACCAGGGAAAAAATACAAAGTGCGGTCGTACAGTTTTTCACTCTCTAAAAAACAACCACAAGAAACCCTAATCACCAAAACAACGTTTTCTATATCATGTGCACAAGATTCATAATGGGCTACAAAATGAACCCCTAAGAGGCTTGTCCATGAGCGCTACGACTTGTCCATGGGCGCTACAGCTTAGGCCTATCAGCCTAAGCCTCCACTCCATGGACTAATCCTCAGAAAATCTCCCATTAAAAACCACACAACTTTATTTCGGGTTGAGTCGGGTCGTCAACCGGATCAAACACAACTAGGCTCCACAAAGCCCAACAAATCTCCCACTTGGAGACTAGTTCAATCACCAACATTAGCCGTTATCTTCCAAAAACAATCCCTCATCCCTACAACTCATCCTCCTGTCCTCAAGCTAGAAGACCAACTGAAACTGCACATAGCTTCAGCTTCTCAATAGTGACACCCTTAGTTAACATGTCTGCCGGGTTCTTAGATCCACAAATCTTTTCAAGTATTACTAGCTTATCTTCAACAAGGTACTGAACAAAGTGGTATTTTGTCTGTATATGTTTTGACTTTGAATGAAAAGTTGAATTTTTAGCAAGAAAAATTGCACTCTAACTGTCACTATGTAGAATGCCCATCTCTTGCTTCTTACCCAATTCATCTAAGAAGCCATGTAGCCAAATTATCTCCTTTCAAGCTTTAGTTGTTGCAAAATACTCAGCTTTTGTAGTAGACAAAGTAACAATCTTTTGTAAATTTGAAGCCTAAGATATAGCTGTACCACCTAGAGTAAATACAAACCTAGTAGTACTCTTTCTACTATCAGTATCACCAGCAAAATCAACATCTAATAACCTTGCAGTTTCAAACTTGCACCTGTAAAGCAAAGATATGTATCTGATAAACCACTCAAATATCTCAATCCACTTGACTGCCTCCCAATGCTGCTTTCCTAGCCTACTCATGAATCTTCTCACAACTCCTACTGCATGTACAATGCCTAGCCTTATACACACCATAGCATACATCGAGCTGCCAATAGTTGAGGCATAGGGCACCTTGCTCATATAGTCACTTTCTTCTTTTGTCTTTGGTAACTGTTCTTTGCTTAGTTTGAAATGACTACCCAAGGGTGTGCACACTGGTTTCGCTTCATTCATGTTAAACCTGCTGAGAACTTTCTTCACATACTCTAACTATGAAAGCTTTAATGTACCATTAGCCTTGTCTCTAATGATTCTCATACCAAGGATTTCCTTTGTAGCTCCCAACCCTTCATTGCAAACTGTTTTGACAATTACTTCTTTAGATTCTTAATCTCCTCAATGCTAGACCCTACAATAAGCATATCATCCATATACAACAGTAAAATGATGTAAGAATTGTCAAAAGACTTACCACAGCAATAGTGATTAGCTTCACATCTCTTGAACCCAATTCTATGCATAAAATTATCAAATTCCTTGTACCACTATCTTGGAGCTTGTTTTAGGCCATACAGGTTCTTTCTCAGTTTGCAGACTAAATTCTCTTGTCCCTAAACAATGAACCCTTCTAGTTGAATCATGTAAATGTCTTCCTCCAAGTCACTATGAAGGAATGTTGTCTTCACATCTAACTGCTCAAGATGTAAGTTTTCTACAGCCACCATTCCCAGTACCAGTCTAATTGTTGACATCTTCACAACTAGAGAAAATATCTCTAAGTAGTCAATGCCCTTCTTCTGCTGGAACCCTTTAACAACTAAGCTGGCCTTGTAACGTTTGCTACCATCATGCTCATTCTTTATTCTGTATACCCATTTGTTGTGCGAAACCTTCTTTCCTACTGGCAATTCAGTCAGTTCCCATGTCTGATTCCCTAACAAGGAATCCATCTCATTCTTCATGGATAACTCCCACTTGCTTGAATTCTCATCTTACAAGGCTTCATCATAACACTTTGGCTCACCACCATCAGTCAACAAGAGATAATTTAGAGCGGGTGAATAACGCTGTGGAGGTCTAATGGTCCTGGAAGATTTGCATAACACTTTGCATCAAGTTTACTACGAGCATCAAAATCAATATGAACATAAGAAACATAACCAAAAACTTTTAAATGGGAAAACTTTACCTCTTTACCACTCTAAACCTCTTCAGGAAGTCTGAACTCCATGGGAACTGATGGTCATCGGTTTATCAGGTAAGCTGTAGTGCTAACAACATTAGCCCAGAAAGTTCTTGGTAGTCCAGCATGCAACCTTATTCTTCTAGCATGCTCATTGAGAGTTTTGTTCATGCGCTCAGCCACACCATTCTGCTGTGGTGTCTCAGGAATGGTCTTCTCCATCCTAATTCCTTGTGCAGCACAATACTCACTGAACCCTTCATCTATGTACTTTCCTCCATTATCTGATCTCAAACATTTTACTTTCAAACTTGTTTCTATCTTAACCATGGCCTTCCACTTCTTAAAAGTTTCAAATACATCATATTTATTTTTCAGAAAATAAACTCATACCTTTCTGCTTGAGTCATCAATGAAGGTGATGTAGTACCTTAAACCTCCAAGGGATGCAACCGGAGAAGGCCCCCACAAATCAATGTGTACTAACTCCATTTTTTCAACCTCCAGTGTCCTGCCAGTTTTCAAGAAGCTCACCTTTTTCTACTTTCCTAAGATGCAGCTTTCACACATGTCAAAATTAATGGACTTCAATTCTAGTAGTTTCCTTCTTGACAGCAACATCTTCATCCCTTTCTCACTCATGTGACCAAGTCTGCAGTGTCATAGGATTATATCAGTACTTGCTTCAACAACTGCAATTATGTCTCTTGGACTTGAGGTCATATATAGAGTACCAGTCTTCTTTCCACGAGCCAATACTCTAGCTCTGTTTGTAACCTTCCAAGTACAACCAACAAATAGTATTGCATGCCATTCATCATCAAGTTGTCCAACAGAAATCAGATTCCTCCTTAGTTTAGGAATATGTCAAACCTTCTCCAGTAACTAAACAGACCCATTGGGCAAAAATATCCGGATGTCTCTCATACCCACAACATCCAAGGCTACACCATCAGCCAAATACACCTTACCAAAATCACCTGCAACATAATTCTGTATGATTTCTCAGTGTGGAGTGGTATGAAACGAAGCTCCTGAGTCCAAAACCCAATCATCAAGTGGACTGTCTACTGCAAGAAGTAATGCATCCTGTACCTCTTCTGTTACAGCATTAGCATAATCATCTTCATTCTTCTTCTTAGGACTTTTGCATTGCCTCCTAAAGTGAACTGTTTTCCCACAGTTCCAGCATTGTACTTGTTGGCTTGATCTATATTTACTTCTGTTCCGATTAGAATTTCTAGATTTTGATTTGCCCCTATTTGAATTTCTATCATTACCTCTGCATCTTGTCTCAAGGTTTAAGGTAGAACCAGATCCTGAGTTTTCACCTGCATCTCTTCTGCGAATCTCCTTAGCCAGAATTAAATCTCGTATGTCATTGTACTTCAGCTTTTCTTTTCCTGTAGAATAGCTCACTGCCACCCTCATTGCCTCCCAACTGTTTGGAAAAGAAGCCAAAATAATCAATGCATGAATCTTATCATCAAAATCAATTTCTACAGACGAAAATTGATTTGTGATAGTGTTAAATTCATTCAGATGTTGTGCTACTAATGCGTTCTCTGCCATCTTCAGATTGAACAGTTTCTTCTTCAGATGCACCTTATTGTTTGCTGACGGCTTTTCATACATACCAGACAAAGCCTTCATCAGATCTGTTGTGGTCTTCTCCTTTACAACATTGTGTGCGACAAACCTAGACAAAGTTAACTTGATGACTCCCAATACCTGTTTGTCAAGAAGAGCCCATTCCTCATCCTTCATAGTCGCAGGTTTTTCCCCTAGAAATGGCAGATGCAACTTCTTCCCATAAAGATAATCCTCGATTTGCATCCTCTAGAATCCAAAGTTTGTGCCATTGAACCTTTCTATTCCAGACGCCTTTCCTACTTCCTTTGCCATTGCTCCCACTCAAACCTAACCCTAGGGTCTGATACCAGTTGTAGGAAATTAACACGAAATTCTCACGAAATTCTCAAACCTGTGAGAAACAAAAATAGGGAAAACACACGCCAAAGAAAAAATGATCACACGCACAAGACAATATTTACATGGTTTGGCAATTTGCCTACATCCACAGAGTTGCAGGGATTTCACTATTATCAAAGAAAAATACAAAGTGTGGCCGTACAGTTTTTCACTCTCTAAAAAACAACCACAAGAAACCCTAATCACCAAAACAACGTTTTCTATATCTAGTGCACAGGATTCACAATGGGTTACAAAACGGACCCCCAGGAGGCTTGTCCATGAGTGCTATAACTTAGGCCTATCGGCCAAAGCCTCCACTCCATGGACTAAGCCTCAGAAAATCTCTCATTAAAAACCACGCAACATTATTTTGGGTTGGGTCGAGTTGTCAACCGGATCAAACACAACTAGACTCCACAAAGCCCAACAAAAATGATAGTGGAATAGGGCCATCCTAGTTCTTTTGATGTTGTTTTATATTCTAGGAAACAATGCAATATAATGAAAAATTAAACAAGTTTTTGTATGGTTTTTCCAAAAAAAAAAAAAAACTACCAGACCCTATTCTTTAAACTATTTCTAGTAAAGTCAAACTCACCAAATAAGGTGAGCAGTGGATCGAGTCTAGCCTCATCCATCAATGGGTGGGTGGGAGCAAGCACCACTAAGCGAAGATGCTCTTGATGAGTTTAGACCGAGAAGGTATTCCGTGTATTTAACCTCTCACAACATGTGGATCTCATTACATACATTAAAAATACTTGTAGATCTAAACTTTTAGGCTCCACCAAATGCAAGATATACGTTTTCGTTTAGAGTTTAGACCTACGAGTTTTTCTATGTATATAATAGGACTCATATGTTGTGAGACTGGATGTATACATCATATGCAAAATACATATATTTTTTCATTTAGACCTATGAGTTTTTCTATGTATACAACAAACTTACACAATAAATCTTTCTCGAAAAAAAAAAAAAAAAAAACTTACACAATAAGTAAGGTGTCAACCCAATGTAGGTCAAAATAAAATTAAAAAAAATATGAGACTTAGTACAACTCAAAATAAATATGTATGTGAAAATATCAAAACAAGTGAGATGCCGGCCATAGGCCAAAATTAAATTTAAATGTAATATATAAGTGAAAATATTGTGAAGTTTTGTTGAGTCTTTAAACTTTTTCTT